>NC_090923.1:581631736-581934766 GCF_040938575.1 Ambystoma mexicanum | reverse complement strand
GGGAATTTGTAAGTAGCTGAATGCTACCCACAGACTCATAATATGCAGAATGTAAATGTTTGTTTGTTTGTTTATTTATTTATTGTGCGCACCGGACCCTGGGGTAGCAGGGGGCAAGTGAACAAGGAGGTTTACAGCTTAGTTAAAAGACGTTACAGGTTACAGGTTACAGGTAAGCATAGTGGACATTTCTTGGATCTGCAGGGTAAGGCAAGTGCAAGTGCAGATAAAGCGCAGCCAAACAGTCAAATCTATAGCGAGCGAACAGTATAGCAAGTCTGAACAAGCATTATAACAGATCATTACGTATAAAGTGACATACAATTGGACGTGCGAGGGGTGGCTGGTTATTATGTCGCGTTCTCAGTGAGCCATTTTATGGTGTTCTTTCTGAAGTTGTTAAAGGTTTGGTCAGATCTAAGTGCAAGAGGTAGGGAGTTCCATAACTGCGCTGCCTTGACTGAGAAGCTGGAACCTCCAATGGTGGCTAGTTTAAATCTGGGCACTAGGAGGCAGTTGGGGCTGACTGTCCTTGTGAGTCTAGTTGGATTTTTTCTGTTGAAGCGTTCTGAGAGGTATCGGGGGGCTTTGTTGTTTAGGCATTTGTGGATAAGGGAAGCAGATTTAAGGTTGATTTTTTCTTGGGTGGAGAGCCATTTGTGTTTTCGTCTTATTTCTGAAATATGTGCTCTTCTAGGGATACTTAGTACCGCTCTAAGTGCGTTGTTTTGGAGCACTTGGATTCTATTGATGATTTGTTTAGTAGTCCCTATGTAAAGGGCGTTACAATAATCTAATTTAGATAAAATGAGGGCTCTAGCTAGGATAAGAAAGCTGTCCTCTGAAAGGAATGGTTTCTGAGCTCGTATTAACTTGCATGTATAGGCCGTGGATGAGGCCAGTGAGTTCACCTGTTTGGTTAAAGATAGTGTCGCATCAAGGTAAAAACCTAGGGTTTTTACTTCTCTAGCGACCTTGATAGTGTTACCATTGATGATGAAGGCAGAGTAGTTTTGGTTAAGTTTGGAAATGCGGGCTGCCATGCCCAGGATGATGAGCTCTGTTTTATCATCGTTCAAGCATAGGCCATGGTTGGCCATCCATGCTTGAATGATGCTATAGACTATATTCACCAGAGCCAGATCTTCAATGTAATCCCCAGTAAGTGGTAAGAGAATCTGAGTATCGTCTGCGTAGTTGGTGTAGGTGATACCCAGATTATCAAGATCGTCAAAGAGTGGCTTGGTGAAGATGTTATAGAGTGTCGGCGAGACGCAGGATCCCTGGGGCACTCCACAAGTGATTGGGATAGGGTCTGCTGCCGCTGCGGGGGAGAACACCCTCATGGTCCTGTCACTAAGGAATGACTGAATCCAGACTATAGCCTCCCCTGAGAAGTGGGCTGCCGAGTCCAAGTGATTACATAGGACTTTGTGGTCCACCAGATCAAAGGCGGCTGAGAGGTCTAGAAGGAGGAGGAGAGCTAATTTTCCCTCGTCTCTGAGTGAGTCTATTTGGGCTGTTAGGTCGATAAGGGCAGTCTCTGTGCCGTGTTGCGGACGGAAACCGGATTGGCGGGTGCCAAGGAGATGGTTCATCTCAAGGAAGTTCTGGATTTGGGTGTATGCTACCTTATCTAATATTTTTAGTAGGAAGGGAACCGTGGTGATGGGCCTGTAGTTAGTGGGAATGTTGGGGTCCAATGTTTGCTTTTTTAGAAGGTGGAGTACCCAAGATTCCTTTAGATTACGGGGGATGGTGCCTGTAGTAAAGGAGGCATTGATAAGTTTTGTGATAAAGGGGGCTAGATCTCTAGCCGCATCCTTGATCAGTTGTGCGGGGCATTGGTCACCTTTGCAATTAGAAGGTTTAAGAGTCAAAATGGTCTTCTCCACCTCAGTTCCTGAGACCTTGGAGAAACGGAATTGGGTGGGTGCTTTAGGTTTGGATGTGGGAATTTTGACTGGCGGAAGTTGAGTTGGTAGTGAAGCTTTCTTTAGGGCAATTTTCGTTTGGAGGTTGGATACTTTGTTGGTTAGTGCCAGTTGTATGTCTGTACACCAGGTTTTGTCTTTAATGGAGTCATCCTGTACTGTGATAGGAGTTTCCAATTCCTTTAGGATGGAGAATAGCTCCTTCATACTGGAGTTGGATTGGGTGATCCTATTATTATAGGTTTCTTGTTTGGCCAGGATAATATCTTTTTAGAGGTGTTAATTAGGTTAGTTTTATTTTCAGCGGTCGGATGCCGGTTCCAAGCTGTTTCGCATTTTCTCTTCTGTAGTCTTAAGTTTTTTAGGTGGGGTGTAAACCAGGAGTTCAAATGTTTTTTTAGGTTTACTGTTCTGAAATTTAAATGGAGCAACACTGTCAAGAGCAGAGGACATGGCCTCGTTGAATTCATCCACTAGGATGCCTGGGTCAGTGTGGTCAGGTAGAGAATTTAGTTTGGGTAGGATGTGGGGCAGAATATTATCAGCTGTAATATTTTTCGTGTTTCTGGTTAAAGTGGGTATGGCTGGCGTGGGTGTTAAGACTATGGGTCTTTTAGTGTTGAGGGTAAAGGAGATAAGGTAATGGTCAGACCATATTTGGGGGGTAATGGCTGTTATAGAAGGGTAGCAGTTGTGACTGGCAATCCAGTCAAGAGTTCTTCCCTTGGTATGTGTGGGAGTATTCACGAGCTGCGTGAAACCTAGCACTGACAGAGTATTGACTACGGCAGTAGCATGGTGGTCGTTGATATCGTTGAGCCCTAAATTGAAGTCTCCTAACACCAGTGTTTAGGAGGAGTTTTTTAGCTTCTCAGAGATAACAGTGGTGATATCTTCAGTGAAGGTGCTGACGGGGCCAGGGGGTCTATAGAGAAGGTGGATATTTAGTGTTTGAGAGTTAGCAGTTGGTAGTTTGATAGAGAGAAGCTCACAGGATTTGAGGGAGGGTGTGGATGTGATTCTCATAGAGAGATCAGATTTGGCGATAATTGCTATTCCTCCACCACGCGCGTCTGGTCTGTCAGCTCTGAGAATGGTATAATTTTCTGGGACTGCCAGAGTGAGAGCCGGACCTGCTGCATCGTGGAGCCAAGATTCAGTAATGGCGATGAAGTGAAGGTTATTATCCCGTATGACATCTGCTATGTCAGTAGCATGGGCGACTAATGATCTGGCATTGATTAGAGCAGCTTTTAATTCAGGTTCTAGCTGTGCTGTGAGCGGGAGGTTGGCCATAGGTTTATTGATTTTATGGTAGGGTTGGCGTCTGAGAGGGGCGGTGGTTACCAATGGTCAGAATAGTTTGGGTCGAAGGTGTTCTAGGTTGATGTTATATTTAGTAATGGGTTCGAATATTTTGGGTAGTCGAGCCCGGAGTCTAAGCTTCCTTTGTGCTAGGTTGCAAGGTTTAGAGATAAGTTGTATGTGGGCTCCTGGGCCCTCTGTAGGCAGAACTGTAGGCATGGTCATGTAGATGATGGTAAGTATAATTATCAGATTGGTGAACGGTGCAAGGTGAGCTGGGTTAGGCATGAGGAAGTACATACTGTTACTACTAGATGAGCTAGGGGGACTGGACTTAGTTGTCGTGGGTGGATACTGGGCAGAGTGGGCTGAGTACAGTTCTCAAATACTAGGCGAGATTAATGCAGCAATCACGTACTAGGCTAAGAGCAGCAATCAGATACTGGGCTAAGTGTGACAATCAGATGCAAGTCTAAAACAGAGGTCAGATACTGGGCTGAGTGCAGCCAATAGATACCTGTCTAAGGCAGCAGTCAAATACTAAGTAAAGATAAGGCTTAATGCAATGATAGGAATATTTGGGATAGATTAAGCAGTTAGGGATGGAGAATATACTAGCAAAGTTGATTTGGCACTTTCAACGCACAGTGGTCTCTAGCCGACCATAAGGCACTACACGATAGTACAGTGGTCTCTGGGTGACCATAAGGCACAACACAATAGTACAGTGGTCTCTGGGCGACCATAGGGCACAACACAATAGTACAGTGGTCTCTGGGCGACCATAAGGCACTACACAATAGTACAGTGGTCTCTGGGCGACCATAAGGCACAACACAATAGTACAGTGGTCTCTGGGCGACCATAAGGCACAACACAATAGTACAGTGGTCTCTGGGCGACCATAAGGCACAACACAATAGTACAGTGGTCTCTGGGCGACCATAAGGCACAACACAATAGTACAGTGGTCTATGGGCGACCATAAGGCACAACACAATAGTACAGTGGTCTCTGGGCGACCATAAGGCACTACACAATAGTACAGTGGTCTCTGGGCGACCATAAGGCACAATACAGTGACGCCATGGTACATAGTAGGCAGAATCGGTTGTAACGGGGGATGGCTAAGGCAAGGTATGCAAATACATAGGCGCTAGCACAGAGTTTAGAGGGCAAATTGAGCTATGCTTGAACGTCTGAGTGAGCATATGGTGCAAGATATTTTGCAGGACACATGTGGTCGGGGCAGCGTTTGCATATACTCATAGTTATAGCTATATAAGGAGGTGTGCATGCCAAAGAAATGGGGGTAGACAAATCGGGCGGTCAGGAAACAGTTTGTACAGTACCTTCGGGTGCCGGTGGAGTGGCTCACGGGCAGAGTTCCTGGCCAGTGGCCAGTGAGCAGGCAGGCACAGGCATGGACAGGGAAGCTGCCTTGGTGCATGCCTTCGTGCTGCAGCCGGCTTGCGCCTGCCGGTCGTGGATAGGTTAAGAAATGAGATCAGGCAGCCAATAGTGTGCGAGATGCAGCTCGCGTGGACTCGGCCAAGGAGGGGCAGAGGCTAGATGAGGCGGGCGGCCATCTTGGAATGGCGGCCTCTTGTAGAAACACTATGGGTAGGGATAGTTAGATCTAGGTTGCAGCAGCTCTTGGGCTTGCGGAAGGTGTCACGAAGGTCGTCATGTGGAGCGCAGGCATCGCGCATGCATCCACATATATTATAGAAAAGAGCGGAATTTTCGGTGGTCGCGGTCGAAAAGCCAGCTGGCCTACCTTCAGGCAGGAGGAAGCTCCTGCTTCACTCCCAGCTCCAGGACTGCTCCTGCAGTGGAAGGAGGGGACCCTTGTCCTCGGGGTGCCGTGTTCTAGTGAGCAGGCACAGGCATATTTATATAGGCACTAATGTAGCAGGGGTAGAAGGCAATACATCACCACAAAGGTTTTGTCTTGTTGTAAAAGGTGACAGGGAGAAGATGAGGTGCACTACTAGGATCTATGTAAACCTAGATGTCAAAGACTCAGTAACTTAACATAACTCAATGATTCAACAGTTTTCAAGTGCAATCGGGTAATGTCCACTGACCATGCAGGATAAAAAAAAATAGATACGATAAAAAACGTGTTGTGGCCAACAGGTGCCCCAATTGCACTCTTGTGGGACAAGTCCCAAGGAAACATTCAGATTGTATGTCACACAAAGGTATAAGGGTCACAATTAGTAATCACTTTTTCAGAAATGAGATAATTTGACTCAATCCCAAATAGTAAATAAACATTATTTGACTTCAATAAATAAAGCACTTGTCTTCAAAAAAACAAAAGCAACAATTTGAACAGTGTGTTTTTAAATGTTACATTCAGTTAACATACAATGAAAAAGAAAAGTCAGTAAACATAAGCATTACAGATAGAAGCCGGATGGGAAATGGTTAGTTTCTATTATATATACAGGTGAAAGAAAAGTCAAGGATTTCAACAGGTGATAGTTGCCTAATACAGCAGACAAATGTTCATGAACAAATTAAAATCAAATGAAAATAACTGAATTCAAAGCACTGAATTCAAAACACAAAGCAGTTTAAACAAAAAGTGTCCAGTCTGTAAGTTGTAAATCGCTGACACTTCATAACTGCCGACGTGTTTCACATCAAATCCTTTATCAAGGCTGTTATGCTGCTCTTTCTCTACATTCATTGAAATTCTGTTACCTAAAAAGTATATATTTATATTGGCACTAATTGCTTATTCGTCAGTCATAAAAAAAATGCCAACAGATAACATATTGACAGATCAATCACCAACCTCACTGATTGTGTTTCCAAAGTGTTGATAGAGACCTAAAATAAAATGTAGAAAGAACCTAATCAAGCTCCAAAACTTCTGGCTCAATAACACAAAACATAATCCCCTCTATCGTGGGGATTCACTCACCCACATCTGGATGTCATCTAGCGCGATGTACGTGAGTATACACTGTTCTACAGCCTTTCTCTGTAGCCTCTGAAAGCACAATATATGTGTAAATATGCTATCCCTCCCATAAAACATACAGAAAGTGATGCCCATGTGTATCCAGCTTACCTATTGAGTAGCCCAAAGAATAGGACACTTAGAGCACCGTGGTTAAACAGACCAGAGAAACCAGTCAGGTGCCCGGCGTCCGTACCCCGCGTCCATAATAAGTCGTCAGTTTCATTCCATAAACTCATATCAGAGTGAAGGGAACAACAGTCGCGTGCGGCGACCATGTTGAAATGGCCAAAGACTGCATAGAAACCACCGTGGCTAAGCGGTTTCTGCATATAAAAGCGTGGAGAATTTTTAATAAAGTAATAGGAAGTACATCCAATCTATTGAATTGATTGCCTAATAAAACCAGCCCAAACACCCTGATGCCATCCAAAATCTAACAATGTTCACAGGGTATGCATAAAACACCTGCAAGTGCCTAGGATTTCCCATACACATTCTCAAACGGCAAGATCCTGAATAGTAAAATACACTGGTACTTCCTTACATTACATAAAAATCCCCTCTCAGGCATGCCTGCTCACATTCCTCAGGTAAAATTCTTCATTAGCATAGCAGACAAAGAAACATCTCGGATAGAAATGTAGAGGCCTTCTATGGTGACATACATGCAACATAAAACAAACTACAGCTGAACAGTTACTCCTCTAACCCCAAACCAAGTCCAAAAAAAGCCAATGGTATGTGGGGGAGTCCCTCACAAGCTTGCCTGCTTACAGTCTGGCCAGCAATACAAAATCACTGCATAGATTATCTAAAGTGAAAAAGGCAAAAAGGCCTACTCAGTTTGTCTGCAGAGTTATATCCATAATCCACCAACTATACGATTACATGCGCCATACTACAGATAGCATGTCAAATCCCAGTCACAGTTCAGACCCCTGAGTGGCATGGAGTCCAAGCGTTCAGTCCATGTTATCTCTTTTTGCAATAACGTTTTTGTTAGATCACCTGCCCTTCCAATAAGGTTAACCTGTTCAAGAATGGTACATTTCAT
Organism: Ambystoma mexicanum; assembly: GCF_040938575.1. NCBI lineage: Eukaryota > Metazoa > Chordata > Amphibia > Caudata > Ambystomatidae > Ambystoma > Ambystoma mexicanum. Next base: position 581,927,493 of record NC_090923.1, on the reverse strand, counting down.
TTGGGCTATGTTGTGTCTAGCATCTATAAAGTGCATAGCTACTGGGGACATCAAGTTCTTTGTTCTTATGCTCGATTTATGTTCAGTCCAGCAGATCTTAGCCTCTCTGGTGGTCATACCTACATAGAAGAACCCACATGGGCATTTTAAGGCATATATCACATTTGCAGAGTCACATGTGCATGAATGTTTAAGCTGGATTTTTTTCTCTGAGTGTGGATGTGTAATGGTATTACCCTTGATGATATTATCACAGTGCTGACAGTTGCAGCGGGGTTGTGTACCGGTACATTTAGTTTGAATTTTCTTCTGGACTGACTATTCAGCTCTCACTAGCGAGTTCCTCAATGCTTTACTCTTTCTATAAGCAACGATAGGTGGAATTGGAAACAGCCTATCGAGTGTAGAATCCATATGCAACATGGACCAATGTTTTTTGATTAAATTCTTAATGTTTATGCCCTGTGTCGAATAAGTGGTAACATAGACCATTGCCGGGTTAGTTCTTGGTGGTTTTAGTGTCAGCAGGGTTTCTCTAGGAGTCTGTACATGCTTACCATGCTTAGCTATGTCATCAATGAGCTCACTGTCATAATGTCTTTTTATGAATTTAGATTGTAACTCCAAAGCTTGTCTTTGATATTCCTCTGTGTTAGAGATGTTCTGACGATATCTGAAAAATAGACTCAAAGGTACACTATCCAGTGTGCGCTTAGGATGGAAACTCGTAGCTAACAGTAGGCTGTTTTCTTCGCGAAGATCCTGGTGTTTAGTTGGTTGTTACTCTCTTAGATTTCAAGATCTAAAAACTGAATACTGGATCTACTATATTCAGTTGTAAACTTGATGCGTGTGCGCATATTGTTCATCGTTTGGAAACAATATCAGCAGCTTGTCTTCCGGTCCTGTCCACACCCCAAACATGTTGTCTCTGTATCGGATATACATCACCAGATACTGCATTCATCTTACTGAGTAAAGTAGATTCTCCTTTTCCAAGTACAACATAAAAGTACTATTGGCATAGCTGGGTTACATCGCTGCACCCATGCTAGTGCCTGATAGTTGTAAGTAGAAGGTTTCACCAAATATGAAGACATTGGGCCTCATTACGATTTTGGAGCTAGCCATGCCCTTAATAAGGACATAGCTACCCCCAAACCCGAGTCCGGGTCCCGCAAAAGGGGATTTACCGGGCCATTCTGACCTTGGAGGGCCCGAAATTCCCTTTCGCGGGACCCGGACCTGATACATCCCCATTCCCATTTGAGCCCCCTTAGGGCTAAATGGGAATGGGGAGGATGGTAGCAGCGGTACCGTTCATAACAGTACCATTGCTACTATCCTCGTCTGTTCGTGGGTGCCGCTCTGCACGCCTGGTCTGACCAGGTGTCCAGAGCGGCACCTGCAAGCAGACTCAGAATGTTGCGGCATGGCAACAACGGTGCCTGTAGCACTACCGCCATCATTGTTGCCTTACCGCAACACTCCTAATGAGGCCCATTATTTTGCTATTACTAGCTTCAGGATTGACAGGAGAAAAAACTTGTCTGCAATACATGTCTCTGATGATGAAAGCAGCCGTTCCATGGCTTTCAACCCTGTTTCGTGCACAATGTTAGTGTATAAAGATGTAACATCCATGGTGAATAGGATATCCTGACTATTGACAAATTGAATATCATTTGGTTTATTAAGGAAACTTGTGGTGTTCTTAATATACCTAGGTCTTTCCTGGATCTTTGGTTGTGCTACTCTGTCCACATATTGTGCCAAAGGTTCCAAATGGGTGACTTAGCAGTCACTATGTTCCAAAAGTGAACCGAGGGTGCTTTGGCCACTCAACAGTACCTTTCTCAGTTCTTGGTGCTTCGACGGCATCAAATCAGTCTTTGGGATGATGTTCTTTGCAGGTTTATCCAGGTTCAGATGCAGTGAGTCATGTTAGACTAAACAACAAGCTGGCATTTAGTCAGTTTGAAGCTGTTGCGTGGTGCAGTTCTAATGCACCGTTCAAGTGATGCAGTACAAATGGATCACCAGGATTGGTTCAAAGGTCGAGTCGGTTCAAGACATTGGGTTGGGTTGACGAGTGATGTATCCAGGTGTTCAAGTCGAGGTCCAGTGGTTTAAAGTTGTGGTACATACATTATGCTTTAGAGGAAATCAAATGCAGGACTCAAATCTCAGGTGAGTTTAGTTTGGTAAATCTTTAATAACAGCACTGCAGGCTGAACACAGGAATGAACAGAGGACAATCCCCAAGCAGTCCCAACACTTTGTTAGCCCACCCGATTTATAATGACATTTAATGATTCCTCTGCTCTGTGAGTGAATAGTGCTGTTAGTGTGAAGATCGGTTGTTTTCTCCTTGATCCTCTGAATGTCCACAAATACCCTGTTGGATGTGGTCATAAATGTGATGGGTATAGTTGGTCAACCGATACCTCACCTGGTTGCATGACCTATGATTTCACTTTGTGTTCTATCTCAGACCATCATGTGTTCTTATTGAGTCCACTACACCAATTAATTAATTGGGATTGGTTTTATTGTGCAAAATGGGTTGTACTATTTATTCATTCATTAATGGAATTTGTTTGGATGTGCCAATACCTAGGGAACTGGAATGTGTTGCAAGAGTCCTTAAATTAAAAAAAGGTGTTGCCGAATGACACTCCTTTCTTGCAACAGGGATTGTTGGACCAAGTTCCTTTGCGATTATGGTCCACGCATTGAAATGCAGCTGCAAGAATATTGAATGTAGAACCAATATGCAATACTCTGAACCCAACCAAACCTCTTTGGTGTACACCACAGCCCCATTTCAAAAGAAGCCTTACTTTAATGATATCTCTGGGGAACCTGGGAAAGGATCATTTAGATGCATGCAAGACCTCTAAGCTGTTAATGTACCCATACTGCCTCCTTATCCTATTGTTACCAATCCTGCAACCATTTTATCCGTTATACCCGCAACAACAGTACATTTTACAGTGGTTTGAATTATTTTGTATGTCAATGTTAATTTGCTTTTACTTATTCAAATATGCAGTGTTGTTTCACTCATTTACCACAAAGGCATTTGGAAAGTCTGTCACTCTTTCTCAGATCTTGTGTCACTTGTGTCAAAACGGGGGTCCGTTTTTATTCAATATGTCGACAATATTTTATTGGCATTCACCTCATTGGAAGCTTGCAAACAAGATTCTCTTCATTTACTTACAGCTCATGCTTTGATAGGGCTTAAAGACTATAAAGAATAGCTACTGTTGCATCAAACCCAAGTCAATTATTTTGGCCATGGTATCTCTGCTAGCTAGAGACACATGTCCAAAAATCAATTAATGTGATTGTGCAAGTACCCAAAACCCCAGCCCAAAAGCATATGAGAGGATTCATTGGAATGGTTGGCTACTGCCCCAAGCAGATAATGGGCTATTATTCAATTATAAAATCCTTACAGAACCCCACTCTTTATTAAACTCCTGAACCATTTCCATGATCCCCAAAGCTGATAAGGTATTTATTAAAATCAAGCAAGGATGCTCTGGCATCTCTGGTATTAGGTCTACCAAATTATCAGAAGGCTTTCCCTCTATATTGTGATGAACAGGAATGCTTTGTTCTGAGGTTTTGTCCAAAATGAATTGCGATAAGTGCCACTGTGAAGTATTCGACCATCTGCATGATGAGCGTAGGCTCCCCTGGGCTTTTTGGAAATCTTTAAGTAAATGGATGATGGTAGATCTGCCTCATCAAAATGTGTTGAGCTAATCCACACACATTTTCCTATGCTCACACCACAACAAACGCATAGACCTGTGTACTTGGGCATGTCCACAGCTTACAGACAATGTCCGCCCCTGTCATATTTAGTTGGAATATGACAGGGGAGTAGAGCAAAATGTCATCCCAAGGAGGGGAAAAGCTTCCCCCATGCCATGGACAGGTTGATTAACTGACAAAGGCTATGTGTAAATGCCCTGCTCTTTTGTTAGCCCTGCAGCTGTTGGCAGTGATTAACATACCAATAGAGGGTAATTCAAACAGCCCCCTGGGGGTGAACTGACATGTCTGAGTCTATTGTTGCAGTAGACCACCCCACTAGGCGGACCCCATTCATATGATACAAGAATGAGGTTTGCAGATGCCAGAGAGTCTGGTCTCTCGGCATCTTCAAGGCAGATTTGCCACTTTTAAAACGAAGAACCATTAACCAGAGACTCTTTGATCACACCAGACAAGAAGGCAGGTTGGACCTAGTAAGCACTCGGGTTATGACCTCAAACATATAGAAAATGTTTGGTAGGTACTCCTGGATTGGTTCTCTAAGGTAGGCTCAGCCTACCCAAATCAGTGTGGCACACTTGGCTTTAAAAGAGGGCTGGAGCCCCTCTTTAAGAAGATCGTCTGAAGACTTCAGTTGAAGCTCAAAGAAGATCTCATCCTTGGACCCTGGCTGAAGGTACTATCTGCCTTACAGCTTCCGTCAGTGAAGTAAGGCCAGGAACATCCAAAGAGAGAAGGAAGATCCCTCCCTTTAACTTCTGCAAGGGAACAGAGGGAGATAAGCTCAGAAGACCCTCCAGCCGCTCCAGAACATTTACCCATCCAGCACACAGCATGCCCTGCTAGACTCTGCAGCAAGCTGCCTGAACAGGAAGTGTCAGAAGACCTCTGAAACCGAAACCAAGCACAAGACAGATGCCTGCAACACACTCCCTATCTCTGGGCTGTTCACCTTAAAGAACAACTCAAGCCCATTGAAGAGGCGGTAGAAGTGCAACGGCAAGCACCTGCCGCTTTCTGACTTAAAGGACATTCTCGAGCCAATCAAATTCATGGATCCCCAATTGCCTTCAACGGTGAATGCCATCAAGCCTCAAGTTACCGCCATCAAGGCGCAGTCGCTGAATGAACCCGAGATGTCTCGTCCAATGCTTCAGAACCACCGATCAGCACTGAGGCAATGATTCCTGACCTAGAGTCACCTTGAAGGTCCGCCTGCAGCCATTCCCTAAGCTTCGCTCGATGAACCATCTTGCCGCCTGATACCTGCTGTTGACTCCCGTCTCGAACTCTGTCGTAGAAGCTGGAAAAGTGCCCTGATGCTGACCCAATGCTGTCGAGCACCAAGACCAACTACAGTAAGAGGTACACATTGTGGTCCTGTACCGCTGGTCCCTCCCGGAAGGCCCCTTGAGACATTTTCAGACACTGTCCCTCTTTTTGCTGAAGCCAAGAAGCCTTTTAAAAAACGATTGTGGTTATTAACCATACCAACTACCCTCCTGTCAGTGTGCAAAGTGCATCCCTTTTCCTTCTGTTCTCTGCATTCATTTACAGGGTGGGTTGTATTTAATAGTGATATTAGATTGTCTGTTGTGATAATAATAAAGTGGATATTGTTATACAACCTTGACTGGACCCTCCTTTAATCATTGGGTAATAATTGTATTTTCGCTGTGTTGCAAATAACCAACGCTCCACGACCTTTAGAGGAGATAATGCAATTCCGTCCATGTTACCAAAATTGGACAAGGAGGTTTATAATTTTAATTGTATGCTTCTTTAATCCAATCTGTTCAGATCCATTCTGGTATATTAGAGGTGTGGGACTGATTGATAGTTTAGAAACCAATATTCACCCCTGGACCACTGATACCCTTGAATTTGTTTTGTCACAGCCACCCTCTGCACTTCTCTGTTACAGTGCTGCATTAGATCCTAGCTGCAGGTTTACTCTTTTGTCTATGTGCTTTCTCTACTAACAAGCAACTGCCTTGTTAGTAGAGAAAACAGACACTTTGGTTCGTGAGCATCCAGTTACTGTTGCGATGCATCATACAGTCTTATCACTGCTTCTAAAATTAAAGACCAAACACATATCAAATTCACATTTAACCAAGAACAAAAAGCTGTGGATTTCTGCTGATAATGTAACTGTTAATCAGTGTTATATTTTGAATCCGGCTTTCTTACTCCCCGCACCCTCAGATGGAAAGCCCCATGATTGTTTGTAAGTAAATAAAAACCTGAAAATGCTGGGGGAACAACAAGACCTTAAATTATCTTTGTGCTAGTGGTTAGTAGTATTGGGTAGGGTGTCACAGTGAATCCAAACAGGAGAGACACTTCCCTAACATCTCTCAAATATTCATAGAGATGCAGAAGTGTCCTCAGCTTCAAAACCCGCCTAAGACAGAGGTAACCACATAATCTGTGTTACCAGACACAGACCATGATAAATGAAACCATATAAGGATGCATGCTTTAAAAGGAGCGGAAGCCGCGACACAGCACTAACACATACGGTGCATCTTCAATAAAAAGACACCTACATCACGTTGGAAATTAGGAACATGTGAAACCCATGCAATCTAAGCAATACAGCGATCACCCAGTACAGCATTTGGAAAATGTGTGATGTGAGCCATTCCAGGTTCTTCTCCCCACTCAGACTGCAATTAATTGTGAGGGGCATCCAAGGCGGGTCCATATCTCCAATTTCTATCAGGCGCAGTCGCCATCTGAATCATCAAAATTGACAACCATGTCTCTGCTGACCCCTGCTTCATTCAATGCTGAAGCTATTGTGTCATCAGAATCATCCACGTCTGAATATATTTCTACATGCAGCTCTGCTGCGATGTGTACTTCGTCTTCGACACCTGAGTGGTGATGCTCCTTCAGCATAGGCTTGACAAGCAGCTTCAGTCAATAGTACAGAATCATCATCAGTGAGCGATGACATAGAAGTAGAAGAGGAGCAATAGCAATTTGCTTCTGCTCTCCAAGGTCCTGATTCCATAGTATCAGTGTAAATATAATGCATGTGCCCACATAGGATGGAGCAGTGATTAAGTGACTTGTTGAAGAAAAATATTTCTTTGTTGGTCATGTCACATGGTTGAATAATCCACAGTGAAGGTACTATGTTACAATTTCACCAAAGCTGCAGAGACACTTTTGCTAAACAATCTTATTCTTTCCTTTCTACAATTTTGCCACTGATGTATTGCTGATTATTGTTGGTATTTTGATACTTATGCATATATATGGCCACTTCTAGACAATGCACAATACTGCTGAATTTCCTGCTCAACCATTAGTACATTCAAATGGCAATCTTTGTTTTGGTCTCCATTGCTGTTCATTTTTCTTCTAGGCCTGTATGCTGCATATGAACTTCTAGGTAGCCTGTGAAGAGAGAGCCAAGCTTTCAACGGTATTATGTAGTCTGTTTCAAGAACTTTTCTGATCAAAGTGAATCATTAAATGTTCTTTCAAGATGAATCTTTCATGCTTCCTGACGCTGATACGTTTAATAACTATTGAAGCATGTATACTACTGGTCATGAATCACAGGGCCCTAAAGCTCATCCTTGTATAGAAAGCATACTACTTGGCAATACACCTGTATCCATAATGTGTCAAAGTGTTGGATCTGTGGCCATCATGCACCTGATATAGGTTCAGGCTTCCCTATGGCACAAGTTCCTTTTAAATTGGGGAGACATCTGCAGTGATTTGAGATGCAATTCCAGATCCAATGGGCCAAAACATTGTTCTTGTCATTATTCACAGATGGATTTTATAGAATTTCCACATTTTCCTGCAATCTGGTTGCTTCTCATGCCACAGACTTTCTCTGTTACACTACTCATGGGTCCCTCTTTATAGGTGTGAGTAAATGAAGATATTCTCTCTCCACCAGCACCACTGTTATTATGAACAATATTTCTTTATTTTTTGATAGAAGATTTTCTTTGACTAAATCTGATTATGTCAACTACCATGGGACATATATTCTGTGGACTTGTCGCCTATAGGTGGTTACCTAGGGATTGGGGTGGAAGTTGTTACATGGGATATGAATTGCCTGCCATGAGACACTTCCCCACACTGTTTCCATAGGAAGAGAACTTTTTGGGTGGTTTATAACTTCGTTACCCCTGGACGAAACCTCACCAAACTTTGCAAAAAAAGTATATGTGCCTCTGTGAATTTACAAAGTTTGGTGATTTTTGGTCCGGGGGGGGGGCGGGGCAGTTATAGGGGGTCCCAAAACGTCTTTTTTCCCATAGAGTGAATGGGGGAACACTTTGCGCATGCCTACAGGCCAAAGCGCTGGACGTATTTTCACCAAATTTGTGGCAGGAGGAGGACCTTGGTCCCGGAAGCGTGCTTTTGTAAATTTGTTGCCAATCCGTCCAGTAGTTTTCTTTAAAACGACCAAAAAGTGTGTCACAAAAAATTAGTGATATCTATGTCCGCTCCGCGGTCACACTTCCCTGTCCGCTCCGTGGACAAGATACCGATTGGATAAGGGGCTCGCGTCATGACCCCGGACATGCGACGAGTCCGCCGATTGGCTGGAGTGAGGCGTGATGTGCGTCAGATTGTTTGGATGCGCCCAACATCTTGGATCCGCCGACAGCTCGGAAGCGACCAGAGGCAAAATGCTTTTTCGGAAAATGTTTTGGTGTGTCGGAGTGCTTGGAGAGGTTCAGAGAGTAAGAGATGGGTGAAATACTGTATTTGTTTAGGCGGCAGGTGGTAATGATGTATTCGCCATGCCCGCCCTGTCCAGGATGTTTGTAATTACTGAAAATGAGGGGTTTCATAAGGATAGTACTTCCGTCCGTGCTGTGCGCAGGCAACTTGAAACTGTTCAAAGGACACGCGTGGTGTTAGCGAATATTGAAATTGAATACATGCCATAGTTAAAATGTTTGTTTCTATGGGTGTGGTACTGACTTATAAGCCGCCATGGGTGTGATATGCTGCGGTGGTTGTGGCCAGGGCCTAGAGTCTTGGGTGCATGGCCGTAGGCCGTAGGCCATACTCCCAAGACTCTTGGCCCTGACCAGAAATTCCACAGCATATCACAGCAATAGATACACCCATAGTACCGCATATCGATCAGGTGGTTGTGGGGAAGGCCTAGAGTCTTGGGTGCATGGCCGAAAGCCATGCACCCAAGAATAAAGTTATAAGCACTGCAGTTATAAGGCACCATGGGTTTTACAAAGTGCGGTGGTTGTGGGCAGGACATAGAGTTTTGGGTGCATGGCTGTAGGCCGTAGGCCATACACCCAAGACTGTAGGCCCTGCCCACAACCACCGCAGCATATCACATTCATACATCACATCCATACAATCGAATATCTATCTGGTAGGTGTGGCCAGGGCCTAGAGTCCTGGGTGCAAATTGAGTATATGCTGCAGTTAAAATGTTTCATTCTATGGGTGTGCTAATGATTTATGAGCCGTCATGGGTGTGATATGCTGCAGTGGTTGTGGCCAGGGCCTAGAGTCTCGGGTGCATGGCCGTAGGCCATACTCCCAATACTCTAGGCCCTGGCCACAACCACGGCAGCACATCACAGCAATAGATACACCCGTAGTATCGCATATCGATCAGGTGGTTGTGGAGAGGGCCTAGAGTGTTGGGTGCATGGCCAACGGCCATGCACCCAAGAACAAAGTTATAAGCACTGGAGTTATAAGCCATCATGGGTTTTATATACTGCACACCCATACATTCAAATATCTATGGCCATACACCCAAGACTCTAGGCCCTAGCCACAACCACCACAGCATATCACAGCTATAGATACACGCGTGGTATCGAACATCGATCAGGTGGTAGTGGGGAGGGCCTAGAGTCTTGGAAGGCCATGCACCCAAGACTACATTTATACGTAGTGAGGTTACAAGCCACAATGCGTGTGATACGCTGTGGTGGTTGTGGCCAGGACCTAGAGTCTTGGGTGCATGGCCAAAAACCATTTTGCTCAGTTTCTGTGTTTGTTTTTCAAATCATTGGGTTTGGGGGGAAAAAAATCCTTGTCGGATTAAAAAAAAAAATTCTTTGCAATGCTACAAACTATTTCTTTGTTTCCTTTGAGTGTTCACTTGTTCTTTCTGATTAATGTTCTGTATGTTGGCTTGTTGCAGATTTTTAAAACAGTTACATACCTGTTGGCGTATTCTAACTGTGTATTTTTTGTTACAAATCAGTGGTATTAATTTATCTGTGTGGTTGTTATACAATCTTGGGCAGTTAGATACCTGTTGGCTTATTCTGTTTATAGTCTTTTAATTGAATTTTTGTTAATGTTGAAGTACATATTAGTTATTAAATTTTGGCTTTAAGAAGATTGAATACACATTTGTAAGATTTGCTGGTAATCTCTGTTTTAGAGTAATGCTACTATCATTACATTCTAACCATTCACATTTCTTTTTAATATATGTAATGTAGTGACCTGCATTGGTTTTGGCTCCTGCGTGGTAGATTATACCTTTTGTTGTGAATGTTTTCTTACCAAGTGGCACTTGACCGTGTGTAAATCCAGTCAGCTTGCAGTTGTTTTTGGTACCATCTGCATTGTAACGTAGAAGCATTAGTATTATGTAGATACTATGGGGTCGATTCATGGAGCAAACGTGCGCCTAAAATCCCAGCGCAAGCAGGCGCAAGATGGCGCAAGCGTGATAAACTCACACGTGCGATTCAAGGAAGACGCTGTGCATGTTTCCCGCTGTCCGTGCGCCAAATCCTTGCATGGCGCACGCGGGCACACACTCCACCAAACGGCGTGTGCTACGCGTTCAGCAAAAGCGCACATAGAGCGACGCACACAACCGAAGTGGGCGGAACAGTGGGCGTAACACGCGGAATGGGGAATAACGCGTGAAAAAGAAGGCGTAACTGGGGAAGTACTGCAGGGAACTACACGGAACGCCCACACGCACGCGAACAACCCGTATTCATGGATTCGAATACGGGAAAACCACGCACGGCAAAAGACGCACACAGGCATCAACGCGTCCCCCACACGAAGGCAGACGGAAGCGTCCCCGCGCACAGTATAAAAGTGCGCGCAAACAACAAACACGTATATACAGCTACGATGAATGCCCCATTTGTCACAGCACTGATCGTGGGACACCGCAGGAGGAGGAGAATAGCCAGGGCACGCATTTTCGCACCACGGACAAGCCTTTTTGGGATGCCTGAGGACCAGGTCTACGGCAGGTATAGGTATCCACCCCGTATCATCCTAGACCTGGTCAGGGAGTGGGAAGATGACCTTACAAGGTATAAGGTGCTCAATGTCCTGCATTTCTTTGCCACTGGGTCATTTCAGCGGACTACTGCCATAGTGGGGGGATCTCACAGGCCACGCAGTCACGCTGCCTACACCAGGTACTGGCAATCATGACAGCGTGCTCCTCAGTCCGCAGGCACATATACATGCCCAGAACACCCGCAGAAAGGCAGGTCGTTGTCCTGGATTTTTACAGGGTGGCACACTTCCCCAAAGTGCTCGGTGCCATAGATGGCACCCATGTGGCCCTACGTCCACCTAGGGCCACTGAGCACATCTACCGAAACCGCAAGCACTGGCATTCCATCAATGTACAGGTGGTATGCGATGCAAAGGGAATCATCACCTCTGTCTATGCAAACTACCCTGGCTCCACCCATGACAGTTTCATATACAGAATGTCCACCCTGAGCCGGGCCCTGGAAGCTGGGCAGCATGGCGGCACATGGCTCCTAGGTGAGTACAAATGCCCTTGCACATGCATGCATGTCACACACACACACACAAATACACAAACCCCAATAATCACAACCATTTACACCTCCCCAGGGGACAGTGCCTACCCTCTGAGCAACCACATGATGACGCCAAACCGGAACCCCACCACACCACCCCAGGTAAGATACAACGCCGCCCATATTGCACCCAGGGCCATAGTGGAGCGCACATTGGGAGTGCTCAAGTCACGTTTCCGCTCCCTTGACCGCTCTGGCGGGCAGCTACTCTATGCATCCCCAGTAGTGTGCAGGATCATTGTGGCAGCATGTGTCCTGGACAATGTTGCAACACGGCAGGGCGTACCGGTGGACATGGTGGAGCGCCCACATCCCCAACCACAGGCGCAGGCGCTGCCCATGGGAGGGGACAGGGCATGTGGCGAGGAAGCCTGGACCCAGCTTGTGGCCACATTTTTCACCTAAACTCCCAACCCTGCGGAGTGCACACAGGCCTGGCACATACCAGGTGACAATCGATGATGACAAAGAGACAGTCAACTGTCACAACCTTACCACCCTGAGATTGTTGCCATGGAAGTGCCACATTGTCTGCATCCCTAGCTACTTAAACACAAGCTATCCTGTGTGACCAAAAGGCACACATATGACATATGATATGACATGATATGGCATTTGTAACGTGCCTATACACAAGTGTTTCAAGGTGCAACGAGGCTGGGAGGGGGGAACAAGGGAAGACAGACAACGATCCTACTAGGCCAGGTGTCATTTAGATTGCGCAAGTGCAGGGGTAGGGGGAAGGGAAAAGTGCAAGGGGAAGGGGAGGGGGGAGTGCAGTACAGGGTAAGTAGAATAAAAAACAAATAAATAGGCCAGCTGGTGGCAACTGCAAAGGTAAGTGCAGACAAGTGCTGGGAAGGGGGGGCTGTAGGGATAGAGAGACAGTCCCGCAGTGCAGGGGTTGCCAGGGAGGCAGTGCAAGTGGACAGTGGCTGGGCCAGGGACCGAGGTTGGTGAGAGTGGCCCAGTTGCAGATTCAGTGCAGTTTCAGTGAAGAATTTAGCAAGGGAGAGGGAGAGAGAAAGCAGAAGCAAAGAGGAAGGTTTTGAGGTGCTTGAGGAATCGGAGATGGTTCTCCTCAAGTTCCAGGGAGGCAGGAAGGCTGTTCCAGAGGGAGGCCCCTTCCGCGGAGAGAGATCTACCCCCAGCTCGTTGCTTCGACAAGCGGCTGACCCTGACATGCAAGGTGTGAATCACACACACCTGCAAAACAGGCCATGACCATCACTGTTATGTCACTCAAACCCTCCCAAACCACAACATGACATGGCAAGCAATAGCCATACACCAACACAGTACCAATAAGGTACACATTGCCATGTGGAAAATGTACATTGGCATCAGACAATGATGCCTGACATGGAATCAGATGAAATGACTGACCAACAACCTCCCACCCAAAATAAGTAATTCCCAAATGCATTACAAAAGTTGTAGCCGTAACATAACAATGAATGCTTGTCTACATGCACATTGTGCATTGCAAAATCAACACTGCAGCTTCTGTGTGCTGTGTCCAACTCCTGCAACACACTGCTCAGCGCACAGCACAGTGAACAGCTATTGTGTGTGATGCACACCCTGAGCATCACATCTAAGCGACAAACCACATCAAAAAGCAAATTAGGCATGTACAGGATCCATAATTGGTCACAGAACATGTGCTGCACGGACACAGTGGGCACCAGAAGGCAAACAGAGTGTACACGTGGATATACAAGGGTGGTTGTACAAGTAGTGCATCATAGTGTGATTGTGTGGGTCAGTAAGGACATGCACTCAACATATGCATGTGCAATCAAGTGACCATCAGTGTCCTCTACACATCACATGTGAACATTCACCATGTGCACACCCCAGCATGTCAAACCACAACTATCCCCTCACACCTGAAAGGCAAACACAACACATGAACAGGCATTGATCAGCAGAACACAACATGTACATAGGATACCACAATTACAATGTCAGTGTTCCCATCACACTGCAGGGCAAGGCAACTATCAACAACAAAACACCCCCCCTCCCTCACAAATCACCATGACCCACTGAACAACTGCACCTGGGTCATGGAGCCTTAAACCCCCAATTTCACCTGGCCACAGGATCACCCTTCCCCTTCGTCACCATCTCCCACCTTGTGTGTAAAAAGGTGCCTGCACCCTCAGAGTCCACCTTCATTTGCAAAAACACAAAATCCAAGGCAGTAAAACGAACCAGAACAGCCTCCAGTAGATGACCTGAAGTAGCAGTACCTCAGAAAGGCCAAGTACTACCACAATGATGTAACAACCAAGGTAGCACAGTAAAACAATGTCACAACAGGATGTGAACCATGTGTGGTACATAACATAGAATGATGCACCACGAACGGATGTGTACTGTCACAGCTCCCGTCTACAGGCGCAGGAGTAGCACGAACCAACCACCCCCACAGTGGCCCGGGTGCCTGCAAGGTCAAACTCACACAGGCCTCTGAGACCCTGGTGGGGAAAGAGGGTCAGGGATATGCAGTCGGGACAGGCGTTGGCACACTGGATAACTGGAATGAGTGGCAGGAGAGGGGAGGAGGAATGACACATGAAAGTAGGGAATGCACGAAAATGTACTACCTGCATGAACACATACACAATCCGAACAAACTTGTACATCATTGTCAGGGCCTTCCGGAGTCCAGGCTTAGGAGTGTCATGAACCAACCACCCCCTCTAGGGTTTCGGCACCTGCAAGCTTGGGGCTTACACAGGCATCCGCAACCCCAGCGGGGAAAGAGGGTTAGGGAACGTTGGTTGGATAGGTACGGGAAGCAGGAACACCGGGTAGAGGGTACAGGGTTTAGAATTGGATAGGACTCCGGGTGATTAGGGGAAAAAAAACATACCAAATTGAATTACACATTCATCCATGCATTAGTGCACCCCCCAGCAAGCCTATGCAGAGCAGCTTGAAAGAAAAACAACAAGACACTTAGCTCTGGTTTTGAGTGCTGGCCTCCTGACTGCGCACTCTCAGGTCCTGTTACAGGAGCACTTCAATGCTGCAAAGAGAGCCTCAGTTAATAATCTGTGCGTGTCCATAACACAAAAACACACCACCAAATATGCCCCATAGCAACAATCTATTCTACAAACAGACAATCTGGTGTGGATGCGTAATACCCATATGTAACATTACCCCTGTGATGGGTCATACACAGTCAATGCAGTAAGTCAGCCGCCGGTGGGTGCGTGGCAAATGGAACACCAATGTGTCACAATTCACACAACATGCAATGTTTCCTGGGTAAGCAGACAGACCCATATAGCAGGGCATGACTTCAGAACAAGTCGTGTTCCACCATGACCGAAACAAAGTAGGCAGTGCATGTTTCAAAATGTACATGGAAATGAAATGCACTGCACCCGAGTATGTCCCTTGCTGTATGTCCCTGTGAGCTGCTCCTTTCCATGTCTTGGAAGGCTACATGGGTGATACAAGTGCCTCAATGGACCTTGGTGTACCGGAGGGTATGTGCCATTGCCCCTGCAGGTGCCCCAGACAACCTTACAATCAAAAGCCATCAGTCCACCAACACATCTGAGCTGTATTGTGTGCTTCAAACCCAATATTCGTCCAAGCTCACCCTCAGTGCTGCTACTAAGCCTGCATGTGCAACTGGCCTGGTGGAAGCTTTGCTGTGTTGTGGCCCCACTGTGCTGCTCACCTTGCCTGGAGTTCCTTGGAACACGTCAGCAGTTCTAGGATGTATGTCTGCAATCCCTGTGCCTCTGCTTGCGCACACATGTGCATGTGGGCACCAACAAACGTGTCCAGATCCAGACGTCCAATGGGCCATGTCTGCTGGCAAAGGTGGTCTGGAGGCTCATCCCCTGCGGAAAGGGCATGAAACACATGATTAAGGCTTTAAAGTCATCTGTGTGTGTCTCTTCAGGCATCTCATTACTGGACCATGTCAGAGACGTGCATCAGAAATCACACCATCAGTCCGTCTTTCACATCCAAAATGTGGAACACACTATCTACAGCATGAATTGCAACAAGCACGTGTACAGTAAAGATAAGAAACATACTACACAATGCCTAGCAATGAATGTACACATTAATCATGAAACACCCCATCTAGCAAAAGCCGAACAGTGGTCAATAACACCGCAATCATCCCCACTAGGGGTGTTAACACAAGTTACACAGAACCAGACATGCCACAGATATGACAGTCCAAAGCCCTTGTGTAATAGGCTGTCAAACCGAACCATCCTTGCGAGCCCATGGATAAGGGAGGCAGGAGTGGCATATGTGAGTCAAGGACACCAAGCAACAAACACATACACAAGGCAAGCCTGAAGGGCTCAGCTGGAACAGACAGTGGATGCTTTCAAAAGCCACAAAGCACACACCATCACATGAAAGCACAATAGAGAAGCAATTTTAAACTATATTAACTAATTACACTAACTATGAAAAACCTACATTACCTAATTAAACTAACTATCAAACAGAAACTTAACTAACTAAACTAAAAGAAAAATCAAAAATGGCCACATACGACCCAGGGGGGGAGGGGAGGCACCCAGGAGGGGGGAGGAACAGGGTGCTGCTCAACACCCACATGCGATGATGCTGAGCCAAAAAAAAAAACCTCTATGGGCTCAACGCCTGCACAGCCCGACCTATGTGGGAGATAGATGGTCGTCCGAGTCTGGCTCATCCTGGAAAGGAGGACGTGGCACAGTAGCCTGGCCACGCCTAGCCGCAGCTTGCCGCTCGGCGGCAGCAAGTCTGCCAGACAGGTTAGCCTGGTTCTGTGTGGCGATGTGACATAGGTCTGCATGCAGAACCTCACGTGATACACGTGCTTCCTCTTGCAAGGTAGCACGTGTAACACAGAGTTCCTCCTGCAAGGCCTGGCTGGACAACCGCTGCACCTCCTGGCAAGCCTGTAGCTCAGCCGAGATGTACGCTCAAGGTGTGCAAACCTCTCCTCTGCCCGCTGCCTCTGGGACATCATAAGGACACCCAGAGTGGATTTGAGGGAAGCATACTCCTCCCTCAGGGCATCCATGTGCGCCTCTGCGTGAGCAGCAATTGCTTTACGCAGAAACGACATTTCAGCCTGGCGTACACTGTCTGAGGCCGCCATGCCCAGCCTGAGCGAGCGGGCCATGCCGCCTGCTGCTGGAGAAGCACCTGCTTAGCAGGGGGAGCACAGATCGGGCAACACGCTCCATGCTCTCAGCGATGTTCTCCATTGCTGCCCCCTGCCGTTCTGAATCGGCACTCATGTCTTGCTCCCACTCAGTATACTGCGGTTGCGCGTGGCTACCGCGTTGCTGGGCTTGACCCCTGCGGGACCCAAGGACTGGGTGTCCTCACTGTGTTGGCATCGCCCGCGGCTGCACGACTACATGCCCCCGTCGACGTGATGTCCCAGGCACATCAGTGACTGGTGTGGAGGGTGCCCCTGCATCCCGATCCACCACGGGCGGAGGAACCAAGACTGTCTGATCCCTCAGAGCAGGTGTCGCGGACAGAGGAGTGTCCACATCAGAATCACTCACCCCTGACACATGGACTTGATGGTCATCCAACTCGACATGGACGTCACAGTCGTCATCAGGGCTGGACTCATAGGCAGCCAGAGACAAGATGGACTGTAGCACTTGGGGGTTTTCGTGGCCTGACACCCCACGACCCCCACTTGTGGCGGGTTGATGTAGTGGTAACAACCCTGTGTCTGGCATGACAACACCATCCTCCGCCTCCATTGCGTCATCACCTGAAAAATATAGAGAAAAAAGGTCACTACACATGTCAGAAGCACACAACACACACACACACCGACAACAAACACATCAGGCAGACATGTGACACACAACATAGAACCTGGCATGCATGCTGGGTCAACTTTGAATTGCTTCTGTGATCAGACCTGTTGAAAGGTGGCAGTTTGCATGGAAGTGGGTCTATGAAGTGCAGAAAATGTGTATGTCACTCACTACCTACATGTACAAGGACTCCATGGTGTGTGTCAGGAAATGTGAAGGCAGTGCAAGGTCAAATTCAGGCATCACGTGCACTGTGCATTCAATGGGTAGCATATCTACAAGCAAATCACCCCTCCACCCAAGTACAAAAGCAGGGATGCCTAGCATGGTATCAAAAGGCTGACCATAGACCTGTGTATTGACAGGCAGTGTTGACTGGCATCAACAGCTTAATGTTATTCAAGTGACAACACTGCAAATGATGATGGGACAGTTGGCAGGACACATGATGAAAACTCTGTAGGCTGCCCACGTGTGAAGAAGACACTACAACAGTCGGACAGAGTCATTGGCCATTAAACAGGCTGAGGCCTGTGACCCACACCGATTGTCAAACCCTAAACATGTGTGCAACGCAGTACTGAGCCACAGTTGACATGGGAAGGCTGATGAGATGCCATGCAATGTATGTCACCCAGGACTTGTATTACAGTGATCATCCAGTCAAGGACACATAGGGGCATGCGTGCAATGCACATGGAGCATGAACGGGCACTCATGTCCCTTCGGGACATCTGACCTATGCACAGTACAAGTGAGACACCCTGCATCAAGTACTAAGGCTGTACCACACAGCATATGTCTGGCAGTTTGTAAGCTGGAAGTTAGCATGTACACAGGACGCATGAACAGGAAAGTATACAATGGCAAGATTGAAGCAGACCAGTGCAAAGGTGGAACTGGGGTGCAGAGTGGCGGAGGAGGGTCAAGGGAGCATGCCTTCCTGGAGTACCCGCATGCAGGCAGAGGACACATGCACGTCAGTCATGCAATGACATTGTGCCTTGGCTGAGAGGAAGGTCACCCCACGCCACATGCAGAAGGGCCAGTGAGCTGGAACATGGACCGGACGGGCATACTTGTAACCAGCATGTGAGTAGGGTGCAATAGTGGTGATGCGGACAGTCCCCGTCTGCTCCACATGTCCAGCATCCAGCAGAGCAGACATGCATCACAGAAGCATTGCATTACTTACACATCAGAACCATGTAAACGTCACATGTAGTGGCAATCATGCACAACACATCCCACAAGTAAAACGCACACGTCCTCAACAAACACGCATCAACACTCACTGGACTGGGCATCAAAGTCCAGCATCTCTCCCACTCCTTCGACCTATTCAGGTGGTATGGACTCCGCAACGAGTGACTCATGCGGAGTGAGCTCTTCCTCCTCTGGTGCAGGCCCACCGCCAGTCACCAGAGTCAAGTTGTAATTTGAGGCACGCTTAGCCTTAGCGCTGCGTTTGAGGTCATTCCAACGCTTTTTGCACTCTTGTGCCATGCACACCTCATGGCCGAATGAACTGACATGTTCCGCAAGATGCTTCCAGTGGGTGTCACGGTGGGCAGCCGTAGTCTGACTATTGGCACCCACTACCATGTCACAGCTGTGGCCCTGGACGTAGTCCACGAGGAAGTCCAGTTCCTGCTTGCAGAAAGGCTTCTTCCTCAACGTGCAGGAGGTCGTGGCTGTGTGTGGGGTCCCAGCCTGTGCTGCAGGTGTAACCTTCCTCCTCTTGGACTGTGGCGCAGACCCTGGCTGGCTAATGCCACCCTGACCAGTATGGCCAGTGGGTTCGGTGGATTGACCCAAGGGAGTGGCAGGTGGAGGGACGACCAAAGGCCTGACTTGTGTCAGTGGCATCTAGGTGCCCTCTTATGGACCCTGCGCAGCAACATCCGCTGTGGCAGGGTCATTGACCGCAATGGTCCTGGTTGGCAGACTCACAACCGGGGTGTTGTAGGGTGCATCTGCACCTGCAATTGCCAACACCCGGCTGTTCGGGGCAGTAGATGACATAACTGCCCCAGGGACATGTGTCTTGGTCAGAGCAGCCTTGCGTGCCCCTATGGTTTCCCTCCTGGCCTGCTGGAAATCTACCAAGGGCTCCTCAAGTGCCAACGCAGCCTGCGCTGGCAGACCCTGAGCCTGGGTGGCGGTGTCCACAGCTGCACCTGCAGCTACCACTACCCTTGGGCCTGTGGCAGTCGATGGAACGGACTGTCAGGTCGCACGGGCACCAGTGCCAGATGCAGAAGCTGCATCCCCTGGAACCACAGGGGGTGGTGGCATGACTGCACCAACACATGGCACAACATTGTGCTCAAGTAGCGCACCCCTGCCTCTTCCCCCTCTGTGGCCGCCCTGGACACCCTGGAGTCCCCCTACTCACCACGGCCACGTCCCCGACCACGGCCGCCATAAGGAGTACGCCCAGCTGAGGCGCCCCTCACCTTCGGTGTTCTCACAACCATGGCACAGATGTAGTAGTGCCGGCACAGATGGAGTAGTGCCAATGGGAGGTGTACACCACAATTGACCTGGGCAATTGGGGTGAAGGGGGTGCGAAGCAAGATGTTAACAGCCCCCCTGCACCTGCAAGGCTGTAGGTGACCCCAGTGATGTAGTGACGGGTCACGCAATGCTCAGGCACCTCAAAACTGCAGTAAAACCGTGCACGCAACCCTGCAGCCTACGTGCGTGGAATCAGCCTCCGGCAGTACGCGGTGGCACCCAGTAACACGAATAACGCGTACGCGTGGGACACGCAGGCTACTATGACCTCGAAAATGGGTGCGATACACAGGGGCACCCGCAGTGGGAAAAATAGCGTGTGCGACTCACCATCTGACTAGCGTGATGCAGAAAAACACGCGTAGCCAATACCCCTGCCAAAAGAAGAGATACGTCCTTGATAGCTGTGAAGTTGTGATGGCGCGCGAAACAACAGGAAGCAGCAACACACGTCGGTCTCCACGAAAGGCACATACAGCAAACTGCTGCCCCCGCTCACCTTTAACCCGTGCTGAGGGAAACGCCCGCGCGCGTCACGTCACTTACGCGCATGGGCCCTTTCCTCAGATTACATGCATTCCCACGCAGACGTGCAGTTTTTCACGCGCGCTGAAACGCCCGTGCACGCCCGCGCATGTCACGTCACAGAGGCGTTTACGCTTGAAGGGCCTTTGGTCCAATGAAATCACGTTTGCGTGCAGACCCGCTTACGCGCTAAGGGCCTTTCCTCGAATTACACGCTGACTTGCAATTTTTTCACGTGCCAAATCACTCCGTATCAAGCTGGCCACGCGAAAACACACGGAAGACCACGCTTCTGCCCAAAAGGCCGAATCACTGCCCCCCAGAGCCCTGAGCATGCTCCCACCTGCCATCTGCTGCTGCCTGACTGCCTGCTGCCCTCGTGCCCTGCCATTTGGTGCCTGCACATCAGCCATCTGCAGGGGTCCAGTTGCTGTGTCCACCCCTGCTGGAACAGAAGACTCCCGACCGGGATACCATTGCTCCACAGCCCAGCCCCAGGACCCAGTTGCCCACCCACGCCTGCCTCTGGGGTCGCCACGTCGGGGCAAACACCATCTGAGAACACAGGCGACCCCCAGCCAGAGGGGCAGAGGGCCACCAGCTTCAGTCAGAAGGAAGTTGGTGTCCTGGTGGAGCTTGTCCTGGGGCATTATGATGCCCTTTTCGGATCATCACGCGCCGACAAGGAAGGACGTGACAGGATCTGGGATGACTTTGTGGTTGCCATCAACGCGGAGGGGGTGGCAACCCGCAACATCAAGCAAGTTAAGAAGCGCTGGGAGGACTTGAGGTCCAGGACCCTCATAAAGGCCCAGCGCCTCGTGGAGGGGGGCCGGGGCAGCATGAGTACCATCCAGCTGAGGGTCCTGGAACGCGTACGCCCAGCTCTCCATGCCCAGATCCTTGAGAGGCAGACCTGTCTGGAGTCGAGCGGTAAGTGGCCAAGCATTGCTGTGTGAGACAGGGCATGTTACAGTGTGCTGGTTGTCTGATACTTGCCTGTATGTGTGACATAGGCCATGTACGCGTGTGTGTGTGCAGGGACATCATGGGCATGCATGTGAGACCAGTAATGTGTGAAGCACACGGTTGGTGTATGTGTTTAAATGCAACATGGGGAGCCCTATGCGGAATGGACACATGAGAGCATGCCAGTCTCTGTTCCTGGACAGTGCTGATGCCATGCATATGTATGGTGTCCATGTCTGTGTGTCTGACCTGCGTGTCTGTGACTTGTGAATGCCATGGATGCGTGACACATGTCTGTGACAATGTTCAGAATCACTGATGCAGCCTAGTCATCCTTGCATCCACTGTGTCTGGGGTGTACGAGTCCAGATGGATGAAAGTACGGTGAAGTGTGTGCATGTGATAGGCATGACCCATGATGCATGTGAGTTCAAAAACAACATTGTATGTTTCAAGAGTCCCTTGGACATGTTTGCTAATGTCCATAGCATGCGCCATGCCTGTTACTGCATGTGTTTTGCCTGCACTGACCCATGTGTTGTGGAGGGACATGATGGAAGTGATCTTTGACAGTGCCACTCATCTGCTATTGCTTCCTGTCTAGGGGACCATTGTACAATACCCTGATGCTTGTGTTCTATGTCTCCCTCTACACAGCGCAAAGTGAAGAAGAGGGCGGAGACGGCGCTGTGGAGCAAAGCGCCAGGGGATGCCCCCACGGCTGCAGTGGAAGGGGTGGGTGAGCCCCCACAGGGGCTTTCAACGGCGGAAGAGGGGGTGGAGCCATCCAGGTTGGTGGTTTCCACAGAGGAGGAGGAGGCCGCAACTGAGCCGCACATGGGGCCTGGTGGGGTCATCCCTGCTGGTGCAAGTGGTGCAGTCCAGGGGCAGGGGCAGGAGGCAGCACAGGTCGCTGTGGAGGTGCCTGTGCATGTCACTGTCCCTGACACTGTGACTGCACCACCATGCATCAGCAGGGATGCCCCATCCCAGGCCTGTCCGCAGGTAGGGGGGATGTCCATGTCATCTGACTCCCCTCCATCTGCGGACGAGGTGACCCCTGGCCATATGGAGAAGGTTCTGATTGGTGTAGCATTGCGCACGGGTGTCATTCGTGATGACGTGCGTGCTTCCCGGGGGAGCACGCACATCATCACGAAGAGCACCGTGCCAACGTGGCCCAGTTGGGAGCGGCCATGGTCGGGGGTTTCGTACATGTGTCGGCCACTCTGGCGATCCTCTCCTCCTCTGTGGAGGCTATGCGCCAGTCGTTCTTCATGCCGTCCTCCGGCCCAGATGCCATCAGGGCCCCCTGTGGACCTGCCCCGACCAACGCAGCCAACTCGGTGGGGATCCCATCCCTGCCACAGTCGGGAGTCCGAGGTCCAGCAGGGGTGGACACACCAGCAACTGGACCCCAGCAGATGGAGGATGTGATGGCATCATCGGGCAGGGCACGTGCACGACGGCGTCGGTGGATTCCATCAGCCTGGATGCCATTGTGCTGGCACAGGCAGTTGCGTCAGAGGCAGCGGCAGGCTCGACGTGGGAGGCATCATGGCTCGGGGACATCAACATCAGGGGGGCAGGCATCGGCCGGAGGGCAGGAGAACCCTGGAATGGGAGTGTCTTCCGTGTGGGAGCAGTTGGGCCAGTAGATAGGTGCAGAGCGGCAGCGGGCAGAGGAGGAACGGCTCACAATGGTCAGGGCGGAGAAGCATGGAGGGCGCTGAGGCGGGCTGAGTGCCTCGAGGGTATTCGCAGGGAGTTGGAGCTGGACACTGCATTATCCCTGCGAGACCTCGGGGCCAGGGAACATGCCCGTCTCCAAGCCATTGAACAGGAGTTCGATGATGCCCTGGCCCATGACAACAACCAGTGAGCCGTCGGATTAGCCCGCTGCCCTTGTAAATAGTTATGTAGTTAGTGTTAGGTTTCCTTTGCTTTTTTATTTATTTTGGACCTTTTGGACAATGGACCACATTTTTGTATATAGGTTTTTTATTAGGTAGTATTTTTAGATAGGTTTCATTTCTTCAGTTGGGATCATGGACCCTGGACTGTTTATCTGTATATAGTTGACTGTTGGATTATAGTTTTTTTTTTGGATTTACCCATGCAGCAATGGTTTTCGGTTTTGTTTTTCCCTTGGATTTACTTTTTTGAACTGTGACTTTGGACACCTTTCCTTTGGATTATGATTTGTGTTTTTTAATTATTTTAAGGACATGCTGCTTTTGGTTTTTAATTCCCACTGTCGTTTGTTTATTTTTTATTCCATTTATGTTACTTTTAATACATTTTTTTCATCAAACTTCAATGTGTAGCATCATCTCATTGGTTTCATGCATATCATGATATGGGTTTTGACATTCACTTACACCCATTGTGTGTATGTGAGGGACATGTGTTCATTTACATACTTGCCATTGGAGTTCGTATCATGTAATTGGCATTTCTAAGTGGGTGGATGCAATACTTGGGTGGGTGTTTGGCATGTGGAGGCTGTCCATAAGGGCCAGGGATCTATATTGTGATGACGTGTTGGCTGGGGGACATGTGTCAGGGCCTGCTGGCAGGCTCCCCACAATGCTGGGGGTGCAGGAGGACATGAGTGGGACATGAATGGGGGCCTGCGGGCAGGTGCCCCGCAATGCTGGGGGGTGGCGGTGCAGGGGGACATGAGTGGGACATGAGTGGGGGCCTGCGCGCAGGTGCCCCGCAATGCTGGGGGGTGGGGGTGCAGGGGGACATGAGTGGGACATGAGTGGGGGCCTGCTGGCAGGTGCCCCGCAATGCTGGGGGGTGGGGGTGCAGGGGGACATGAGTGGGACATGAATGGGGGCCTGCTGGCAGGTGCCCCGCAATGCTGGGGGGTGGGGGTGCAGGGGGACATGAGTGGGACATGAGTGGGGGCCTGCTGGCAGGTGCCGCGCAATGTTGGGGGTTGGTGGGGATACAGGGGGACATGAGTGGGACATGAGTGGGGGCCTGCGGGCAGGTGCCCCGCAATCCTGGGGGGTGGTGGTGCAAGGGGACATGAGTGGGGGCCTGCTGGCAGGTGCCCCGCAATGCTGGGGGGTGGGGGTGCAGGGGGACATGAGTGTGACATGAGTGGGGGCCTGCGGGCAGGTGCCCCGCAATGCTGGGGAGTGGCGGTGCAGGGGGACATGAGTGGGACATGAGTGGGGGCCTGCTGGCAGGTGCCCGGCAATGCTGGGGGGTGGGGGTGCAGGGGGACATGAGTGGGACATGAGTGGGGGCCTGCTGGCAGGTGCCCCGCAATGCTGGGGGTGGGGGTGCAGGGGGACATGAGTGGGACATGAGTGGGGGCCTGCGGGCAGGTGCCCCGCAATGCTGGGGGGTGGGGGTGCAGGGGGACATGAGTGGGACATGAGTGGGGGCCTGCTGGCAGGTGCCCCGCAATGCTGGGGGGTGGAGGTGCAGGGGGACATGAGTGGGACATGAGTGGGGGCCTGCGGGCAAGTGCCCCGCCATGCTGAGGGTTGGGGGCGCAGGGGGACATGAGTGGGACATGAGTGGGGGCCTGCTGGCAGGTGCCCCGCAATGCTGGGGGGTGGGGGTGCAGGGGGACATGAGTGGGACATGAGTGGGTGCCTGCGGGCAGGTGCCCCGCAATGCTGGGGGGTGGGGGTGCAGGGGGCCATGAGTGGGACATGAGTGGGGGCCTGCTGGCAGGTGCCCCGCAATGCTGGGGGGTGAGGGTGCAGGGGGACATGAGTGGGACATGAGTGGGGGCCTGCTGGCAGGTGCCCCGCAATGCTGGGGGGTGGGGCTGCAGGGGGACATGAGTGGGACATGAGTGGGGGCCTGCAGGCAGGTGCCCCGCAATGCTGGAGGGTGGGGGTGCAGGGGGACATGAGTGGGACATGAGTGGGGGCCTGCTGGCAGGTGCCCCGCAATGCTGGGGGGTGGGGGTGCAAGGGGACATGAGTTGGTGATCAGTAGTGCAAGGAGACATGTGCCTTTGATGGGGGGCATGCCCATGTTGGGTGGGCTGCCTGCGGGACATGACCAGGGATGCAGGGCAGTCCCCTGTGGTGTGGGCTGCTTGCAGGGGCCATGGAGGGTGTACAGGGAACACCTGGGAGGACCCACACTGCCAAATCACGTGTAGGACTCCCCGGCACCCCCGAAATACACGTACCCTGCTGAAATCGCGTGTGAAACTTCCCGCGCACCCCAGTAATACACGTACCCCGCTCGCACAGGGCCAATCGCGTGTGACACTTCCCGCGCACCCCAGTAATACACGTACCCTGCTGAAATTGTGTGTGGAATTTCCCGCGCACCACAGTAATACACGTACCCTGCTGAAATCATGTGTGAAACTTCCCGCGCACCCCAGTAATACACGTACCCCGCTAGCACCGGGCCAATCACGTGTGAAACTTCCCGCACACCCCAGTAATACACGTACCCTGCTGAAATCGCATGTGAAACTTCCCACGCACCCCAGTAATACACGTACCCTGTTGAAATCGCGTGTGAAACTTCCCGCGCACCCCAGTAATACACGTACCCCGCTCGCACAGGGCCAATCGCGTGTGACACTTCCCGCGCACCCCAGTAATACACGTACCCTGCTGAAATTGCGTGTGGAATTTCCCACGCACCACAGTAATACACGTACCCTGCTGAAATCACGTGTGAAACTTCCCGCGCACCCCAGTAATACATGTACCCCGCTAGCACCGGGCCAATCACGTGTGAAACTTCCCGCACACCCCAGTAATACACGTACCCTGCTGAAATTGCATGTGAAACTTCCCGCGCACCCCAGTAATACACGTACCCTGCTGAAATCGCGTGTGAAACTTCCTGCGACACCCCAGTAATACACGTACCCCGCTCGCACAGGGCCAGTCGCGTGTAAAACTTCCCGCGATCCCCAGTGATACACGTTCCCCGCTTGCCGTGCTGGTACAGGGTTAGCGCAGCCCTTTGCGCTGGATTGGGGATTTTGATGGCTTTTCCCTGCGCGAGGGGCGTTCTTGGGGGCGGAACTGGCGCTGCTGCAGGGTCGCTGTACCACTGTGCGCCACGGCTGATTTTGGTAGCTGGAATCCATGAATACGCTGTGCGCGGAAATGGATTTTAGCGCACACGGCTGGCGCAGGGATTAGCACGCGCACACTGTGCGCCAGCCGCGTGCGCCACTTGTGCGCTAAATTCTATGAATTACCCCCTATGTGTTTGTATCAGTAAGGTGGAGCGATTATCTGAATTGCAGATAGTACATAATCTGCCATGGTTTGCATTTTGTAGAAGTTACTGAAATGGAATGGATTCACAATTAGGTATGGATACATACACAAATCGCTCTTTAGGGATTTTTTCCTGTGTCACATTGTTACAGAGAGTTTCCACATGTATGAATTCTGGAAAATTTCATTTATAGGTATGTTGTAGTAAGTACATTAGAAATTTGTGTGGATCTTCCTGTAAGTTTATAGTGAATCTCACCTTTCCAGCACAGTATTCTTGTCTTATTACGTGAACACTATACGTGTTGTCAGGATTGTTTGTTGCATTTCTATGAAGGACTAACATTTGCAAACACAATTGTTCTGTACTGTGTAAGTAAACATTGTTAACAATTGTTGGCAACTGAAATAGAATATTCATTGCTACATTTGCGTAGCAACTTACACCAGTTTCATTTGAAAATTTGAATAGACCAGATAGTTATGTGTCTGAGTGATTTTTTCGGAGTTTCTGTTCCTGATTTACTTTCACTAATAGGTTCTTCTTTGCTTGTGGTAATTGATGAAGTACTAGCTTCTTTTGTTTTCTTTGAAGGATTTGCAGTCAGATCCTGTTGCATTTCTGTTTGAATTAGTTTTCTTTTACAGCGTTTTCCTTTTTCTGGAACAGGATATGATTTCAGATGGGGGGTGTACAGTGAACGCAGTCTATTGTATTCTAAAATGCAAGGAATATCCGCGTTCACTTTACTTGCATCAAAGTTGATTAGAAATAGACCTTCAAGTGTACATAAGCGTGATAGTGCTACGTAGCTCATGCCTTCTTTAAAGACTGTGTTTCCAATATCTATCAATGCTTTGTCTAGGGTAAGACCTTGGGATTTATGAATGGTGACTGCATATGCAAGAGTTAGAGAAAATTGTTCTCTACGTACACACGTCTTTGAAGAGAAGGAATCGAGCTGTTGAGCGCCCGATCCTTTTTACTTCTGAAAGTTTGTCAAAGAGAATATTGACAAACTGAATGTTATTGTCATGTGGGTATGTTTGAAAGCCAACAACTGTACCCAGTGCCCCATTAACTAGTCCTTCCTCCACGTCAAGGTTACGTTTAAGCATTACTCTACAATTTAAGGATAATTTTAATATTTATTCCAACCCAGCTGTGTTGGAGATTGAATTTTCTATGGTATTTAGTCTTGTTGTGGCTTGCTGACACATGGCTAGTGTCATACCATGTACGTCCGGTTTGTCTGTGGAGCAAATTTTAATTATTGGTTGCATTTCTGTTTTTAACATTGTTTCATTGAATTTGAAATAGCTTGCAAGAGTTGGCATTAAGGCCATACAATTAACATTTTTGTGCGATTATTGTTCCATAACATCAGTAGCACCTGTGTTATTACCACAAAGTTCATGGATGTGCCGGTTTTTCAATATTGCGTGTGCTTCTTGAGATAGTACACCAATTCTAATACTTTTTAAAATGTTGGCGTAAGTGAGGTCTGCAGATTGACGCATGTTTTCTGTTAATTCTCTGTATTGGAAATGTTGCCAAAGGTTGACATTTCCTATGCTGCCAACAGTTTTATGGCAGAGTTTGTGTGTTAAGGTTTTAAAAATAGGTTCACCTTTCACTGGTGTCAATTGTAGAAGATCGCCGAAATGATAATGTGTTTTCCTGCAAGTAGTTTGTTTTAAGTACGTTTTGAAATCTGAGGTGAATCAAAGCCAATATTAGGTTGGAGACCATACTCACTTCATCTATTAGTAGCATTTTCATTTGTTTCAATACTCTGCATAGTTCCATTGCAGTTTCTGCAGAAAGTTTGTAATAGTCTAATTTGTTTTGGTGTTCTACTGGAAGGAGTAGTAATCGGTGTACAGTGCCTGTGTTGTAGGCAGCTAAACCTGTGGGGGCAGTTACAACAGCTGACGGTTTGTTGTTTGTCAATTGTTGAAGGAACTTGCTGATGATTTTGATTAAGAATGTTTTTCCTGAACCAGCTTCACCACTGATGTACAGCAGTATAGGTTTGTAATTTTGGCAGGTACATTCTTTATTTTCGTGTTGTACACCATGTGCAATTTCTTTTGTTACTTCTTCAAAAATGGTGCGCTGATCTTTGTTAAGTTTTGATTGTAGTACAGTTAAGTCTTCTATATCTTGTTCATAGTGACACATAGTGTTTTCCACTTCTGTCATAGCAAATTCTGCCTCATTTGATATTAGTGGCTGTCCTACTGGTTCTTGACTTCCTGTTACAGAAGGTTGACTACTGTCGGAAGTGTCCTTATCTAGATGGGCCTGGAGTTCTTCTTCATGTTGCTGTTCATTGTGCAACATTGTTTTGTACTGCGTAAAGTTCACATCAGTGATGGCGCTTTCATTTGCTTTGAAAGCGTCTTCATAGCAGTCATAGTTATCTAATATCTCTTCCTCTTTTCTCCATGGTTTAAAAAGTTGTAGCAGGGACATGTAATATATGTCTTTCTGTTGAGTGGAGTTTTTAATGACAATTTGACATGATTAATTAAGCTTTGTTTGGTAAGTTTCACTAAGCTGCCTTCACAATCTGTCACTCTATATCTACCTTTGCTTTCATTGGGTTGTATATTATTTTTGTATGCAATGTTTTGGGCTATGTGGTATATAGACACATGGTTTCCAAAGTGGTACTCCTGTTCGGTTAGTATGTGTCTAGTAAATAGTTTTTTAAAATGTCTTGGCTGTTGGGATGATTTTTGGCAATTGTTTCTTAGTCCTCATATGATTTGAGAGCTCTTTGTCTAGATTTAGCAGGACCAAGACTTAGCCATACTATATTTTCAGATTTTGCATGCAAAGCAGTACCGGTTAAACAATCTGCAGCTTCATAGGCACCACATTCTCTATGAGAGAGCATTTTTATGCCTAGGCTGTACAATTTCTGAGATAGTGTTTTGTCTGCTGATAGGTCATTCCAGAGGTCTTGAAGCTGTTTTTTCTGCTTTTGTTAAGTAGGCTGTAACATATCGTGCAACTGTAGTGGAATTGTCTGCAATGTACTGCACATATATGTTTGCATTCCATAAGAGGGCAATGATTGCTTTGTAATCATTGACATATTTTGATTCTTCCGTTCTTTTTATGTAATACGTGTTCTTAGGTGATTTACCTTTAACACTTTGTCAAACTGAAGACATGAAGTTGTTCACTTCACCTGTTTCTGTAAATGGTCTAGGGAACCCAAAGCGGCATTTGGTGTAGTATTTCCCTTTGCTTTTGTATTTGCAACAACAATATTTGCCACATTTGTGTCTTTGAAATTGTACAATCTGTCCTTGAAGGTCACTATGTGTCCTTTGTGAAGGGATTTCACAAGTGACATATTTTTGGATGAACTGCCAAACCGTGGCATCACTGTCCTGACCAAATTTAGGTGCACCTTTAATCCATAAAAGCATGTGGATATGTGGTGCTCCTCTGGCTTGGTATTCTTTTCTCCAAAAGAAGTGTTGCACTTCTCCGAGGGGAGGAACAGTTTTATTACAAATAAAGTGTAGCATAGCAATGAAACAATGGTGTAAATATCTTGAAACATTAACAGGATCTAGAGAGCAAAGTTCTCCAGGCGTTAGTATATCTATGTTGGTTTTGTTGTTGTTTGATATGCGTAGGAAATCATGTAAATCTTCCCATGCATATTCCGCACAACTTAATGTAACAAACCAAGTGGGTGGTCCAAGGTTTCTGATCATACAGTGTACATCTCCGTGCCGTCAGAACCAGTATTCTTTCGTACCACGTGTGTTTGCAAACAGATTTGTTATGCTTGATTGTAAAACCTCATCTTTTTCTTGCACTTTTTGTATTAATTGCGTAGCTGACATATTTTGAAAGTGGGTTCCAGATTTCAGTATGTGTGCAACTCTGTAACATAGGGTTGCTAGTTCACTTTCAAAGAGTAGGTGGAATATGTATTCCACATTTTGTCTAAATTTGGGATTTTCAGAATACATTCGTAATGAGCAGTATTCTGATGTTGTTAACTGAGTGGGTCTATCATCGTATCTTCCTCCTTTGCCAGTAGGAAATAGCAGTGGAAAAACACGTGCTTCTATTCTTTTTTCCCATATGCTCATTGGTGACCCTTTGGTTTGTCGCATTTGGTAAGTTTCTAGTGCATCATCTATGCTCGCATTAGAGTGCAATGGATGAATTGTATAATGGTCCAAAAGAGTGGATACTGCAGTAGGATGCAGAAGATCAAATTGACCACTTTCTGATGACTCTTGAATTATTTCAGTTGTTTCCCTTAAGCTTTCTTCAATATTTATTTCTTTGTAATATTCATTATTGTCTTTCAGATATTGCAAGGCTTGCCTAACTTTATGTAAGTCCACGAGTTGTTGCCAATTTTGTATGTCTTTTGTTGGTACTCCATTTACTAAGATAATTAAAGATTGCTGCATTGGACGTTGCACTCCTAGAGGGTGCACATTTTCTGTTAGATCTAATGGTAAATTAACTACTTTGCCACAAATGCCTTTCACCAATTCAGAGGGAGGTAATTTTGCTGTTTTTGGTTGAAGGCGTATTATTGCTTGAAATGGGTGTACTGTTTGAATTATGATGCTCTCATATAAATTAAGTTGTTGTAGGGGTTTTGGTAGTGGGTATAATTCCAAATTATTTGTGATAGCACGTGAAGGAGTTTGGTTGCTGTCAAGTTTTGTAGTGCAGTAACTGCAAACTATTAAGGGGCCACTTATTTCGTATTTGTTTTCTGCTAAAAGGTAGAGAGCTAATTCAAACCATTTGGAATCTTCATTGTCTTCTATTTTGTGTGTTAGGTCTATAGTTTTTGTGTTACTTTTGTAAAAAGTTCTGCGGCAACACACACACACATGGTTTGGTACTTCAGCATATGTACCTTTTAATTTTAATATTTCTTTTTGTATGTGTGTAATAGAAGTTTGCCATGTGCAGAATTGTTGCTAGTCTGTTCGAAAACTATTGCATTTTGTAAGTGGCTTTCACTTCCAAAATATTTTCTCTGGATACGGTTGATTTCTTATTGTAGGTATTTGGGTGTACCATGCAGAAGAGTGTTATTTAAATTGGCTAGTTCTAAAGCTGAACTTCTAGCATAGTACAGTTTACACACTAGATTTCTTACATTTGAATGATTTGTTGATATCATTTTGATATCATGGAAGGTGCTTTTGCAAATAGGTCCTGAAATGCAGGCTAATGAATGTCCTTGTAGTCCTGTGTATTTGCGTACTGGACAGGTATCCATATTTTGCAGCACTTTCATTATCATTTTGTCTTTACCTTTCACATACTGATTGAAGAACTGGCGTAAAGATTTGAAAGATTTGTTAGGAATGTTACACATTGACGTGCACGGCCATTTGTATACTGGACGGTCTGGTTCATTCGAATGGAGAGGTAATTCTGAGTTTTCTGGGGATACTTTTGTAAGCAGTATTTCTTGTTCCATGATGGTAATTGATTTTTTCATATCGTCGTCCACTGCGATGGATGGCAATTGTGTTTGTTTGATTTTGTTTGCATGCTTCTTCATTAAAATATGGTTCTGTGGTCGTTGTGAGACTCCATTCAACTCCACAAATATTTAAGAAGTTATATTTGTTGACATTCCGTTTATTGAGAAGTTTCTTTTGTAGTTTGGTACTAAGTTTTGTTAGTGGTTTCATCCTATTTAACACTAAAATAAATTACTTCCTTTTGAGAAGGATTGCACTGTCTACGAGAGCTTGTAGGATTAATTTTCTACAGTAGGTTTTGAGGGTTGAGGATGATTTCGCTCCTCTTCATATTAGATTCTGACTCTGTGGCAGAACATTTTTGCTAAAATACTTTTTTTACTATGGTTTCTTGCTAGTATATCAGGATTTATAGGAGCATTGTTAGCAGTAGTGGTAGCCGAATTCTTGTAAAGAATTTTCTGTTTTGTGCCACATTTTGATAGAGGTTGTTCACGTTTCTGTAGTTGAAGCTTCCTTTGTTTCGTTAAATGACTGTATTAGCTGTTTTGTTTCAACGTTTTATACAAACTCTGGTAGAGATGGATGCTTATTTTGGACAATTTTCATTTGCTCTATTTCTGCATTCCTTTTTCGGACTTGCTTTTTGGTAGGCATTCTTTAGGGTCTGTTGAAAAAAAATAAGTTATGGGTTGGTCTGTTTTACAATGTATGTGTGCTGTGTGCATGCGTGTTTGAGTTTGATGGGGAAGATGTTTGTGGCGATGTGTGAATGTGCATTGGGCAGTTACAATGAGTTGGGAAGGCTATTTTTCTGTTTGTATATTAGTACACTGTGCTTCAGATGAGAGTAGAAAGTGAGCTAGTGGTGAGGAGAAGCATTAATAGTAAAAGTAATGGTATAAAATTAAAACAGTGATTTGCCATTCTGCCTGTTAATCTTTGTTTAATAAATGGGGATTTGTGGGCAGAATGGTTCAGAAATCAATGTTTTTTTTGGTGCGCAAATTACATAAATAACCCACACAGTCTCTTTGAGGAACAGTAAGAATATAAAGGTAGTACTGTACTTACTTTCTTTTGTGGAATAACCAGGTTTCTTTGGATATGTTTTTTGCAGTGTAGATGCTGTTGATTTTCAGGAGAGTTGTCTTCATTGCAATTGTAAAAGGAAGAAGTTAGTAATTTTGCGTGTTTAAAGTAGTGATGTTAATGTACACGTTCATTTTTCAACTTTCGTGGGAGTATTCTCTTTTGATATATCAACACAGTGTATGCGTGCTTTACATTTCACTATGTGCATCCTTCATATGTTATTTGCAGTATGTTAGTTGAACCTGCTACGCAAATGAGTAAAATTTTCAGTTCATGAAATTCCCTTGGTTTTTTTCAGCTGTGTTGTACATAGCAGAGAGGTTTGGAATTGATAGGTCATTATAGTAGATGGGAAAAATTTGAATACTTTCATATTTTAAGTAGGAATGCGAAAAATCGAGAACACCTGAGAGGGAGATGTCACCACAGCAATCGGGAATGTTTATTTTTCTCATACGATCGCATTGGAAGTAGCATTAATTTAGGCGGAAGACAGTAAAAAACTGTGACATTTTTTAATGGAAAATCGAGTTTTGCACGTAAATCGGGAGGGTTGGTACGTATGTATAGGTTCTGCAGGAGATAATAAGAAGTAGTGCGATTTTTCAATGAAAAATCGCAAGTCTCGCGCTTAAAGCGGGAGCGTTGGTATGTATGTATTGGCTATGCAGATTTAGTGGCATTCATTTGTTTAAATGGAATCATAAGAGTTGCACATGTACTCTGAATAAAATATGCATACCTGTACTTTGTAATCATGCATGTGGGTATGCATGGAGCTGTAAGTATAAATCCGGGACACTTGCACAGTAATTTTTGTAGTAGGTGCTTTGCAATGATATGAGACTTTTACTCAGAGTGATGAACAGTACATTTGAAGTGCGGAACTCTGATGACGTAGTTAGATGTAGAGGTCTTGGATGTGATTGGTGGATGGTTGTGTGACTGCTTAGCTGTGTCCAATGAGGAAATGGAATTGCGAGTGATGTGGAAAGGGTAGAAGGACTGGCTAAGAGTTACGTGCCGCATGGATACCGCGATTGTCCGCGGGTAGGGCGTGCCACATCCAGGGTTTTACAGCAAATCCAGCATGGAAAGGGGACTGTAGGCATCAGCCAATCAGATGTTGACATTGTTGATTTGTGTAGAAAGAGAGTGTGTGTTGTGAAGATGGCAGAGGTGGAGATAGTCAGGGAGTTGGTGCTCGAGATATTTTTGTCCATGGTTTACAGCACTATTCAGAATGTAGGCATGTGGCAAACAATTTCAATGTCAGAGGAGTGGAGGTGGTGTGGAGCGCCATGACTGATTGCAATATAGCAGCAATTCTCCAAGTTTGCAGAGATATGCGTAGGATGACCAGTCCCCATGTGGTCGTTTTGCACTATGGTGCTTGCCATTTGGGCTATGTGAGTTCACCTACTTTGTTGGGAGATTTGGAACAGTTGGTTCAAGCAGTCATTAACATCTTTCCAACTGCAAAAGTAATTTTTTCTGGCTTACCCCCTAGAGCAAAATGGGACAACAGTTCTGTTTTTGTCCTGATCAAAGTGCCATCAATCGCGGCATGCATGCTTTCATGTTAAGAGCTGCCACGAAAACATTGTTTACATTAATGCGGCTTATTTTGAAGCAGATGGTGTTTCTTTATCTTTTTGGGAAATGACATGTTCTTTTGGAATGTAAGGCTTGCTTTGGAGAAGGTTATGTGATGATTGTAGGAGTAAACTAAGAAGAAAAAAATAAGAAAAAAATACAAAATAACAGGTGTCTGTCAGTCATCTGCAAAAAAACAAAATAAACGACTCTTTTCAGAGCCCACCTTAAAGAGGAAAATGACATTTCTGATGCCTTCTTTGATGTCGTGGGTGTTAGTGTTAGCAGTGCACAGTGGTGGCGCAAGTTATGGTTGCTTAGCTTACCATAACTGGCGAATTTCAAGGGTTTTTCGTTTTCACTTCGAACCATAACGTCCCGTTAACAAAGTTTTTTTAGTGATATATATATATATATATATATATTTCGAAGAAAAAGAAGTTATTGCACTTCTTCCAAAGTTAGACGGCACTCGTCAAGTTGCAGCCGTATGCCAATTCGTAGAATTCCTTCAGGTCAGCCCATCACACAACAACATATGTATTTCTTATATCCAGTTTTATTTAGGCATCAGTAAAAACCGATTCGCCACGTACAACGCGTTTCGCAATGCTCCCGTTGCTTGATCACGTACCATATATATATATACTCTCCTCACAGTGTGGCATGGAGCTCATTACAAAGTATGGCGGTGTTGGAAAAAATTGCGTGTAACAGATTACCACCACTTTTCTGGCACCACCCTACTACTATCAGTATTGCCCTGGAGTGGGGTACTTACCTCCAGCATCATGCTGGAGGTAAACCCTCCCACTGTCTGCTGAACAATTGGCAACATCTGTGTATTTACTGCAGCAGTAATTCCTCCGGCGGTAATTCCACCGGAAAAGGTCCAACATCCGGCATTAATTCCACCAGACCAAGTGGCGGTAATGGTAATTCAGTTGGGCGGTATTATAGCAGATTTACTCCCAGAATACCGCCCAACTCATAATGAAGCCCATTGCCCTAAACAGTATGGTGATGTGAATTATAGGATTAATTTAGATCAGGATATTTGGGGATTGCGCGCCGTTAACCAGGAAATTCCTAAAATGACATTAACATTTGAGTCATCTGCTAAATCAAACTCCAATCATTCGGAGTGTCCATAAGAATATTTTACAGATATAACATAAAGTAAACTAATGCACTAATGTTTCGAGGGAAGTATCTAGTAAATGACGGAGGATGCATGATGTCATCATCAACCTAAACTTGGACATCTGTCCTGTTTAATCCCTCTTGGGCAAATAACTGCTTAATTACCTCCAGTTGTTGAAAAGACCCCCCAGATGAGGACCATTGCTCTTTTACTTTTATTTTACATCCCCACTGCTCATTCATATAAATACTTCTTATCACCAAAGTATCACTCGCTGCTTCTTTTTAATTGTATTGTTATATTTGGGAAAGTCAATGGACTGTGAGCAGTGCAGCAATAACTTTGATAACTTATCGAATGAAGCACAGATGCCACTTAAAACTTATCAAAGTACAGTCCTGCATAATAGCTGCCTTTTATAACTGCTGTAGCTCCGCTAAAACAATCCTGTCCCTAACACAAGAGGCACTGCCCAGCTTTGAGCACAGCAATAAGGGCCCCAGGGGATCCTTTCAGAAGAATTGCATCCCATGTAGATAGGAATGTCTGCTTTGGAATGGGTTACTCAGCACGTTCAAGGTAACCCCCTCCATAACAAGAATCTTCTGTAAAAAGAAAAGAAGTTGAATGATGAAACATCTGCTGAGGTGACAATGGTCCTTTTAGCCGAATCAATCGAGCCCAATTCACTATTGCAATGTTCTCCTATCCACATAATATATACAACAAAACAGGATATGCAGAAATATACAAACATATTTGTTACATCGAAAAGTAAAAGTTATTTTAGAAAAATGCATATTATTTCCCACAACATCCTACACATATCACAATATTTCAAACACTTACTACAACATATATACAAGAAAATGTTTTTAATATCATACACACATAGTATCACAAA
This sequence comes from Ambystoma mexicanum, assembly GCF_040938575.1. Taxonomy (NCBI): domain Eukaryota; kingdom Metazoa; phylum Chordata; class Amphibia; order Caudata; family Ambystomatidae; genus Ambystoma; species Ambystoma mexicanum. Next base: position 581,890,549 of record NC_090923.1, on the reverse strand, counting down.
TAATCTACAAATATGCACAAAACATGTATCAACATTATACACACATAACATCACAACTGGTCTACTAGTTGCATCAGCGCACACACCAATTTCAGGGAATACCTTCACCTGGACAAAAAGAAAATACAAAAGATGGCACTAACAATTTGTTTTTAAAAATTGTTTACTTCAAATTTTCCAGACAAGTTACAATAACCAATCCCTAGGAAATTACATGATTATAAAAATTAAATCAGTGCTAATCAATTCAAAATGATTTAACATTTCAAAAAATATGGACACTACAGCAAGTGTAATTAGACTTAACTAAACAGAGGACTCCATCAGATTCAGGCTATTTTTCCATTTTTCGTTTTATGAGTTACTGCAGCAAATGTCTGAATTGTTGTGAAACACAACATGACACCATGGATCTCATTACAAGTTCGGCGGCAGTCTTGTCGGTAAAACCGGCAGGCTGCCACCGAACTTGAGAATTTTTCTGGCACCTGGCAATGGGGAAATACAGGGGCATTAATTACAGCACTTGCAGACCCTGTATTCTCCCATTGCCAGGCGCTGGAATTCATTACTCCCCATTCACATTTCAGTCCCATAGGACTCAATGGGAATGGGGAGGCCGGATGCACCGGCACCATTCATGAATGGTGCCGCTGCATCCATCAAGGTCTGCTCGTGGGGGCCGGTACGCCCGCCAAGTCAGGCCAGGCGGGCGGGAAGGCACCCACGAGCAGAACTCGTAATTTGCCGGTCCGGTAACAACGGTACCAGCAAGCTTACCGGTACCGTTGTTACCAGACCGGCAAACTTGTAAAGAGGCCCCATGTCTGTTAATAACCATCTTGCAACATATACATTGTTCAGCCTTCAATAACTAACCATTATCAAGATCCTCTTGGGCAGTCATATAATTTCTGCAAGGTTTCTTTCACAATGGCACTGTAAAATTATCGTCATATAATTTGCCAGAATTCACATGATTTCTGTATCTCCCATAGATCTCTAGTTTTTCCTTATCCAAATGTTCAGTCATATTGATTCTGAATCAACACTGAAGACTGACACCTGTTCCTGACGCAGCATCGCACGATGGAGAAAAGTATGTTTTTCCTTAAAATAATCTTTTTTTTTCAATGTTAACATCGCCTTATGAACTCGGGTGTAGTTGCTTGCGGGCGCTAAAGGCGGTATGGGGGTGGTGTGAGGGAGCAAGGACGGCACAGGGTAAGGGGTGTACAGTGGCGGGGAAGCTCAGAACGCGGGCTTATACTAAAGGATTCAGCCCACGTTCCGAGCTCCCTAAATGGCTGGTGCCCCCACCAGGGTGCTAACTAAAGATAGAGCCCAATGGACATTTTCCTTGATCCTCCAAAAGATCAGATGCAACTAGGACCAGAGATTTAGAGCCAGGAGGACAATCCACAGGGAAACTAACTAGCCTTGACTTTATGATCATGTATTCACCTACTTGCATATATAGTGATTTCATTTATTGGGTCATGTTAGTTTATGCTTAGTTGTTCATGTGTTATGTTATTGAAGGGTCTGATGGATGCATGGCATGTTAATGTTCTGCCTTTAACAGTTGGATACCTTTTGGGTTATATCTGAGGGGTGGGAGGTATGCTTTGCAATAAAGTGTTGTATCAGAGAGGCTAAAACAGATGTTGGTCAGATATACCATTGCGTTGAATTGATATGCCCTCATTATGCCCATTAAAGGAGAAGATATTGTAGGAGAGAGCGAAAAGAAAATCCTCAGCTCAATCATTTAAGCATGTACACTAGGGGCCACAGTTGGAATGTAGGCACGGTCTCAACTGCACTTGGTGAAGCCTTTGGTACAGGATGGAGCAGGCACACGTTTGTATGTGGAGGGCAGAGGGCTGCGTGCGCCCTCTATGAAACCATTGCAAAGCTCTGCAGGACTCTTCTAGGGGAGATATCTGGGCAGCCTGCAGGCCCTGGACTTGGGTCTCTCCTGGACCTGTGCCTCCCAAACTCTGGAATTGCAGGGTGTAGGGGGAACCGCATGACTGATTTGGACCTCACATCATCGACAAGACTGGGAGGTATTTTACTGCAACCTTATAAATACACTTGCCTCGTCACTGAGATTCGTTTTTCAAGCTGGTTGCGTTTGAGGATAACAGTTGTTTCTTACTTTCAGCTGACGATTATCAGGTGGTAATTTTAAAAATAGATATTGATGTGGATGTGCACATATTATTGCTCTTTTCCTAGTCAGCTGACAATTATCAGATGGAAATGTTTAGACTAGGTGTACACTTATTGGAACTCAGTACTATTTCCCCAAACAACTGAAGGTTGGAAGTGGTGGTGGATGATTTTGGGCAAAAAGCATACTGGTTGTAGTGAACCGATATGTTTCCCTGGGGGCGTACGTGGGTGTGGGTGTATGAGGTTACTCAGGTAAGAGAGTAAGTGACGGCTGTCCGTTGGACGCCAGTATTGGTACTGTGATATATCCCCTTCTGGTTGCTCCTATTGTGTTGTCTAGGAGACATTGTCTATTTATTTGTGATTTTCCTGTCCGCCGGCTAGCGTGCCAATGTGTGCCTATTTGTTAAATTGTTCAGCTGTACAAAGGTCAGCGGTTACAAAATTCAGATCGACGTAAGTCAAAATGCTTTCCAGTTTTATGGAAGTGCAGCATTCTCCCAGTCCATATGTTGGCCTGGAAAACAGGATGAGGGAGATCAGTATTGTTTTTTTTAGAATGAAAGGGCCCTACAATTCCCAATAAAAAGGAAACACCTTAGCAGATGCAAGCCTCATTTAGTCTTATGGGTTTGTTAATATGGTTTAGAGTCTGCCACATAACAACTGCAGTAATTTCAGAGCACCTCTGCTTGTCTGTGGATTGGTGTACTTTGCCCCTGCCAGAGTTATTCTAATCTTACTTTGGTGGAGGCAAGAAAATCAGCAAGGAGTTGACAAGAGGATGGTAAAGCGGGCAGTATATGCTACAGGCATTGGATGGGAGGGATGCAGTGGGGGAAGCATGTTTTATGGTAGCCTGGGTGTATGCCTGGCTGGTAGTTGTTCTATAGTTTTGCAAAAGGGAGGAGTTGGCTTTGCCCTCAAATATTCTAATAATTGGGCTGTGTTTCAGAGATGGATTTGGAGAATTTTAAATTAGTGCACAATGAAATGTAGGATGCATGAGAGGCCCAAGAGTGTTTTTGAGAAATCCTGATGGGTTTTTGGCTTATTTGGTTGGGTATCTCAATAGGTTGTATCACAGGACAAACACCAGAACGCCCAGAGTGGTGTAGTAAATAGTATACTGTATGTAAAGGTGGATGTTGCTGCTAGACGTTATTTTAGTACACAATGAGTGCCTTACCTGGGAGTAAACTATCAAAGTATATTAATACTTAGCCAACTACATTGAGAAAATATTCCCTGACCTCCCTGTGCAGGCTCTGCTCATTAGGCCTTTTAAAAGACTGAGGTGTATATTTGACACACAGGAGGGAGAGGAGAGAAAAATATATGTCGTTTTGTATGCAGTGGCAGCCTGGCACCGCATGTGAAATGCTTTAATTATTTGAGTATGTCTTTGGCTCACAGGTGGTCACACTTTAAGCCTTCCAGAAGGACATGCTGACAAAGCAATGCTTGTTTTAGAAAAACAAATGAAGACTTCATCCTGAAAAGTAAGTACCATATTTCATTCTCCAGCTGCTACATGTAAAAGTACAATTGGGTTGAATGATGAGGTTTGGGGTTCAAGGCTTGCTTAAAATTGAAATTGAGAGTAGATTTGTTTTGATACAGGAATTGATAGTAATATGGAATGTATAACTGGTTGGGCTTACGAGCCGAATGCATCGTATAATGGATTCTTTGATAAAATGTTGTCAATCAACCCTGTCTCGCCTATATTGTTCCAATATGATCCTGGGATGGGAGTTCAACCTAATGATAAATAATATATTAATTAGACTGATAAAAGGGTAGAGGACACTGTCAGGTTGATGGCTCTGTACCCTCTTACCATCCCCACTGCAAAGGAGATCCTCTTTGCCATGGCCCTCTTTCCCCCTCCCCACCTTTAGCCAGACATGAATCCATCACTTTGCCTCCTCCAAGTAAACTAATAAAAAATAAAGAAGGCAGCTTTTCTTTTCTGCTGCAATGCACTATTGGAGATATATACATGTTTTTGGGGAGCAACGGGAACTCCCTTCTCTGGTGAATATTTCAAAAAGCTGCTGGATGGATTTACACCAAACCAACAAAAAACACACCTGCAACGCTTAGTGGCAAGCAGGTTCTTATTTGATGCAAACCCATAAAGTGTTTTTTGCACTCCAGGTGTACAATGGAAGCACTTATTTCTCTATGGGAAAACAAATAGGCCAAAAACTGCCTTTTTGTTGTTTCCTTAATAATTTTGTACCGTTTAATGATGTTTCAACACAATGCTCTCATTGCAAGTGTGCAGGTGTCCCGCCACAATACCAGCAAACTAACCTGCCATTTCCGCTGCCTGATATCCCGGAATTACCGGGATATTACAGGTAGCGGACAGGGCGGTAAATCTCCATTCCATGGAGTCCCATAGGAACCAGAAACACTCTTGGCCCAAGGTAAATCAGTGACCCCCCCACCCTGGGAACCCTGTAGTTTCCGGTCTGGGAAAAGTACTGGTCATGGTATTACGGCCGATTTTACCGGCTTTTTTCCCAGACCAACAAACTTGTAATGAGGGCCAATGTCCTGTTTAGAGGGTCCAGGACAATTTTATTCATATTCTTCCGACAAGTCAAATGGTATTAGGAATAGTATTTTGGGAAAAGTCTTTGTAAACAGGTTTTAGCTCAGGTCTTAAGTATAGGTAACCTTTAAAAAAATAAAGATTAAGTTCTATTTAAAAAAAGTTTACAACTATGCATGCTAACTTTGAGGTTTGGCATATCATTGAATACTAAACATAATATAGAACCCAACCCTTTGTTTTGGATTGTTGTTCATGTTTTAACTTGTGAATGAGTTAATAGTATTTTAGGCCACATTATGAGTATGGTGGTGCAGTTAAAAAGCGACAGTAACAGAATTATTGCTGCTTTTACCTCTCCAGCAAACTAACAAGTTTGGAGGTAACGTGTGAAGAAATACCTTCTGCAGTGGGCAGAGGTATTTCCTTCACTTAAAGTCGTAATGTTGGAGGATTTACTGTGGGGCAATTACAGGCCGCAGTAAATGCTTTAATTTCAATGGATCCCCCTACACTTCATGAATGGGGACTAACTCTTTGAGGAAAAAATTGACTTAGGCTTCCCCACCTGTTCAACACTGGCCTGGTTATGGAGCCAGCACACTTTTTACAGATCACTATCGGTTGTCTGTACATATGTGAGACACCCAGTGTTTTTGAAAATACAATTACACTTGTTTATTATTACAGTGATTTTAAAAATAGCATACCATAGCTATTAATAATGCAAAACAACATAACAACAAGAAAAACTTGCTGTATTTTCGTTTGGATACAATGGACTCTGAGCACATGCATGCTAGACCATCCTAAATCGGCATGCAGCCTTTTTACTAGCCATCATCACACCCCCACCGGCTTGTAGATATAGGAAAATAGAAAAACCACAAATGTGCTTAAATATTCGTTTCCTGCTTTACAGCCACGAAGCAGAGCACTACCTCCTAAATAATCAGGATTCCATTGAATACAAGCGCACAGAAGGCGCTTCAAGCAAAAGAACTGCAACCAGATTCCGCGCTCACCTGTCACACAAATAAAGCTACGGCCCAGGTAGGAGTGCACTCAGCACACTAAATACAGGACTTTTCGCCTGTAGAGACACACCCAACCTCCGACTCTCTTTTTTATTGTTATTTGCCTTCAGATGCCCCAACACAGTGGTACATCAAGTGACAGCCCTAAGTCCACTAGATTCGTCCTGAAGACGGCACCAGTATCTCATTTAATCACTGAGTGCCAGAAACACCACTTTTGTGTCGACTAGACGGATGTGAGGTCAACCGGACCACATTCTAAGTCACTATCTTTACTAACCCTCACCAGAAATTAGTGATTGTAAAGAAACAATGTATGAGTTTGAATAATATGCCTTAAACACTGAAATACCCTGGTCATTACGGGCAAGCAAATTTTTCTTGTTGTTATGTTGTTTTTCATTATTAATAGCTATGTTATGCTATTTTTAAAATCACGGTAATAATAAACAAGTGTAATTGTATTTTCAAAAACACTGGGTGTCTCTCATATGTACAGACAACCGATAGTGATCTGTAAAAAGTGTGCTGGCTCCATAACCAGGCCAGTGTTGAACAGGTGGGGAAGCCTAAGTCAATTTTTTCCTCAAACTGTCACACCCCTCTTGACTTAGGGCCCCCTTATCAAAAAGAGGGACACACACCCCCCGAATTTATAATTGGGGACTAACTCTGCCATTAAGTGTCCCCTGTTTCACAATTTAGTGCATTTTGGAAATTAAAAAAAAAGGGTTGTTGATGTCATGGAATTCAGAAAAAAATAATTTTAAAATCACACAAGAAATCTATTTTAGAATATACATTGTAAACCAGGATCACATTTATTTATTATATACAATGTAAATATTTACGGGGTGATTCATGGAATGAATGTGCGCCGAAATGTGTGGCACAAGCGTGAAAAATGCAGCGCACGCGTGCGCCCATTTCCCGATTCATGGAAGTCCCTGCACCTGGCTGAAGTGAAGGCGCACAATGTCCAGCGCACACACCTAAAAAGGGGGTGGAACACACAGAATGGGGAACAACACACGAAAATGTGGGCGTAACGGCGGAAGTTCAGCAGCGAAATCCCTGAAATGCCCACACACGCGCTAACAACGCGTATTCATGGAATTGAACAAGGCAAACCCGCGCACGCCAAAAGACACACAAAGCCCCTCAGGAACATAAAAGTGCGCGAAAACAACAAACAAGCATATACAGCTACAGGGGCATTGCTGGGGGGGTGCTATGGGGGCTATAGCCCCTGATCTTTTGGTTGTAGCCCCGGATAGAATCTAAGGAGTTACAGCCAAAAGACTAGCTAGCCGCCAGTCCCAAAAGTTCCGACATCAGCGTAGCCCCGGGTCTTTTCCAGACCTAGCAACTCCCCTGTACAGCTATGATGAATGCCCCATTTCTCGCAGCAGTGATCGTGGGACACCGCAGGAGGAGGAGGATAGCCAGGCTCTGCATTTTCTTACCCAGAACCTGCCTTTTTGGGATGCCTGAAGACCAGGTCTATGGCAGGTATAGGTTTCAACCTCATATCATCCTAGACCTGGTCACTGAGTGGGAGGATGAACTCACATCACCCACCCTGTGCTCCCAAGCACTGAGCCCCTTGGAAAAGGTGCTCAATGTCCTGCATTTTTTGGCCACTGGGTCATTTCAGTTGACAACTGCCATAGTTGGGGGTGTCTCACAGGCCATGCCGTCATGCTGCCTACACCAGCTGGTTGCAATCATGACTGCACGCCCCTCAGTCCGCAGGCACATATACATGCCCAGAACACTCGCAGAAAGGCAGGCCATGGTCCAGGACTTTTATGGGGTGGCACACTTCCCCAAAGTGCTTGGTGCCATTGATTGCACCCATGTGGCCCTACGTCCACCTAGGGCCACTGAGCACATCTATCGCAACCGTAAGCACTGGCATTCCATCAACGTGCAGGTTGTATGTGATGCCAATGGAATCATCACCTCTGTCTATGCAAACTATCCCGGGTCCAACCATGACAGTTTTATATTCTGAATGTCAGCCCTACACCAGAACCTGGAAGCTGGGAGGCATGGCAACACATGGCTCATTGGTGAGTACAAATGCCTGTGCACATGCATGCATGTCACACACAGACAAATACACAAACCCAACTAATGACAACCATTATCACCCCCAGGGGACAGTGCCTACCCTCTGAGCACCTACATGATGACGCCAATACGGAACCCCACCACACCACCCCAGGTAAGATGCAACGCAGCCCATATTGCAACCCAGGGCATAGTGGAGCACACATTCGGAGTGCTCAAGTCTCGTTTCCGCTTCCTTGACCGCTCTGGTGGGAGGCTACTATATGCGCCCCCAGTAGTGTGCAGGATCATTGTGGCAGCATGTGTCCTGCACAAGGTTGCAGCCCGGCGGGTTGTACCGGTGGACATGGTGGTGCCCCCACATCCCCAACCACATGCACGGCAGCTGCCATAGGAGGGGAAAGGGCATGTGTCGAGGCAGCCCGTACCCAGCTTGTGGCTACATTTTTCATCTAAACCCTCCCCCCTGCGAAGTGCACACAGGCCTGGCACATTCCAAGTGACAATCGATGATGACAAAGGGACAGTCAACTGTCACAACCTTAACACCCTAAGAATGTGTCCTTGGAATTGCAGTATTGTGTGCATCCCTAGCAACTTAAACAAACACAATCCCGTTTGACCAAAAGGCACACATGCAAGCGACAGATTCCACCCCCATGCAAACTATCACATCCAAATGCTGGTATTTCACGTAAACCTCCCCAAACCCCATGTCACCCACCCCACACACCATGCCATGGCATGCAATGTGAAAACTACAATAAAAATATCAACACACATGACACAACTGTCACAAAGTGCACCGTCACAAATGGGAACAAGCCACAGGCAATCCCCTCAGACACGAACTCTGAAGAAAACAGTGAGCAAACATATCCACCCTGTACTAAAAGTACATAAATGCATGCCAACAAAGGTGTCTACACCAAAACCTTGAACCTTCGGTGTCATGCATTTCAGGGAATCCCAAAGAAGAAAAGAAAATGCAGGTGCTGCCGGATTGTCTACCGCAACACCCCGCTCACTACACAACACAGTACAGTGAGTGGTGTTTGCGGCCTGGAAACCCCTGCAACTGCATAAAAAAACAAAGCCAAAATATTAGCCTGCAGAGCCAGTTCATGATCTCGAAAGTCAATGTGAACTTGTGCAGCAGGGACACAGCATGTCTCAGAAGGCAAGTAGTGAGTGCGTGGGTGGATGTTGGGGTGGAGATGGGGTGGGGGTTTGTTTGCAGGGCTATTCAATGCATGTTAGCATGGGAAATGCATGAACCTTCAGTCTTGCATACATTTCCCATGGGAACCACTCCATCGTGGACACATCTGCAAAGGAAACATATTGCCGATCCTGTGACACATCAGAAGCAAAAGCAACACAGTACTACTAATTTACCAGCATAAGATATCATGAACACAGGACCCAACAGTGACTATGTCAGACAGTGAGAAAACACCATAGCAGAAGGGCCTCAATGTGACATTGCCATCACACGTCCCCCTACCATCATGAGAGTGGCTTCGACAGCTAAAGGGTACATGGGACCGCATACAGCATTAAGTGCATCAACAATGTATACAGTCAAAGCAATACATGAAAAATCTAAATGAAATCATGCACAGTCAACAATATAATCACCAAACTGCAGTCCAACCATGCACTGGATAAACTATCATGAATCCCCTCAACACCCACATGCAATGATGTTGAGACAAAAAAAAAATCCTCCATGGGCTCTTGGTCTTCACGGCCCAACCTGAGTGAGAGATATGTTGTCATCCCCTGGTGGTACATCAGGAGGTGCGCGTGGCACAGGTGCATAGCCCCAGCAAGCCCCTTGACGACAGCAAGCATGCAGGCCTGGTGAGCCTGGTTCTGCAGGAATATGGCACGGGGGTCGCCATGCAGCACCTCACGTGTAACACAGAGTTCCTCCTGCAAGGACCCACATGTAATACGGACCTCTGCCAGCGAGGCCTCACGTGACAGATGGACCTCCTCCCGGCTAGCATGGAGTTCAGCCAAGATGGTGTGTTCTAGCTGCTCCATCCTCTATTCTGCCCGTGTTCCCTGGCTCATAATGAGTGCAGCCAGAGTACTTCGAGGGAGCTGTTATCTTCCCTCAGGGCTTCCCTGTGGGCCTGACCCTCAGCAGCAATAGCTGAGCGCAGAGCCACCAGTTCAGCCCGGCGGGCCCTGTGGAGGCCGCCGTGCCCAGCCTGAGTGAGCGGCATGTGGACTGCGTTGTCTGCTGCTGGAGGTCCACCTGCCTATCAGGGGGGAGAATGGAATCGGCCACACGTTCCATGCCTTGAGCCAACACCTCAATCGCTCCCCCCTGTTGCTGAGCAATGGCATACATGGCATTCTCCCACCCAGTGTTCCCTGGTGGCACACACGGCCACCGCGTTACTGGACACCACACCTTTTGGGCCCAAGGCGACGTGGACCTTGCTGTGCTGGCACTGCCTGTGGCTGCAGGACTGCATTCCTCCATCAATCTGCTGCTTCAGGAACAGGAGAAACTGGTGTGGAGTGTGACCCTGCACCCGTAACCACCACAGGCGGACATTTCAACACTGATTGGCCCCTTGAGGGCTCAACCCCCACTGCAGGTGTGGTGAGCAGAACAGCGTCCACTGCAGAATCACCCACCGTCGACGGCACGGATTGATGAGCATCTGATTCAAAATCAGAGTCAAAGAGATCCTCAGAGCCATACCCAGAGGCAGGCCTGGACAGGATGGCCTGGAGCACCAATAGATATTCACGGCCTACCACCCCACGACCACCACTGGTGCATGGTTGTTGACCTGAAAACTCCACCATGTCTGCCATCTCCTCCTCCTCTGCTTCCGGTGCATCATCACCTGTAACAAAATAAAAAAAAACACATGAGCACACGTCAGCAGCACATACCACACACATAGACAACACAATATTGAGGGCCAACACATGAGTCAGCCATGTCACACACAACACAAACTCCGGCATGCATGTAGTGGCAATGAAATGGAAGGGGACCCTGAAAGCAGACATGGATGCCGGTCAAATGCGAAACCCACACATGTACTGCATGTTGTATATCACCTGCATCACACACAACCTTCTGGCAGGCATAGATGTTAGCCGAAAATGACAGATGTCAACAAAGAGATGGCACGTAGTATAGCCATGGCACAATTCCCAAATAGCTACAACAGTAAGTCAAATATAACTGTCTATGACACATGTAAAATGCATGTCAACATGCACTACAAGGAAATAAATATTTTTAAAAAGTACACGTGTCACAGGATGCAGCAACGCAAGTGCATTGCAATACAGTGAAGGGAGGCACATGGATACATACATGCCAGGTCACTTTCACATCACACAAGAATAGGCATGTTGAAGGGTGAAACATGGCTCAGAAGTGCGTGGGTGCAGTGCAGCACATGTGTACGTCCTCTACTATACACAGAACAAAAAACGTACTGATGTCAATCTCGTGACGTGACATGACTGCACTGTAAGGGCAAGTGCAGTCATCATGTGCAAAGTGTTGGCACTGGGTTGTAGCGATGCAGTGCACCCCCCACCCCACTGGGGAATGTCAGGAAGGCAGTGCATGGATCTGAATGGCTGACCAGAGTCCTGTGAAGTTGCAGACAGTGTTTGCAGGTGTCAATTGCATCATCTCAGTCAACTGAGACTACAGCAGATGAAAGGTGGACAGTAAGCAGGACAGATGAGGAACCATCACAAGTACATCTATACATGCAGAAGCCACAAAACCACTAGCCTAGAGGCAGGGTGGCTGTAACAGAGGGAGGCCTGTGCTCGACACAGACAAGAACACCCTAAATATGTGCGTGATGAGGAAATGACCCTGAGTGAGCATGCTATGGATAACCAAATACCATGAGACAGACAAAATACCAGAGATGTAGTACAAGAAGTAGCCTGCCACGGACCCATAGGGGATTGCAGGAAATGCACATGGTCCATGAATGATCACTCATGTCCACTCTGAGCCTGTGCCATCTGCACGGTCCATGTGAGACACCCTGAAACAAGGGCAAAGGAAGTACCCCACAGTACAGGATTGGCAGGGTTGAAGAGGGAAGTGTGCATGGACACAGTAATGGGGAACAGGCCATTGCAGTAGTCCAACATGGAAATCACCAGTAACATGGAAACAGTGAGCTGCAGGGTAGTGGAGAGGCAAGGAAGCATGCCAGTGAGGAGGAGCAGCTTGCAGGGTGACCTCACACAGGCGTCAGTCATGTGACGACAGGCCGAGTGTTGAGTGGAACTACACCACAGGCTATATGCCAACATGTCAGTGAGCTTGAACATGGACAGGAGAGGCCGCCAAGTGACTTGCATGTAGTAGGGTACATGTATGTTGATGAGGACTGCCCCCATGTGCAGCACATGGCCTGCATGCAGACTGCATCACGATAAGCACACATCGGTCAAGCATTGCATGTGTCACACATGGCACTCATGAATACATAGCCTGAACTGGCAGCCAATCACAACACATCACACAAGCAACACACACATGGGCTGGACACACAAGCATCAACACTCACCGGACGTTGCATTATAATCCGGCATCTCTCCCACTCCTTGGATAAGTCCCTGATCAATGAACTCTGCAGCGATTTCCTTGTGTGGAGTAAGTTCATCCTCCTCTTATGGTGGCCCACTGCCAGTCACCAGAGTCAAGGAGTAATCAGAGGCCCACTTTTGTTTTGCACAGTGTCAGAGGTCAGTCCAATGCTTGTATCAATCCTGAGCTGTGCACCTTTCATATCCCATGGCACTGACACTATCCGCAATGAATTGCCAGTGGACCTGACGCTGGGCAGGCATAGTATGGCAACCTGAGCCCACCAGCAAGGAAGTCCAGTTCCTGTTTATTGAAAGGCTTCTACCTTGCCGTGCCGGAGGCCGGAGCCGTGTCTGTGGTCCCAGCCTCTTGCGCAGATGCACACTTCCTCCTCTTGGCTGGTTGTGCGGACCCTAAGTGGCTAATGCCTCTCTGGTCAGTTAGGGGCAGTGGCGATGGTGGACTGGCCAATGGTAGTAGTAATAGGCATGAAGACAGAAGGCCTGGATTGTGTAATTGGCTGCTGGGTGCTGTGGCCAGGACCCAGTGGAACAACTGCCTCAGTGCCAAGGGCTGTGACCAACACACTCCTGGCTGGCAGACTCACTGCTGGGGTGGTGTTGGCTGCATCTGCCCCTGCAGTTCCCACCACCTGGCTGCTTGGGGCAACAGATGTTACCACTGCCTCAGATACATGTGCCTTGGTCACAGCTACCTTAGGCCCACGTAGCTTGGCATTCCCTAACTGAAAATCTGCCTGGGAGTCCTCCTGTTCCAACGCGGCCTGCGCTGGCTGACCATGAGCATGGGTGGTGGTTGCTGCACCTGCACCTGCAGCTTCCACTACCTGGTGGCCCGTGCCAGCAGATGAGACTGGCTGTGGGGTCAGAAGTGTGCCAGGGATAACTGCAGCAGCAGCATCTCCCTGAGCCGCTGAGGGGTGGCATGGCTGTCTCAGCATATGGCTGGACATCCTGCCACCTTGGCCTCCCTGGACTCCCTGGCCACCCCTGCCACGTGCCCCACCAAGCCCAGCCTGGGAGGTCACCCAGCTTTGCCACCCTTCCCTTTTTGTGGCCTCCCAACCATGGCACAGATGGACTATTGCCAATGGGAGGTGCACAAAACAATTGTCCTGGGCAATTGGGGTGAAGGGTGCAGGGGACGTGATGTTAGACACAACCATGTGCTCCTGCGAAGCTGTATGTGACCCCTGGTGAATAAAGACGGGTCACACAATGCTCAGGCACCCCTAAAAATGACAATAAATGTGCATGCAACACCTGGGAAGCCCAAGTGCATGAAATAAACCTCCCGCAGTACGCTGTGGCACCCAGGGACACAAAAAAGCATATACGTGGAACATGCAGGCTACTCTGACCTCTGACCTTGCTCCTGCAAGGCTGTATGTGACCCCTGGTGAATAAAGACGGGTCACACAACGCTCAGGCACCCTTAAAAATGACAATAAATGTGCATGCAACCCCTGGGAAGCCCAAGTGCATGAAATAAACCTCCCGCAGTACGCTGTGGCAACCAGGGACACAAAAAAAGCATACACATGGAACATGCAGGCTACTCTGACCTTGAAAACGGGGTACACGACACACAGTGGGAAAGAAAAGCATGCGTGACTCACCGTCTGCCTTGCATGGAAAAGAAAAACAACCCGTGAGCATGCCCCGCAGGCAGCCCACACCACAGGGGACCCCCCATCACCAGTGACCATGCCCCGCAGGAAGCCCACACCACAGGGGACACCCCATCACTTGTGTCCATGCCCCACAGGTAGCCCACACCACAGGGGACACCCCATCACCCATGGACATGCCCTGCAGGCAGCCCACACCACAGGGGACACCCCATTACCTGTGACCATGCACCACAGGCAACCCACACCACAGGGGACCCCCATCACCCATGAGCATGCCCCGCAGGCAGTCCATGCCACAGTGGACCCCCCATCACCCGTGACCATGCCCCACAGGGAGCCCACACCACAGGGGACCCCCATCACCAGTGACCATGCCCCGCAGGCAGACCACACCACAGGGGACACCCCATCACCCGTGACCATGCCCCACAGCCAGCCCACACCACAGGGGACCCCATCACCTGTGACCATGCCCCACAGGCGGCCCACACCCCAGGGGACACCCCATCACCCGTGACCATGCCCTGCAGGCAGCCTACATCACAGCGGACCCGTCCATCACCCATGATCATGCCTCGCAGGCAGCCCACACCACAGAGGACACCCCATCACCCGTGTCCATGCCCCGCATGCAGCCCACACCACAGAGGACACCCATCACCCATGTTCATGCCCCGCAGGCAGCCCACACCACGGTGGATACCCCAACAGCCGTGACCAGGCCCCACAGGCAGCCAACACCACAGGGGACCACCCATCACCCATGACCATGTCCCACAGGCAGCCCACTCCACAGGGGACCCCCATCACCTGTGTCCATGCCCCGCAGGAAGCCCACACCACAGGGGACACCCCATCACTTGTGTCCATGCCACACAGGTAGCCCACACCACAGGGGACACCCCATCACCCATGTCCATGCCCCGCAGGCAGCCCACACCACAGGGGACACCCATCACCCATTCCATGCCCCGCAGGTAGCCCGCACCACGGGGGATACCCCATCAGCCGTGACCATGCCCTGCAGGCAGCCAACACCACAGGGGACCACCCATCACCCATGACCATGTCCCACAGGCAGCCCACACCACAGGGGACCCCCATCACCCGTGTCCATGCCCCGCAGGCAGTCCACACCACGGGGGACATCCCATCAGCCGTGACCATGCCCCGCAGGAAGCCAACACCACAGGGGACCCCCCCATCACCCGTGACCATGCCCCGTAGGCAGATCACACCACAGGGGACTCCCCATCAGCAGTAACCATGCCCAGCAGGCATCCCACACCACAGGGGACCCCCATCACCCATGACCATGCCCCGCAGGCAGCCCACACCACATGGGACTCCCCATCACCAGTGACCATGCCCCCCAGGCAGCCCACACCTCAGGGGACACCCCATCACCCGTGACCATGCCCCGCAAGCAGCCCACACTACAGGGAACACCCCATCACCAGTGACCATACCCCACAGGCAGCCCACTCCACAGGGGGGACCACCAACACCTGTCACCACATGCGCAGCCCTTTCCACGCAATTTGGCTGGCGCGAGCAGGGTAGGCATATTCTCAGGGTTACGGTAACCCTTTTGCACGCAATTTGAATGGCTCGAGCGGGGTACGCATATTCAAGGGGGTGCGTGGGTAGATTTTCCCCGATTTTGCTGGCTCGAGCAGGGTGTGCGTATTCAATGGGGTGCACAGGTAGATTTCCCCACGGTTTTGCTGGCACGAGCAGGGTGTGCGTATTGAAGGGTGTGCGCAGGTAGATTTTCCCGCAATTTTGCTGGGGCGAGCGGGTTACACGTATTCAAGGGGGTGTGCGGGTAGATTGTCACGCGTTTTGGCTGCCGCGGGTGAGGTAAGTGCTGTTTTTCACGTAATTACGGTGTAGGGGGGCTGTATGCTGGTCCAAGGTTAGCGTGGCCTTTTGCGCCGAACAGGGATTTGTATGGCTTTTTCTGGCGGAAGGGGCGTTCTTGGGGGCGTTACTGGCGCTGCTGGATTTTCACTGTGCCACGGCTGCGAATGGCTCGGGAAATCCATGAAAACATGGTGCACCAAAATGCTGCTTTCCGCTGCGGCTGGCGCACGCTCGCTCTCTGCGCCAGGCGCGTGCGCTACTTCTGCGCTGGATTCTATGAATTGATCCGTTAATTTCTTTAACATAGTATAACCATTTCTAAACAATCTACAAAAGTATATTGACATGTTTTCATTGTTTGAAATAATTTTAAAGTTTCTAAGCACTATTTACAATATATGCTATATGTATTATCTCTGCATTTTATATTGTATTTTTTTGCATTTTAAAGACCTTGTTATTGCCTTTTTTAATTTTATTGAATGTTGCCAGTGGTGTTTAGTTGATACGTGTATGATTGTGACACTATTTCATGAAGTCCCCAAAAATATGTGTGCCTATTTCAGTGGCAGAATTTCAATGTGAAGCACCCCTACTCAAAATCCTTTATCCACTTTCATGGCTGCACGAAAAGCCGCAGTGTTACCTTGTGTGAAGGGCGAAGAACGCCATCTAAAATTGCAACCGCCAGTGACCATCAGAAACCCAAAGGCTACAGCAACAAATACATTTCTCAAAAACAGCCAAATGCACAATATACGAATCCCTACAGGAACTATTTACTAATCTTGTGGAACGCCAGTGGCCCCTTTATTTCCATACATTGGCTAAGCATGAACTCATTATTCTATATGTATGAGACTGGAAAAGTTAAACAATGTTAAAGGAAAAGATCACTGATTGTTTAAGGTGTTCACATTTTGAAAATTTGGTGGGACTGCCTGATGGTTTCTGTGCCAGGTCTTCTATCATACTAAAGCCGTATTTCAACTTGTATATACCTACTGTATATGCCAATGTATACCAAGTGCGATGATGCAGAATTTCTACATATTTTAACAGGGGAATGAAGGAAGCTGGCATATGCGTGATGATGCCAGAATAGGTGCCAGAATCTGGACTTCTTGTTGACCTGCGAGAAGCAAATCCCATAGCAGATACTGACTTCATGGGTAGCACGAAAGTAGTATTAGAAAGTTAGAACTGGCTTTGATATAGAGACTTTCAGGATGCAGTGCAGTTATGCTAGACTTAAATCAAATGAGACTGTTCTAATATTGAATCAAAAGCATGAGTGATGAATGGCAACTGTCTGCTGCCATGTTGGTGCCTGATCTGTCTTTCACTGTACACAGACGCATTTCTGTGCAGCAGAAAATGATGCATGTGACCATCAGATAATTGTGTACCTGTCAGAAACACTGGATTCAAGCACATATGAACCGGTGTGTGACACAGTGTGCCAAGATGCGAATAATGAATGTTGTGCCATTATGAATTACACCAGTTTTAAATGCAGTGTCAGGAGATAATAAGCATACGTTTTTTTTTCTGTCAAGGTTAGTAGTCTCTCTAATTTCCTGTGCCATAAAATATTATATAATTAGATCTGCTTTTATATGCCAGATTATACCACCATATAAAAGGTTACATTTAATGTACACCTGAATGCTGATATTATTATTGAGGTGTTGCCCACATATTCCAAGGTACTGGTAACAATATGATGCTCAATATGCTGCTCAAATTCTCCATGATACCCTTAAGTATGCCATAAAACGTCTCAATGTACTTGTCTGTCAGTTCCCACATGGTTAAGCTAGCTTCACTTAATTCCAAGAAAGCACTCATTTCGATGCCAGTTTCTATTTTGCCACCAAAGCTGAGCATTCCAGTTTGCAAATTTCCACACGTAAAATATATATCCGTGCCACTTTCTATATTGCTGCAATTTGCCATGCTAGTTTCCAAATTCCCCGGAACAAATTGACCTGCCAGTATCCATGCTGCCATGCCAGATTCTTATTGCCACAGATAAGCACATATTAGCATGGCACTTTCTGTATTGCACCAAGAAAATTGGCATGGCAGTTTCACATTGCCCAAGGAAATTGCCAGGCCAGTTTGCACATTGATGTTCTATTTTCATATGGCTCTGGTTACATACCAGCATGCCAAATATTACAATCATATTGTCTAGCAAAGCCCCACCCCTCCAAGTGCCAAGTAGCCCATTTGTGAGGTAGTGGGATCCTAGGCCCAACATACTTCACTCCTACAAGATAGAGTCCTCGAATGCCCAGTCATAAAGCTGCCATATGACTTGGAATGCCACCATGTACCCAAGGACCCCTACATGTGCCAGGTAATGCCATTTCATGCCCAGGTACAATCCCCAGCATTTCGGAGTGCCAGCATAGGCTCAAGCTTCGCTCTAGAACATACCAGATAATGTGATCATCTGACTAGATATCCTCCCTAGGCCAAATACTTCCATCATAAGTCCAAGTACACCCCATCAGTTGTGTCATCCTAAGGCCAGTTCTGCCCAACAACATTCCATGTATTGCTTGCCAAGATCACCCTGAAATGTAAACAAGTACTCTTGGGCGACTTCATTGTAACCCTTTATTCAAGCCTTCTTAAGATCTTATATAGCGCCTTGATGCCTGCAGGCTGTTGCACGCTCTACAAATTTAAATAAAATAAAAATAAAGAACATCTTCTCCAAATTACTCATTTAAATCACATTCCCAGACAACGTCTCCATTCACATGCTGGGCAGTGCCATCATGAGCCTGTTAATCACCTTTACAAGGTAGTGGCCTCACATTCTTGGAATACTCACTTAAGCCATGTAGTTCCATTATATGCCCAAGTACAATTCCTCCATATACCAGGTCATGTCAACAGATGCCAAAGCTACTCGCCACATGCCATCTAGTACCATCATATGCCCAGGCACTCATCATCACTGTGGGGTGCCATTAAATGCATCATTTTCTCTCCAGCTAATGCCAGGTAGTCCCATTATGTATCCAGGCATCTTCAATGTGACAGGTACCATCATAATATGTTAGACACAGCTCAGCATAAACCTGGGCATATCCCACCATGAGGCAGGTATTTCCAGGATATGCCTAAGTACTCTCTTCCATAAGCAAGGTAGTGGTACCATATGCCAAATAACTTCCCTACCCTTAACCAGGAAGTGCAGTGTCATCATATGCCCATTCACTCCCATAGTCATGGCAAGTATTGCATTCACAGGTAAAGTACTTCTTCCCCTTGAACACATGCCAGGTAGGGCTATGTTATGCTTATGTATCAGATTCTAAATGATAGCCCTATCATATGCCCAGATACCCCCACCAAAGGCCAGGTAATGCTACACAATACCAGAGATAACTCACTCACATAATACTGCCAGCCCTGTGCCCTCAAACCAGGTAGTGCTATCATATTTCCAGGTATGCATCTCTCCCAAGTATATACTGGCAAATATCTGTCCTCCACATGCAAAGTAGTGGCATTATATGCATAGGCATCTAAGTCACTGTTGTCTAAACACACATGTCCAGTGTGACAATCCTTCAGATAGTAAACCAAAGTAAGCACCTCACACTCCTAATATATTGTTAATCCTACACGAGATCTATTTAGCTGATGATTTTAAACCAATTTTTAATATTTTAGGTGCAGGGGAGATAGAAATCAACCTTGGCATATGGGTTGTGAAATAAATTGAAACAAAGATAGTTTCCAATTACACACTTTCAATGGCTGAATATACAAGCAGAACAGTTTCGAGTTCATCTTAGTTCATTCAGAAACGCCTATCCGCCTTCAAATACCGCATTTAGTGGGATCAGAGGTCTTTAAAACTAACGGTAGGAATCTTTTGAATGATTCACTTATGTATACAACTATTGGTTAATTTAAAATCATTCTAATACACTGTTAATATGTTTTTAGAGATACCTGGATGAACAATCTATATGAATAAGGCCACTGGAGACCTAGATCTTCTCATTGCACACATTGCCTATCGTTTTTAGTGAAGACATTCACCCATTTAGGGTAAGAGTGAAGACTACATTTTTCGAAGACTTATAACCTTAGCCAAATCCCTATAAAGTAGGGTATAAATAAACATCTTTTTTGATTATCACATGTTAGAAAGTTCTTTGCGACGGCACAAAAAGAAAACTATTGCACTAAACCAGATAAACTTACTATTTATGCAGACGCCTGTATGGAGCATGAAAACATTACTCGCCCCCGAAGAATAGAATTATCTCGAAACGCATTGGGCCATTTTCCATTTGTTTTAATAAATTATGTATGAAAATTATAACCTCAGGATGAAGTGTATTACTTGATGTAGAATTATGAAAATATTGTTGACACCATAAGATGATTATTGAAATTGGTTTGATGACTCATTTTCATAAGAAAAGCTCTGAATGAACTAAGATAAACTCTAAACTGTTTGGCTTGTATACTCAGCCATTGAAAGTGTGCAGGGGACAGGAGTTCCCTAATTGGGAACTATCTTTGTTTCGGTCCTTCAGATAGTGTCAATTCTTCCCAGGGGAGAACCCCTCTCCATGAGGCTACGAAGGTGAGGCTGCTAACCAATAGTACTAGTACCCCTATGGGTGGTATGCTGCAGGAGGATCTCATGAGGAGGGACTCATGTCCTGTTAATTAGGATGAGAACGGAAGGCACAGCCCCTTTACACCCAACCTGGTAGGCTGATGGTAGGACTTGAACAGCTGTAGTCAATGGAATGGACGTTACATCAGGGTAGAAATTACTGTATCAGGACATCAGAAACAAAGGAAGGCGGAAGGGTACAGGGAAGGATAGCAGAGAGTGTACTAGAGAGACAACCAGAGAGAGAAGTCGAGGTGGAGAGAGAAATCGAGAATCAGAGAGAGATCAAAGCCAGAGAGAACACCCAAAGGCAGTCCCAAGAAGCTTGAGTAAGAGACGGGGAGGGTGTGGTTCAAGGGAATGCACAAGGATTTCTCGCAGGCCGATGGGGTGTTGGCCGCAGAGAAAGCAGAAACGAAGAAGGGAATAGATGTCCCACATGGAGGCATAAAGCCAAATGCTATACAAATAAAAGCTTATGGCCAGTGGGTGAGAGGCAAGCTGAACAAGAGAAGGAGTGGGTGAACACCCCAGTTGACCAGAAGTACATTGTTTGTAAGATGCAGGGAAAGTGTCATACCAGTCGGCCGAGAGTTGGCACTACAGAAAGATGTAGATTGGGTCATGGTTGAATGACTTGTAGTGGGTGGACAGGGTGGTCCTGTGACGAATCAACTTCCAGGGCAACAGTGGTCCAGTGATGAATATCGGTTTCTAAACCATCAATCAGCCCCACACCTCTAGTACACCAGAAGGGATCTGAACAGACTGAAAACACAAGCAAATTATAAACCTTCTTGTCCAATTTTCGTAAAGTGTGCAGAACGGGCAGCTTATCTGAGAGATGTTTAGGGAAGGGATTTTTCTTCCTTCTTTGGAAATCCTGGCCTTCCTTCACTGGTGGATGCTGTAAGGCAGGCAGTACCTTCAGCCAGGGTCCAAATGAGTTCTTCTTGTTACTCCTTGCAAGGTATGCAGATGATCTGCCAAAAGAGGTGCTCAACCCTCTTTTGAAGCGAAATGGACCCCATGATTGGTGTAGGCTAAGTATACCTTAATGAATCAATCCTGGGTCCCCACCAGCAATCTCCTGTATGCATGAGGTCATAACCAGAGTGATTTGCAACAGAAAAAGTAAAGGGGTGACAACATGTAATACTAAGTCCCACCCATCTCCCTGTCTGTTGTGGATTAAAGGGTCTCTCTGGTTAATTGAGCTCTCTGTTGTTCCTAATTAAAGCGGCAGGTCTCCCTTGAAGCTGCAGCGGGACCAGACTTTTGGTCTCCGCCAAACCACATACTTGTACCTTCTGAATGGGGTCGCCCTGCGGGGATGACTACTGTAAATACATTTTTCCAGACATGAATGGTCACTTCCCTTGATACTGAGAGGTGGGATCTGGCTTCAGGTTGACACAGTGAATATCAGAGGTTGTTGCAGTTTTCCTTTCCTTTGTTAACCTCTGCAACAATGCCCCATGTCGGCCTGTTTGTAGTATACTCTATTAGTATGTTAAATATGTTAATTGCTGCCATCATCTGCAACGATAAACAAATGAACAGGGTGGATCCATGGAGCTTTTGATAGTTAATTAGGCTGGCCAAGGCAGGACAAAGGATTTGGCCCTCCCCATTCTACGATGCATAATTTACTCAACCTGTCAGATCCCAACTAAATATGACAGGGAGGACTGCGCCTTTAGGCTGTGTCCACACAAAGTACACCGGTCTATGTGTATGTCGTGCAGTGAGCATAGGAAAATGTGTGCCAATTAAACCTACGCATTTTCCGGAGGTTGATCTACCAACATTCAATTTCATTTAAAATTTTAAAAAAGTCCATGTGAGCGCACACCTACCGCGCGGATGGGCACATTTCTCACAGGTCCAACAAATGCGCCGAAACCGATAACCTTATCTGTTTGCACAGCTACCTACACAAACCTGAACAGTATCCAGAGAGGTAGTGGCTGGATGTTCTCTACAGGGAAGGAAGGATGAGTCCCTTGATCGCTTTCCGACAGCCACCTGCACAGGGCCCAAGGAGTGAGCCCAGACAAGAGTGTGAGAAGGTGATGGACCGTCGTACGAAATCCTACCGACCCAGTGAAACTTCCCGACCCCAATACATGTAACAGGATTTAGAAAAACTCCTGGAGGGATAGTACAAGCTGTTTAAGAGACTGTTTAGACATTCCATAAAAATTAAGGGAACAAGGGAGAACAGTGAATAGTGTGAACTGAGAACACCTAACTCAGCAATTGAGAATATGCATTGTAAACCCAAACCCCCAACTCCCTGAAACACCAGAGAAGAAGGTTATCCTATCGACCCTGTGAGTACAGTTAAGGGGCCAAAAAGGGCTGGAGGACCGGGGGATAGTTTATGCTCTCCTTCTCTATCAAAACATAGAATAGCTGGGGAAACCCCTGCCAAAGGGAAGAATTACTCTCCACGCCCCAGAATCATCTAGGGCTGGGCCATCAAGACAAGCCCCAATCATCTTCTGTTGACACCACTTTTACCCACTGCTCATTGGTCAACACCAGAATCTGCCAAGAGTCCCATCTTTTCAGCTCATGACTAACCTTGCCTTCCCTGAAAATAAGAAGAATTCTGGTAACATTATCTATTTCTTTGAGGTTTAAAAGCCAGGGAAATAGGAAAACCATTTGAGACTGTAAGCTATAGTGAAATGGAGACAACCATGGACCAATTTGTGATACAGTTCCCTGTCAAGTTCCATTGTAGTGTGGTGCTGGAGAGTCAGAAGGGACTCCGGGGAACAGCTTCATCGTCACAGTGAAGCGAATCGAAAATTGTGCCAAACTGAGCGATTGTAAAAACCTCTGTAAAGGAGCAACAATTCCTATCAAGAACTGTGCAAGACATTGCGGAACCAGCTAGGAGAAGTGTCATTCTCCTGGCTCCACAAGAACTTTATGCAACTGCGTATTTTCTTTTGGTTTACGGAAAACCCAGAACATTTGTTTTGAACAACCTGAGAGGCGTTTGGATGCTTCACATCCAGGAGAAGGGAGTCATTCTCCTGGATTACAAACAGTAGTTGGACTTTAAGGTTCTTTGCTGTAGTGACAGGGAAAAATTAGGAGCCTTTGTGACTGAGACTGTGCATTTTTGTTTTGACTCACACAGAATTCCTGATGAGCACACGTCTTTCTTTAATTTAGGTAGGGAAACCCCCTGATAGGGATAGATAGTTTTGGTTTTCATTTAATAAAAGTCTATGGGAACCTTTATTGCACCACTTGGTCAGTCTCTTCATTCCTTGTTGCCACACTACACACAAGAGGACAATGGTACACAAGAAGACACAGACCCATAGTGGCTCATATTGAACGTCCCTTGTAACATCTTGTGATGTCCATGACCCTCTCCTGCTTATCCCTGCCCATGTACTGAGGAGTTGTCACACCATAATGTCCTATTAACTGCTCCTTCCCTCAGCTGCTCATTAGACTTACTCCTTTGCGTCTTCAGGCAACTGCATTTCAGCATCTCAAGAGACCCATTCAGGCTGGTTCTGCTTTCATCTACTGTCCACCAACCCACCACTGCTGCACTGATCTACTGTTTGAGGAATGCACTGATCAGGAGTGGCTCATTCATAATGGGCGAGGGGGTGTTGACCCACTGAGTCTTAGTCCTCTCTCACCCATTATGGAGGATCCAGCCCAGTGAAACACTGAGTGCTCCCTCAGCAGTTTTTTTCAGCTGAGGGAGTGCTCTGAACTGTCAAAGGGAAACTTTGTTGGAAACAGTTCAGTTCCCAAGCCACGCAAGCTCAATGCGCCATGCAAGGCTGGGGGTGTTTTGCTTCCCCAACCTTGCATAGGTCATTGGAAATGGTGGATGGGGATCTGCATGCCTTTATGTGCAAGGGGGCGCTCCTGCCCTACCTTGCACATACAGAAAGAGCAGGCTGGAGTGGGCGTCTCATCACCAATGTTCAGGCCCCTCCACGCGTGTGCAGGAACCATGACGCTTCCTGATTCCTGTTCATGCTAGCAGGGGCTGGGGCGCTGGAGAGGAAAGACCCACAGCAGAAGGTATGTTTGTTCATGTTCATGTATTTAAATCATATGCATGGATGCGTGCATGCTTGCGTTGTTAGGTGAATGTATGATGATGGATGCTTGTGTGAATGAGAGCGTTCTTGCTGTGTATGTGTTGTTTAAATGTATTTGTATTTTGTATTTTTGTATTTATTTTATTTGTATAGCGCACCAGGCCCCATGGCATCCAGGCACATCACTTAGTTACAAGCATAAAACAGAGCAATGAAGTGTGGACAGTCATGGGATTAGGCGAGAATATACAAGATATACAAATAATACAGGAAATACGGTATATATAGACATTGCATCAAGAGAGAAATATACAAATTGTATAAATTAAACAAAGTATAAAGACAAATACTGTATATGTACAAATTACAGTAAGGGATATAGCAGAAGGTTGTTAACAAAATAGTTGTGACTCAGGCCAAGGAGGACGATCATGGCAGTTCTTGGGAAGACAACCAGGTTTTGACTTTGCGCTTGACGGTCAGGAAGGTAGGTTCAGCTCTGAGCGGATTGGGTAGTGAGTTCCATAGTTTTGGGGCTAGGACGGGGAAACTACGACCACCAGATATCTGGAGGTTGAAGCGCGGGATAGTTAGTCAGTTGGTTTAAGCACTTCTGAGTGGTCTCACTGAGGTGTGTGATGTAAATCTACTGGCTAGATAGCTAGGGGCTTGGTTGGCAAGGCTTTTGTGAGTGAGCACCAGTGCTTTAACAGAGATTCTTTGGGAGACTGAAAGCCAGTGAAGAATCCGTCTGGTGTCAGAGATGTGGAGGTTCCTGGGTAAGTTAAGAGCAGCTCTAATGCCATTATTTTGTATGATTTGCAGCTTTTTAACGTTACATTGGTTGGTGCCCAAGTAGAGGGCATTACAATAATCAATTTTGGAAAGGAACAAGGTCCTGGCTAGTGTAGTGCAGTTGGCTGGAGATAGGAAGGGGCGGCAAGCTGTGATAAGCTTGCATGTGTATGAGGCAGCCGATGATACTGCATTAGTTTGCCTAGCTAATGGGAGAGTGGGGTCGATGTAGATTCCAAGCGTTTTAGTATCTTTAGCCACTTTGATGGTGTTACCGTCAATGGTGAAAGATTTAAACGATGCGTCTAGTTTGCTGAGTCTTTGGTGGGAGCCAAAGATGAGAAGCTCAGTCTTTTCATCATTCAAGCACAGTTCGTGCTGGGCCATCGAGGCCTGGATTACTTGGTAAATGGCGTTGATGGCTAGTGAGTCAGCTTTGTGGTCACCTGTGATAGGGATAAGTATCTGGGTGTCATCAGCATAGTTGGTATAGGTGACACCCAGATAATCCAAAATGTCGAAACAGGGTTTTGTAAACACATTGTAGAGTATCGGGGACATGCAGGATCCTTCAGGGACTCCACAAGTTACTGGTGAGGGATCAGCGGTGGCGGTAGGGGAGGAGACCCTCATGGAGCTATTAGCAAGGAAGGAAGTAATCCAGGCTGTGGCTTTGTCCGAGAAGTGGGCTGCAGTTTTGAGGTGGCGGCATAGGATTTGGTGATTTACTAAGTCAAATGCAGCGGAAAGATCTAGGAGGCGGAGGAGGGCCAATTTACCCTTGTCTTTTAGCTCTTCAATTTGGGTTTTTAGGTCTAATAGAGCGGTTTCTGTTCCGTATCGAGGACGGAAACCAGATTGCCTCAGTCCCAGAAGTTTATCAGTTTCCAAGTAATCTTGGATCTGTAAGTAAGCAGCACGATCCAGAATGTTTAAGAGGAAAGGGACTGTGGTGATCGGTCTGTAATTGGTATCCAAAGTGGGTTTTTTGAAGAGAGGAATAACCCAGGCATCCTTGAAGTTATCCGGGAGAATCCCTGAGCTGAATGAGGAGTTTATAAATGTCTTGATAAAGAGTGCTAGGTTATGCGAGGCCTCTTTAATGATGGGGGCAGGGCATGAGTCACCCTGACAATTGGAGGGTTTAAGGTTATTGATAATATGTTCAACTTCAATGATGAAGAGGGGAGCGAAGCTTAATGGTTTCACGGATTCGGGGTTGGCGTTAGTGGCAACCTGAGGTGTTTGTGGTACAGGCTATCCTGCAAACTCATTTGTTTGTCATTAATTTTGGTTTGGAGAGTGCCAATTTTTCCAAGGAGGGCCTTTTGAATGTTCGCACACCAGGAGCTGTCTTGGGAGCGGTGTCAGGGGGAGTGGCAGAGGATTCCAGCTCCTTTCAAATTCTGAATAGCTCCTTAGTGTTAGATTGGGCTGTTTCAATATGTTTGTTGTACATCTCTTTTTAGCCTGACGTATGGCTTCTTTGTAGTTTAGAATAGCTAAGGAAATACAAGCTTTTTAAGCTTCCGTTGGATCACTCTTCCAGCATGCTTCAAGTGTCCTTTTTTCCTTGCGTAGGGATCTCAGCTGAGGCGTGAACCACGAGTTGAGGTGAGTCCGGAGTTTGGGTTTTCTGAGTTTGGCAGGTGCAAAAATGTCAAGGGCTTTCAGCATTGTCTGATTGTACATGTCTACCAAGACTGTAGGATCAGAGCAAGAGGATGAGAGATCATTAAGAGTAGGGAGGATGAGTGGGAGTAATTTAGCGCAGGTTATGTTGCGCTTGTTTCTTGTGGTGGTGGCAGGTGCAATATCTGTGCTAGTGTGGATTAGTCTAGTTGGGATGCTGAATGTAATTAGGTGGTGGTCTGTCCAGGCACAAGGTTGATTGAAATTGATGATGGTGTCACCGTTTAGGTTAGCTATCCAGTTGAGAATCCTACCCTTAGAATGAGCTGGCGAAGTGACCTGTTGTGTGAAACCAGCGTTAAGTAGTAGGTTGTTGATATCATGGGCAGGGGCATCATTGGGGTCTAGGTAGCCTAGGTTGAAGTCCCCTAATACAATGATTTGGGACTCAGTCTTAGTGTTGTTGGTAAGGATGTGGGAAAGGTCATCAGCAAATGTAGTTAAAGGACCGGGGGAGTCTGTAAATGATGTGGAGTGTGATAGTCTGGTTGTGGGTGATAGCTAGCATGGCTACAAGAAGTTCGGCTGATGTAATATGGCAAGGTGTGGCGAGGCGGAGATTGAGCGAGGTTCTGTGTATAATGGCTACGCCACCTCCTTTGGCTTGATCAGTGTTACGTCACTTCTAATAATGGTGTAACCATCAGGGATGACTAGGGATAGAAGTGGTCCTGAGGCAGAGTGAAGGCAGGTTTCAGTGACGGCTATGAGGTCCAGATTGTGAGTTGTGATGAGGTCAGCCATGTCTAGTGCGTGTGCCGTGATTGACCTGGTATTGATCAGGGCAGCCTTAACACAAGTAGTGGGGCTAAGATGTTGGGTACTTGAATCTGGGGTGATGTCCAAGATGGGTGTAAGTGTGTGTTGAGGGACAGTGGGTGTTGTTTCAGGATGCAATGGTTTGGTTGGCAGGCTGGTAGTGGTTGACCGGTGGGAGGGTGGGAGAGTCTAGAACCAAGTCTGAGGTTCCTCATAGGGCCAATGCAAGGTTGGTTAGGCGTGGGTTTCATGGCAAAGTGTTTGAGCGAGAGGGACAGGTCGTTGAGGTACATGTTAGTGGGATGGTCAACCATAGTCATTGACGTAATGTGTTGTTGCTGTGTGCTGCACGAAGTGCCGCTAAGGCAAGACATGTGTAAGGTGGGAGACAAGTTGGGTGCAGGTTGCAATGCACAAGAGGAAGAGGAGTGGGGTGTAGGCAGGTCAGTGGTGGGGCTGCAGGTAGGGTGTAATACCTATGTAAGAGTAGTCCAAGCAATGCTGCTAATTTAATGGTGAGGCGTGAGGCAGAGTGTGTGTGGATGGTGGTGGTCTGGGCAAGCATAGTAACCAGTGTGTGGTGGTGCCAGAGTAAGGATGGTGGTTGCAGGGTAGGTGGTGCAGCGTAAATGATTGGATGAGGGTGGGTGGGTGGGTTGACTGTTATATGAAGGTAGTAGGAAGAGTAGAGCGCACGGGTGCGGGACCGGGGGGCAATAGTAATTAGAGCATGAGGGCAGCCTAATCGCAGATTGAGAGCAGGGGCTGGGCAAGGGTCGCAGAGCAAGCAGGCAAGGTATGGTGCAGTACTGTGATGAATAAAGGCTGGGCATAATAGTAGCTCAGGCAATAAGCCACGCTTGGTAAGTCAGGCAAAGCAATGCAACATGGCCGTGAAGGCAGAGCATACGGGCAGAGAAGTCAATGCAATGCAATGATTAAACACTAAGCACAGTGGTGACACAGGCAGTGATTAACGCTCAGTAGTTCGGGCAGAACAATGCAACGTAGCTGTGAGGGCAGAGCATACGGACAAGGAGGGCACTGCAATACAATTATTAAACACTAAGCATAATGGTAACACAGGCAGTGATTAACGCCCGGTAGGTCGGGCAGAGCAGTGCAACGTAGCCGTGAGGGCAGAGCATGCGGGCAAGGAGGTCAATGCAATACAATGATTAAATACTAAGCATAATGGTAACAAAGGCAGTGATTAACGCTCAGTAGGTCAGGCAGAACAATGCAGCATAGCCGTGTGGGCCGAGCATGCAGACAAGGAGGGCACTGCAATACAATGATTAAAGACTAAACATAGTGGTGACACAGGCAGTGACCAGCGCTAGGTAAGTCTGGCTGAGCAATGCAGTCTAGAAGTAAGGTACAAAGGTACAAAGCATATTTGAAAGGCTGGATAGAGTGCGGATGTGGTAAACGGAGGCACGATACAGCAGGATACGCATATACGACATTCAGTAAAGTGTGCAGGGCCTAACAGGACACATAAGATTATAGCAAGCATTCGAGAGCCAATAAGTAATCGCGGTTACCATCAAGTCAGTGGCACTGCTGAAGCGAGATGTTAGGTCGTGGACAGGAGTAGACGGTAGTGCAAGAAACGGTAGAGAGTGCACAGGGCTGCGAAAAGGCATGAACGAGTACGGCAAGTAGGCGGACCTTAAATGAGTGTACATAGATAGTGGAAGTGGCAGAGCTTACAAAGTGTTGCTATGCAGGTAGACACTGATGCATAGACAAGACAGGCAGTGTAGAGAGGATAGTCAATGATAGAATGACAAGTCTTACGGTGACATGATCGTTGCAAAGAGTCAGCAGCAGTCCGTCTTGGAGAGTGCTTTGTACGCGATGCGGATGATCTCAGGGGTAGTGGAACAGAAATAGGGCATAGGTTCTGGGCGAACGGCGAGGAAGGCTGAGGACAGGCTAGGACAGGTATTGACCTTGTTTCCCTGGGCCTTGGTGGGAGTGGGCCGGCTCCGCCTGCCGGCTCACGATAGGTGGCTGAGATAGAATCAACAGCCAATCGGTGCTCAGCACAACTCAATTAGGCACTGGAGGTCGCAGAAGGATAGCGGGCGGCCATCTTAGAGTGTGCAGGACTCCTCGTGGTGGGTAATGGTGGCACAATTGTTCAGGCAGCTGTTGGCATTAGGATCAGAGCATATTAGCTGTAAATATATTCGTGTAGCTGGCCCTCTCGTAAGGCAGATTATGCAGTGAGAGATTTGAATCTCACTCGAGTGCTGGGGCGCTTACCAGGATAAGTAGGCAATTCCAGATGGCTTCAGCATAGGGAACCACTGCTCCTGCAGGGTCGGGAGGAGCTCCTGCTCCACTAAAGAGGAAGGGGGGACTGCTCAACGGCTGGGACAGGCTAGTTTGTATGTTCATTTATTCATTATTTAAACATGTGCATGGATGTGGCTATACTTGTGTTGTTAGGTGAATGTTTGATGATGGATGCTTGTGTGAATGAGAGTGTGCTTGCTGTGTGTATGTTGTTTAAATGTGTGTGTTTGTATGTTCATTTATTTATTATTTAAATATGTGTATAGATGCTTGTATGCTTGTGTTATGAGTGAGTGCATGATGGGTGCTCGTGTGAATGAGACAGATAGTGCTTGCTGTGTGTATGTTATTTAAATGTGTGTGCACATGTGTGTGCGTGTGTGTTTGGACTGGTCCGTGCTGATTTTGGTGAGTGTGGGGAGGAGGTTTGTATAAGAAAGGCATTTTGAAAATGCCTTTGTTGTACAATCCCTCTCCCCACCGGTCAAAATCACCTCTCCTTCTGTGGTGCTGTGGGGCCCAGGGGACAGGGATGTGTTTTTTTTACTGGACATCTATGATAGATGCCCAGTAAAAAATAATACCATCCCTGTCCCTGTGTTCCTCCCAGCACCTTGCATACACACATAATGACTTTGATTATGTGTACGTGT
Organism: Ambystoma mexicanum; assembly: GCF_040938575.1. Classification (NCBI taxonomy): domain Eukaryota; kingdom Metazoa; phylum Chordata; class Amphibia; order Caudata; family Ambystomatidae; genus Ambystoma; species Ambystoma mexicanum. Next base: position 581,859,609 of record NC_090923.1, on the reverse strand, counting down.
TTGGCGCTGTGGGGCCCAGGGGACAGGGATGGCATTGTTTACCGAACATCTATCTATCAAAAATACCATGCCTGCCCCCTGGGTATCCCAGACCCTCGCAGAAAAAACATAATCAAGTTGATTGTGTGCATGTGTTAGGCACTGTGGAGCCCGGTGGATAGGCATGGTATTTTTATACTAGACAAGATGTCTTGTAAAAAATAACATACCTGCCCCTCTGGGCCCCCTAGCGCCTTGCATACACACCTAATCAGTTTGATTGTGCACGTGTGTTTGGCACAGTGGAGCCCAGGGGACAGGCATGGTATTTTCTTACTGGACATCTATGATACATGTCCAGTAAAAAATACCATGCCCGACCCCTGGACTACCAGTGCCTGGCCTACACACATAACCACATTGAATGTGAGTGTGTGAGGAGCTCGGGACCCAGGCGACAGGCGTGATATATACTGAGTAAAAAAAAAACATGCCTAACACCTGTGTCCCCCAGCGTCTTTCATACATACAATCACATTCATCTTGTGCGTGTGAGGCACTGGGGCCCAGGGGGCAGGCATGGCATTTTTTACTGGGTATGCCAAGTAAAGAATGCCATCCCAGTCTTCCTGAGATTCCAGCATGTGAGGCACTGGAGGGCAATGATGGAAGGAATGCCATTTATTAATGGGCGTCTGATAGATTCCTTGTAGAAAATACCATGACTGGGGCCCCAGCACCTTGCACGCACACAATTAATGTGTGCCTGTGAGGCGCTTGAGGTCTCAGGGGACGGGCTTGGGGTTTTTCACTGGGCATATATGGCCAGTAAAAAATGCCATGGCTGTACCCTGGGATGCCAGCTCCTGACAAGCACCTGCCCCTTGGGCTTCCCAGTGGTTCGCAAACACACATAATCGCATTCATCATTAATGTGATTATGTCTGAGTGCAAGGCGCTGGCTCACCATGGAGCAGGTGTGGTATTTTTTACTGGGCATGGTTGATAAAGCAGCCACGATACGTGTTATTATGTAGCTAGACTGGCATTTTAATGCACCCAGTCTAGCCATTTCTTATTGTGGTATGACATCTTATATTGGGCAGCTTTGATAAAGCAAGCAGATCAGTGGTATCATTCTTTCTGTGGCATGAAATGTTGCATTGGGCATCTTTGATAAAGCAAGCATGATAAGTGTTTCGTAAGTAGCTAGACTGGGATTTCAATGCAGTCAGTCTAGTCATTTATTATTGTGGTATGACATTTTGTACTGGGCATCTTTGGTAAATCAAGCATGATAAGTGTAATTACTAAGCAAGACTGGCATTTTGTATGCAACCAGTCTAGCCATTTCTTACTTAGGCATGACATTTTGTATTGGGCATCTCTGATAAAAACAAGCAGGATCAGTAGTATTATTCTTACTCTGGCATGCCATTTTGTATTGGGCATCTTTGATAAAAAACAAGCATAAGTGTTATTATGTACCTAGACTGAAATTGCAATTCACTAGCTGCAAATCAGTAACTAGGTTGCCAGTGGATAGCTGTACTCAGGGTATATGGGCAAAACACTGCCACTCCATTGCTGTGTTATTCATTACAATCCAACAACTCATCCGTGCATCTACTGAATGCAAGTTTTACTGTTAAAAATCAGACACGTTCAGACATTAATAAGAACAACAAAACTAGATGTTCTCTATCAGGTTTAGCTGATCTACTGGCGGTACAAGGGCTCATAAATGATGGTTGCCACCCTCCTGCATCCCAGAAAGCTGCATTTAAAGTTGCTTGAGGGAGCGTCAGTTTAAAATTCACTCCCACTGCATCCCAAATTGCATCATGTGTGTTATTGTTTGCATTTATAAGGAATAGATGGGAAGATCCAGTGTACCTAAAAAATGTACAGGCCTTTTACCCATTGTACTGTACTGTACTGTACACCTGTCAGGAGATGGGACACACTTGAATGTGAGCACACAACGGAGGTGTCCTCCACACATTAATGGGCCTCATTATTAGTTTGGTGACGTGGGCAAAAATGGTGGTAATGCAGTGGTAACAGAGTTAACACTGCATTACCGCACCACAGAACTATAGGTCTGTAGGTAAGGTGGAGGAAAAGCCTCCAGCAGAATGCTGGAGGTAATTCCTCCATCTTATCATAAAAAAATGGCCAAATCAGCATTATTACAGCCGACGGTAATTCTGACAAAATCCCCATGGAATCCTATGGACTCCAATTAAAGGGGATTAATACAGCCTCCTACCACTTGTAATCCGGAGGTAATTCTGCCAGACCAAGTGGTGGTAATGATTGAACTGTTTGGTGGTATTTGAGTGGATGTACTGTTGAAATACCACCAAACTTGTAATAAGCTCCATGTATGGTATCAGAGGACTAAAGGCTTAAGACTTGGGGACCTACTAGTATGACCAGGGTAGTTTAAGAGGTTCTCTTACACAATCATCTATTTTCTTTAGGAGAAAGGGGCTGTGATTTGCTGTGAATGGCTTGTTGACTTCATCCCAGCCTATTGGCACAAGCAGGGTAAGATTTGGTGAATGTCGGCACACAGTGATGAACAGCTCCCTTCCCATGAATGGCTTTCATGCCAGCCCATATACGCTTATGAGCACAGCTGCTGGGACCCAGAAGCTTCTATGTGCATCAGGAGATTGTTGGTTATTGGAACAACTTCCTGGCATGTATTTGGGTTTTGGCAATATGTAACTGGCATGGGACAACTTTCTGGATGTAATGCAAAACTAGAATTGGGGCAATAGGAAACTGGTATGCCACACCTTTCTATGCCAATATGAAATTGACATAGGATAGTTTTCAGTAAGCAAGGGGAAATGCAATGTGGCAAATTGATGTTATGTTATGTGGTATTGTACTGCACACTGCTTGCTGCCACTTGTGTGGACTCTTGGCGCTCCGGCGGATCTGCAATGGAAGGAGGGTTGGGGGTTTGTTTTTGGGGCTGAGAGGGAGAAGAGCAAGAGAGCTTTGATGTGCTTTTGGCAGTTTCAGTTTGGAAAAACTGATTACTGAGCATTGGTACGTTTTGGTCGGTAGCCGTCATGTGGTGTTGGGCTATGATTGTGCATGGGTGCTTTGCGAGTGCTTGTGATTCGTTTCATGTCGGGTGCTGTGAGGTGTGTGTGGTTTGTGGTGAAGTAGAGGTAGGGTTATGTTTAGTTTAGAATTTGAGGGCTAGTATGCAGAATATAGAGTTTCGTACTGTTAATTGTGTGAGACATATTTCCTACCGCCAAAATCCCTCGAAGTGTAGCACCTTTTCTGCTCTCAAAATCCAGCTAAGTACAACAGATTTCCTATCCCCAAAGATCCATCCAAGTGCGACAGATTTCCTTCTGCCAAAATACAGCCAAGTGCAACACATTTCCAAACCCCAAAAATCCATCCAAGCGCAATACATTTTCTACCTCCCAAATAATCCACCTAAGTGCGATACATTTCCTACTCCCAAAATACTGCTCGAGTGGGGCAGTAAAGGGAAAATAATAAATAATGGCAAAACAAAGGTGGATGGCGGGTGGGAACGGCAGCAAATAAGACATTGTGAGAATTGAATGGCCATTTTCTCTTGACAGTAACAGGACAATACGCTCATCTGCGGCAATGTGACTAACCGGGGAAATGTTAAGCGGGCATTGCACTTTTGAAACTGAAATGACAATTTGTAGATGCAATGTGTAACTGGCATAAGACCTTTTTCTGGGTCAATGAGAAACTGCAGTGATCCTTTGCTAAAGGCAGTGAACCATCATAGTCTTTTTGCTGGGAAACCATATTGCATGACAATGCGTTTTACTGGGGCTATATGTAGGGTTGGACTGGCCGCATCGGCCCATAGGCCACTGGCCGATACGATTTGACGACCTGGGGGGGGCGTTTTTTTTTTTACCTACCCCTGGGCCGGTTATTTGTTTATAATTCGACTCTGTCATGTCACGACTGGCACGCACCGTACCGGGCGGTCCGTGTGCGCACCGCACCTCGGGCCGCAGCCCCAGCATCAGCAGTGCCGTGGCTGGGCCGTTTGAATTTTTTAAAAATATAATTAAAGACTGTGACAGTCTGAGGGTTCAGAGAAGGGCCGCCCCTGGGCCTGCTCACTGCTGGCGCTGCCTCGCTAGCAGCGGAAGCACCGCATCCACATTGCACGCACTGTCTCTGCAGCAGGGGCGGGCCGGGCAGAGCTGCCTGTCACACTGTGCAGCCAGCGCTGCATAATTATTCATCAAAGCAAGGTAACACACGTTACCTTGCTTTGATATATCATTTGCATGCATGCATTATGTACATGTTGCATCACCAGAAGCTCAGGGCTCAGGGCCGCCGGTGCTGTGGCGGTCTGCAGCCACTACTGGTGCACAGTGCTCACCTCGGGGCCCGGTCCGCCCCCGGCTCACTCTGAAGTGCTAATATGTAAAAAATTAAAACCTTCTGCAGGCTGGTGGCCTGCCTCCTGACAGGGTGGGGGCTGGGCCTGGGCCACAGGGCACACAGTCTGGCCTCTCACCTTATCATAACAAGTTGCTTTCAGCTTTGTAGGAAGTAGCAACAACGAATTTTTTTGCCCTTTGCAAAGTTGAAAGCAACTTGTGCCTGGGGGGCTGGGCTGGGCCCTGGGAATGGGGATTGGGCTTAGGCCGCTGACAGACTCTGTGTCGTCATACTCGCCGCAATTGATTACCACACGTGACGTGAGTAGAGGATATAGTTTGGCCTCCTCCGAACCTGGGCATGATTTTTGGTGACAGTCCGTGACTGACAACAACACAGATGGAGGAACAGAACAGCAGCAGTAGACCTGAGAGCTGACCCAAGCTCAGAGTCACTCAGAGCCCGGCCAGAAGACAGTCGGAGACAGTCAATGAGTCGAACAGAGAGACGAAGACAACGAGACGGAGATGACGACTCGACTCGCGAGAGACTGAAGTTTTGACTTCTGGACACAACATACACTGTGGACCTGAGGTAAGACACATGCAGATGCCACTGCCTCTGCGACTGCACAAGTTATTGCCTCTACTGCATTGGTCTCTGGAAACTTCCTTTTGGTTGTACCACTTAGACATTTGCGCCACCCTGACAAGAATGCATATTTACTATTTACCTGCTTGTCGACCTTCTTTGACACATGTAACTGTCTTGATACTACGCATAATTTGCATAACGTTTGTAAATGTGCAAATCGAGGCATTAAACATCCTTTCAACAGATGGCCAGTTAAGGCCTCCTGCTCGTGTCTCAGCAGGGTCTAATCACATGTATTTCTGGACTTTATTTGCATATGTTTTTGGCAGTGGGGTCTTTCTGGAATTGCTTGCAGGGATTTCCTTTAGAGAACCCGAAGTGTTAAAGACCTCTGATGGGTAATCCTGCCCCAAAAGATGTGCATATAATCCAGTGCCCAGGCTTCATTTTTAGTTGGGAACCTTTTAGGACTGCTTTTCCTCAGATCCTCAAAGCCTTTGGTAATGATTGGCACAGAAATTATGAGTAATGCTTTTACGCATATTGTGTTTTTTTTTATCAGTCAATAACTTTATTTCGGCCATAAGAACACATACACAATTGCAACAAAACAAACGACATTGCATCCTTCCATGAAACGAAGAAACAAAGGGCTGTAGCCTTAAAACCCATCTAACACCCTGGCTGGTACCAAGGAACTGTTTTATTGCTTTGGTAAGGATATATTCCTCACCAGTAAGTTTATTTCGGCTGCGTGCTCTTGTCAAATCGCCACCGGCATCTGTACCTGTTAAGGAGAGCGCTGTTAACATTTTGCACTTGACTGTCAATATCTTCCTGGTTCCTTTTCGGTGCCACATGGGCATGGGCAGACATGGAGTGGGGTGCGTGACAAAAAGAGGGGGACACCTACAAGCTTGGGGTTTGAAAGTCTAAGCAGTCACTGTGCCAATGCAGGGGTTAATGAGTTTATATTTTATTGAATTTATAAAAAAAAAATTGATTACGCGCTTAATACTCGGGGTCTAAACGCGAATCCGGGATTGAAACATCTGTTACTCTGTGTGGTCAGCACGTTGCCCCTGTGCTATCCTCCGTTCAGCATGATCTCTCCCCCCCAACCCCAAAAACAGATCCACACCATGCAGGCCGTTTCATATAAGCTGTTTTCCCCACTAAGCGCTGTTTTCACGGCACACAACTCCACAAGCTATGAGGTGCAGTCCTGCGCTCCGCATGTGGCAGCCGCAGCCGAAACACCCGCGCCCCTTTCCGTGCGGGCTTCCTAAAATTTATAAATATCAATTATCTGAAAGCATTTCAGGTTGTTGCAAATATTAGACTCTACAATCTGTCAAGCAAATAAATCACCCCAAACTCTCTTTGACTTAATTTCAAACAATAATCCAGGCAGTAGAAATTCAGATTGAGTGGCAAATTCTTCAGGAGCAGGGAACGTCGAAATTATTTAAGAGGTGACCATAGTTTGACACCTCCACCTGGCCTGCTCCATGTGTTCATTAAATGCAACAAACCCCACCGTCTCTAGAAGTTGCTAGCAAGCTTGTAATATTGCCAATATTAGAAATGTAAAGATGTAATGGTTTCAGGCTGCAGAGACGAAAGTAATCAGATGTAAACACACGCCGGCCGGTGAATAAAGAACACTCGCTGAACAGCAGAAAGCAGCCCGGCGACAGCCTCTAGACTATAGTGGGTCGCCACGCTGCTGACTGGACTGGTGGAGCAGTTGAAGTTCACAGACCAGATCACAGTCGCAAACAGGCAGACACAGGCAGTTAGCAGCTCACACAAGCAACAGAGTCTTAAACAGACACCTCACGTTACCTTTATACCCCGCTCTCTCCGCTACTACTTCAGTCACCTCATTGTGGGCAACCACCAGTGGTAAGTGGTGCGGTGCCAGGGTGGTTGACACCACCCTAGCACCACACCACTTTTATATTTTTCGATTGCAGAGTGGAGCCATGGTCCTCTCAGTACGTTGCCACTGCCCGCCCAAGCCACATCAGAGTAAACTCACTGGCCCTCATTAGGACCCTGGCAGTAAGGGGTATGCGCCAGCGTTAGCTGCGCCGACCCCTTACCGCCAACTACGAGTTCCCATAGCGCCATGGTCATTTTTCCGCCCGCTTTTTGCGGGCGTAGAAATCCATGGCGCTATGGGACCTTGGTGTTAATTACGCCACCGTAATTTACGGTGGCGTAATTAACTCCTTCCCCACTCCCATTATACCCTATGGGGCCGAAATGGGAATGGGGAAGGGTAAATGGGTCAATGGGGACTTACCGCCCCGCCGACCTCGGAATGGGGCGGTAAGTCCACCATCCGCCATGGCGTAAACGGACTTTACGCCATGGCCGGAAAGTCCGTCGATGGCGGAAAAAATCCGCCAGGGTCGTAATGAGGGCCACTGTGTTTTCCTGAGTTCACAGAATTCCACCTGCTTCAGTCTCTGCTCTTGCTGCAGCATTCACTGCTGAGCATACCCCATTTACTGCCAGCCTCCCGCATTCAGTACCCAACTCACCTTTTCACTACCAAGTCGGCCTTGTTCACTGCTCAGCCTGCCCTATTCACATGCGGTCAAATTTGCACCAGACCCGCAGCTGCTCATTTTACTATAGACGATATGATTGCTTAGTGGGTTGTGCGCTCACTGCTGTGATGTGTGTGTGATCTGCATGTTGCAGGTTCGAATCACAGCAAGGCCATCTCAGCCTTTCATCCTTCTGAGGGCGATAAATGAGTACCAACACAGGTTGGGTGATATTGTATGCATATTTGTTCTATAAAAAAGAGCTGAAGCGTAAGTGCTAATACAATAACATATTATCATTTGGCCTTGTCTGCTTGCATTGACAGTAATTTGACAATATGGATCTAGATATTAATGATGCATATGGTGATTCATTCTTGTATGGAATGTATATGTATATCACATTAGTGAAATCATAACCATATTTTCCATAGTGTACTTAAGAACAATGCTATTTGATGCCCATTTCCTATTTTGTCAAGGGGTGAAAGGTAGTGTTTCATTAATGACTGATTCAGTAGAAACATTTGTGTTTGCGCATTGAGAAGCGTGGTAGGCACTGCATTCCTTTCTATAGCGTTGCGCTTTGCTGGGCACAGATTCCTCGGTCAGTGTTCACTCTGTATCAAGTCTCACTCGCACACATTGCTTTTTACAAGACCTTGCAGTGGATGTCTATTTTAAAGCTTATATTCAAATGATCTTTACCTGTTTACTGCAATCCCAGTTCCCTGCACTGGCATGTTACTTTCGGAAATTCTTTAGCAATTTGCATCCTCCGATTAAATGAAACAAGGAATACATCAACACGTCACAAATCCTCCTCTATTGTTTTTTAGCTCAATTTGTATGCAGCCTTTATGGACCTGGATGCTCTACTCCTTTTTTTGTGACATGCACAAAGAATGGTCTCTGACACTACAAAAGCGCTAGCTGCACAGTCAAGAAATTTGGATTCTGTGTATTATGTAGCTGAAAAATTTGCAGGATGGGCCAACATGGGCTTGGAAGAGAGAGGCTATGATAAAGGAGTGGAAACTGGACTTCCAGAGGAATGTTGTCACTTTCTCAAGCGTTGACACAAAACATAACAACATGCAACAGACACATGAACCCTCCATAAGTAGCATTTTCAGTAAAGTTGTGAATTGACTCAATTCACGGATGATGGTTTGAGGCCCACTTTTTTGAGGTGAGGGGTGGGCCACTTTTTGAGGTGAGGGGTGGGCCACTTATTCGAGGCAAGGTTGGGCCACTTTTTTTGGGTGTCCGGGCCTATTTCTTGTCCCAGTACGACCCTGGCTATATGAAAGTTGCATGCTACTGTTGAAACTGGCATGCTAAGTGGACACATTGTAAAACACTTTTCTGTGTGGGAAAGAAAACTGACGTGCCACTTTCAACAGTGCCCTTCTAGTTTAACCTTCCCCGTTTAAGGACACTGGTCTGGCAAAGAATTCCCTGTGGCAAATTTCCAAAAGCAACCTACGTGTAGAATGTTCGATCTATGGGGGTTCTGGGACATTCTCACTGGACTATTCAAGCATACATGTTTACTTAAATCCTAAACTGCTAGCAAGATATTGAAAATAACATTAGATTGATATATGACTTTGCCCCTTTCTTGCAACTTGGTACTACACCTACCTTTCACCCACCAGACATTAGGCACTAGGCTTGATTTATCTGAATTTTCAAAAATACAAATTTAGGTATAGCCCCAAAATTTCTGCAAGCACAGGAGGCACTTCCCAGGATATCATTTATGGCCCTTGGGTCTTACTTATGTTAATTCTGCAGGATAGTGTCCTACTTTCTTCTCAGTTATGGAAATCCTGTGGATTCTGACATCTGAAGATATTTCTGTAAATGCTGGCTCAGTGGCTCATCTGATATGGAGGTTAAGAATTCCATCTTTCTCCTTCGCTGGCTATTTATTTGTCCTCCCCTGCCCGTAAAAAAGGTTTCTTCAGTGTCCATCGGTATCTTGTGCCATATTTTAATTATTTATGAACTTATTGGAATTAATTTTCATATTATTATCCGTTCTTCGCGCTGTACTTAGCTTGCCTGACAGGCTTTTTACAGTGCCTATTACATCTGCAATAATACTGCCGTAATGGCTGCTCCCTTCCATCCATCAGGAGTAATTTGAATGCACTTTTCCTAGAAGCTCCTGCCTGCACGGTTTTCTCGTCTATCTTAAGTAGCGTAAATCCTCCTTGGGTGAATTTTCTTCGGATATCTTCTCGATAAGCAAAAGCCCGTTTTACTTGTACTAATGAATTATTCATTTCTAGAAAATTCTCATTCTTTCACAGTTTGGGAGTCCATAGAAAAATTACACCTTTCCAGGCTGCATTTGTGCTTTCTGCTCTCTAAATATTTGACGACTTCAGTATTAGCGAACATATGCCAATGATTGATTATCAGAACTGAAAATGGCCGAGTACGTTTGCTTTTTGTTCACTAGGTATTTATAATATACCACGTGAATGCAGATTACTTTTGAAGAAATGACTGAGGTATAGCCTTCACTGGTTTAAAACGTCCTCATTAAAAGTATTAATTGAAACCACTGATTATAAGGGCAACGTGCCTTATGTCTGGCGTCTTACGCCTGGTGTCTTTCTGAGATACTTTGCTGTGCTTTATTGCACACTGTTATTTGAAAGCTGCAAATAAGTTCCTGTAACTAGAGGCTTTCTAGTAACGCATGGCCCATAACTAACCCCTTTCCACCCAATCTCTACTGTGCTGTTTCACCTCCCACAGATCACTCAGTATTCGATTTATATTGGCATTCAAATCAAAGCAGCCATCACCTTTCCTCCTCCACACCCCAAAACGTTCCTTCTGATTACACTGTCTATCTTTCCAATGTATGGTAGTACTAGGCCTGGGTGGAATTTCTTATTTGCTGCCTATGGAATTTCTACCAGTGTTTTGGCAACGTCCAACTCACGTGCTGAGAATGTCTTTGTATGGAAAAGTGATGTGGTGAAGGAAATAACCTCAGAAAGCGATTACCCTCAATCTACTATCAGCCAACATTCATCCAGCAAAGCCAGCATTCCACCTGGCATTCCTCCTTCATGCTGGGATGGCCCACTAAACCTTTCATTCTTCTGTGCTTCATAAATGCAGCACGGTTATATTGGGTATTAATGATTGCAACTATGAAGCAGTTGGAATCTGGCATGAAGCAGTATGTATGAATGTGGGATTATTATTGTCTCCATCCCACTGAGCTTCACACCCTACGAGCATTCCATCTCCCTGGCAAAGAACAGCCACTACAGCCTCAGTTCTCTGTATCCTCGTTGGAGGCCAGCCAATGCAAGGTGAGAGTGGAGAATCCAAGAAGGCAGGCCTAAGAGAGTAGGAGGATGTCAGACAACGAGCCCATCACCAGCGAGGTTGAGACGATAACCACATCTGGGCAGCAGGAGAGCAGAGCACCTCAGAGAGGGGTTCAGAGGCAGATGAGGACTGCCAGAGGCAGGTATCTTGTGGAGCTGCTGGAAGAGCTTCTATTAGTACCCGGCGAGAGACAATCAGATTGTTAGATGCAATCTGATTGGCTCTCGCCCGGTCCATACCCCTCGAATCTTCCTCCCCGGTGTGGAAGGGGGTGGCAGCCCCTTAGCCAATGAGAAAGCTCGAAATGGGGCAGTTCCCACTCCGAGCTTCCACACAGATGGAGGCTGCCATCCTCCCCCACCGGGGATTCAGGTAAGTGTTTTCTTTCTTCTGAGATTGGAGTTGTTACTTGATTGCTCATGCCACATGCCACATTTTGTTCTGGATATGTGTGAGCTCCTGTGTGATGGGAAAGCAGGTAGATGGTATTAAAGGTTACACTGTCAGGGGAAGGGCTACAGGAGGCAGATTAAATGTGTCCACGTGTGGTGATAATATGTGGCTGTGGGGGGCTATTCTGTGTAGGTGTTTAAGTTGATGACGTGTGTGTGCTGCATGGAGGTGATCTTGAGGTGTGACTGAGTGTTTGTTGATAAGTCTATGTGTAGGATTGATCAAGTGGGGCTGAGTGTGGGTTATGACTTGCATCTGTGGGGAAATGACAATCAGTTTCAATTTGAGTTGGGCAGTGTTCCAGCAGTAAATCTGCCAGAATACTGCCCAAGAGAATTACCGTTACTGCCACGTGGTATATACTGCCGAATTACAACTGGAGGAGTAAGTCCCCATTTTTTCAGAGTGCATTCGACTCAATGGGGCATTTTCGGCATAATTACAGCAGCAGTAATTCAACTGTGGTAATTCCACCAAAAATGGGTGGAAAGTCATCAGAATTCCCAAACCTTTGGCCAAACACATATTTGGGCAGTGTGGTAATGTGCCGGTAACGGTATTACTGCTGCAATTTTACCGCATTGCCCAACTCGCAATGTGACTTTGCTGTTTACAGGATATACTATTTCCCAAAAGAGGGCACCATCCCTATGGTCCTCCTCCAGGAATACACAATGAGGGCATGGATCAGGGCACTAGCAGGCAATCCCCCATGAAGGGGGAGGCAGACTATCAGTGCCACAACCTTCACACCCCAGAGTGTCAGTTCATTATGTCCTTTGGCTCAGATGCGGTCATGCTTAGATAAAGCCTGGGTGTCAGTGTTATTATTGCTATAATGACCAGTGCAGTATATTCATGTGATTTATTGAATGGGATTGATGCCTGTTGTGATGCATGAGCATCGGTGTAACTGTAGATTTGTTTGTCCGTGCATTAGTTCAGAGGCATGGCTTTTGAGTCTTTGCATGATGTATAGGGGGATGGTGTGAGTTTAGTCTTCAGTGCTGAATGGGTCCATAATGTAGCCCAGGGTGTTGAGGATTTAGGCATGAGATGTACCACAATCCTTGTTTCATTGCGTTTTGGAATTATTTCCTCACAGCATGTTTTGCCCCATATAATATAATATAATATAATATATAATATAATATAATATAATATAATATAATATAATATAATATAATATAATATAATATAATACAACATATTCCAGGTGTGTAATTGTGGCCGAGCTACAGTATGAAGTCTGTGTGTGTTCCACAATGTACAGGTCTCTGGTGAATATGTGGGTTGGGGGAGCGAGTATAGCTCACATATCATCTAGCTTTGGGACCTTCTGCAATACCTGCATTTGGGTGTGTTAATCTGTTTGGTGCAATAGGTAACTGTGGTTCTGAGTTTAGGGCCCTTTAGGAACCTGCATGTAATGGATGGGATCACACGAACCAACTCAGGAAGATGGCAAAGTACTGTTTTATTTACAATTATCTAAAACAGGGTGTTTAAAATGAACATTAACGGACATACGCTCAGGTTCTCTCAGAAATCTTCACACAAATATACCTTTTATACCAAAACATACATCAGAGATGATGTCATACTACGTGGCAAATAATGAAAAACCTTTAAGGGTCAGGATTGGCTCAAGGGGACCATCTAAGTATCTTTTTTTAAAAAAAAAATGTATATGTTTTAATTGATATACAATTTTTACAAATTTCCTTTTTTGGAAAACTTAAAATGTTTAATTCCTAGAGTTCTTAAAGTTCTTTATTCCAAGCAACAAGTTTCCCAGTGTCATCATCGTCGCACACCCTCTATTATTTTTTCATGTTTTAGATACATGTGACTATTTGTTCAGTTTTGGGAAGATTTTTATCATAAAGGAAACCGCTGCTATCACAAATGTTATCTTATCATCACACATTAGTGCAGCCGACCAGTCCTCTGCATCAAAAGATGGGAAATTTGAAAAATGTTGACCTGATGTACTCTGTCGCTCCTTGATGCGACCTGAGCAAAAGAGCAACAGATGTTTAGGATTTTCTACTTCTCCTTCTTCTTTACAGTATCTGCATTTGTTGTGATCAGTCTTCCCTCTCCAAGCAATGATCTTGTTGGTAGGAAGGAGATTCAAACGAATCCTTATGAATTGTTCTCGAAATAGTTTATTGGGGAACTTTAACAGATAACCTGCAGGTTGATTTAATTTCCTTCATTAGAGTTTCCGGAGCCTCGTTAGCAATATCAGATTCTTGCATTTTGTTTACCACCATATCTGATTTATATGTTAAATCCTCGAGATTGCATATGATTTCGGTATCCATAATGTCTTGTGGTGAATTATCCTGAGGGAATTTTACAGCAGACAAGTTGATGTTTTGCAACTGCGCTTGTACGCAGGTCTGGTTCCCAGTCCGATGGCCAGTTAGTATTGGAGCAGGTTGAAACTGAGGGCTAGCAGGAGGATCTTGCTGAAGATTACTCCCTTCAGTCGAAGTAGTAGCAGGGATTACAACGCTTATCTTATTCTTTTCTGTAGTCCGCCGAGTGTTTACATTCGTGGTCAGACTTTTGACATCTACTTCCTTTAAGAAATTCTGGGAAGGAGACAACCCAGTCTGTAGCTCATGTGTTATCACTCTGTGAATTCAATGTAAAAGATTCCGTCGTTTCTGACCTTAATGCTATAAGTCTCACCATTTCGGTAGTATTTTGACTGAAAATAAATAAATCATGCTGGCAGGGTCTCAAAGTACTTGCCTTTGGGGGATAGAGTGAGTCACTACAAGATACTAATACTAGCGATGGGGGAGGATGATTTGTTAAGCTCAATTGCATCCCTTTGGAACGATCTTGTATTCAAGACGGGCATTAAAGTAAGAGAGATGTTTGTTGATACAATTTTGTTTTTGCTCTTAGCTTCCAATGGCTCCCCACCACCGTTGTGTTTATTCGTGGGCAGCAGCAAAAGTGGCGACCGAGCATGTGAATCAGAGGTTTCCCTCTCCATTGCTTCCTCTCTCCTTGGTTTCATGCTGCGTAGACGCCAGCCTTCCTCCATGCCCACCGCTGGCACACAGCAAGCTGGAGCAATCAGCTACATGCAGAATCATCGGCATCACCTAGATCAAAGGGTCGCGCCCCACAGTTCCCAGGGCACCTTCTAAGAAAATTGTGTGTCACAGGGGAAGTTCTGATCAAAGGGTAGCAAACCCCAAAGTCTCAGACGTGTCCGTCAATGCGGCGGCAGACAAAGATTTCTTTGAGGTAGCTATAACAGCAGCTGTACCATAAAGTCAGTCCTGGCATAGCCCGCAGCCTGCAGACAGTGTACTGCAGACTGCTGCTTTACTCCACTTCACGTCCTGCTTCGCGCGGAGTGTGGGTTATTGTAGTGCAGTGTGTAGGAGGGGCCCAGACACTCACTCAGGAATCAGCAAAACAGCGAAAACGGTGTAGAGGAGGAGCCAAGTACCCCCACCTCAACCACGTCACCCATATTGCCTATATGTTGGGAGGCCAGATGTGAAAATCATACTGTACCAGTGAAAATACTGATACTTAGGAGAATCCTGGAGGCAAGGTTCCCATTGAGAGAACCGTACTTTCATACAATAAAGTATGATGGCTGTTTGAATGTAATCCCGGAAAAAACAAAGCAAATGAATGGTCTAGACGAATGGTGAACTCACACAGAGCTGAGCTGAAGTGGCTAGAAAAGATGCAGAGACTAGAGAATGCAGATATTCTATAAGGCATCAAGAAAGTATCAAAGATAAGTGACATCTTGGGATCAAGGTGAAGAAGCTTATGCCACAGAAGTGGTAGAGATATCAAGTCAGTTTACACGTGTACAGATGCAAAAGAAATGCAAGCAGATGAAGTAATCCTGAGGTTAGCTTTATAGTGAATAGATTGCAGCATGCACCAAAATATATATATATTACATGGACGCAGTAGCGTCCATGTAGTTATGGTTAAGTTGGTGTTTCCATAGGAAGAGCATTTTTTGGGTGGCTTATAACTTCGCTCCCTCTGGACGAATCCTCACCAAACTTTGCAAAAAAAGTATATGGCCCACTCTGAATTGTATTGCAAAGTTTGGTGAGGATTCGTCAAGGGGGGGAAAAGTTATAGGGGGGTTCCCAAAACCTGTGTTTTTTCCTATAGACATAATGAGAAAAAAATTTACGCACGCCCACAGGCCAAACCGCTGGACGGATTTACACCAAATTTGCGGCAGGAGCTGGGGCTTGGTCCCGAAAGCGTGCTTTTGCAAATTTGGTATAAATCCGTCCAGTAGTTTTTTTTATAAAATGACCAAAACGTAAGGCAAAAAAATTAGTGATATCTTTGTCCGCTTCGCGGACGGACTTCCCTGTTCGCTCCGCGGACAGCACCCCGATTGGCCCATGGCCTTGCGTCATGTCCGCGGACATGCGACATGTTCGCTGATTGGACTGCGAGGGGCGTGGAGCGCGTCAGAGTTTCTGTGGCACCCGCCATCTTGTATATGCCGTCGACCGCGTACAGCGCGGTGAAACGTGGATAAAAAATTGTATTTAGTGCCGTGTGTTGGTGTGTAAGAGTGTTTGGGGAGGGTGGGGGAGTATGAGATAGGTTCAATGTTTTGTTTTTTATGTGCTAGACGTTTTTGTTGTGTTCGATTTGTCCGCAGAGAACACGGCTGTTCTGACATTTTGTAAATAAACTAAATGGTGGGGTGTTTAGAGGACGGAGTATGTGTCATTTTTGTTCGCAAGGAAGGTAAAAATGAGCTATCAACACTCGCCGTGTACTTAATTGTTCATAAATACACAAACTGGGGGTGTCCTCAGGACGCTATCCGTATTGTAATCTGTCTAGTTGAATGTGTTCTAAGAACACTCGCGGTGTCCCGAAATGGTTGCAATTACACAAAATGGGGGTGTTCTGAGAATGTTGTTTGTATTGTTCGTTGTCAGGGTGAAAGTGTTTTAAGACCACTCCTTTTGTCTGCTTATAGTACAAACAATTTCCTATGGGTGTCAACCGACTTTTTGTCCACTAAAGAAACGATAAATCCGGCTGGTGTGCGCCAACATTATGTGATAATCCTATGACTGGCGCTATTGACCTGGCTGACTTGCTTTTGCGACACTAAATCATATCTCCCGCCCCTAAGCCTGATATTATCAAAGCATTCATATTCCCCGCCTCTCTCCGTGACGTTACAGGGTGCGTCATCAAACCCGCCCAGTCCTCTCCAGTCCTAAGTGACTTTACACAGAACCCGGAAGACAACACATGTTATGTCACAACACAGCGCACCACAATTCGGAATATGAAACAGTGATTTAAAAGCAAACAGCAAGATTTTAAATTTTGTAAAGTACATTTATTTGACATCAAATGTTTAGAGAATATTCAGCAATTTGCATTTGTCTTTGTTGTCGATCCGCAAAAGTTCATGTTGAGGCACGCAATGTTCCTTTGCGGTACAGAGGGTGTTAGATAAGCTTACAGCTCAGTGCGCCACAATTCGGAATATGAAACTGTGGTTTAAAAGTAAACGGCAGGATTGTACATTTGGTAAAGTACATTTATTTCACATGAAATGTTTAGTGAATATTCAGCGATTTGCTATTGTCTCTGCTGTCTATCAGCAAAAGTTTATTTTGAGCCACGCTTTGTTCCTTTGCAGTAGATAGGCTGTTGGTTTATGATAAAAGCAGTAAATGGTCGCTCTGATAA
This sequence comes from Ambystoma mexicanum, assembly GCF_040938575.1. Classification (NCBI taxonomy): domain Eukaryota; kingdom Metazoa; phylum Chordata; class Amphibia; order Caudata; family Ambystomatidae; genus Ambystoma; species Ambystoma mexicanum. The sequence goes on along the minus strand of NC_090923.1, from coordinate 581,842,501 downwards.
TCGGAAGGTTGCTCCAACAACGAGCCATTAGACCACCCTATTGGTTGGTATGTTGTTTGTAGCCGCTAGTACTGCGTAAGGGCATATTGGTCCTTGGCGATTGTCCCATAAAATGGTGAGGGTCGTGAAGTTGCATATTTGGACCTGCATCTGGCAGTTGAAGACCCCCTCCTCTGGAGTCTGTAAATCGTGACATAGGCAAAATGGGGCCACATACCTGTTTTAAAAAACATAAATTAGTCTCACCAGCCGATCTTCATTAAAAATCATCATTTTATTTATTAGGGCGTGAAACTATTTGTTTTCGGAGATAGTGCAACGGAGTATGTTAATAATAAAATAATAATATTTTCCCATTAATATAGCACTAAGAACCGTGAGGTATCTAAGCAGTGCTTATTATTAACCACGGTGTGTGGTGCTCATTTATCGACCACGGAAGGATGAAAGGCTGAGTTTGGCCTTGTCGGGATTCGAACTTGCCTTAGCAAGCTGTGCACGGATGTCAAAGCGAGCGTTGTACTCGCTGTGCCACTTGACAGGCTACAGTGAAGTGGCACAGTGAGTAGAGCGCTTGACCGCCTATAGACCGGTTAAATTATTTCTATTAACCCACCCTGTGTCGTCTGCCTTTTTCAGAGCCCTCTAAATGACAGGGGATCAATTCGGCGGTGATAGAGCGCGGTAGAAAACATTATGCCACTTTGAACGAACAAGTTCAACTTGAGCGGTCTTTAATGCTACGCTATTGTAATTATATTTGGTATAAAATAATCTAAAGGGTTACTTACAGTACAATTGCAAATTCCATTGTCTACGAGTAGTGCAGTCCCAAAATACGACCCCGCGTGTGCGAACGATCTTTCGCATAGTGATATCATATATAAAAGTGGTTTTGTTTCAGAAATTTCATCCTTATCTTCTCTTACGTTTTAGCAACACTCCTTCAAGAGAAGTCTTTCATCACAATCTCTGTCTGTCAAGGTCAAAACACAATACAACCTTATAGTCCGCTTCGTGAGCCTCTCCGGGGCCCGAGAAAAAAATTGAAGCAGCTGACCTTCACTGTGAACGAGCATAAATTCTTACTTTGCAACATTCTGTGTAAAGCCATCTGTGAGAAGTTGGTTTTTGCACGCCATGTTTGTATATTGTTTGCGTGATATTAAAAAAAGTTTGTTTAAGGGACGTTATGGTTCTAAGTACAGCCAAAAGACCCCCGAAAATCGCAAGTTATGGTAAGCTATGAAAAATAACTCGCGCCACCACCGTGCACTGATAAGCCTAACACCCAGGACATCAAAGATGACATCGCAAATGTCATTGATGAAATCACTGATGACATCACATGTGTATGTACTTTTCATGGAATTTGTGTACTAGGGATTTTTATTATAATGTTGCGAAAAAAGTGTCAAGGATATTGCAATAAATATCATACCATTATTATTGCTTTGAACGATGCATTGATATAAATAGCATTGTATTATGGGATTCTATCTAGTATACTGAGCTACTAATGGAGAAACATAGCATTGTGTGCAGAGTACAAGATGAAAGTATAATATTTGTAATGTTAATATGTTGAATAATGAAATGATATTTGTCCTGAAATGTTCAAAGATTCACAAAATGGGGGTGTTCTGAGGCCGTTATTCGTACTGTGTGATTGCTTAGCTGTATGCAATGGGGGAATGGCACAGAGAGTAAAGTGTACGCCGTCCGCGGACACCGCGGCTGTTCGTGGACAGGGCGTGCTACATCCGGGTTTTTTCCAGGAAATCCAACATGGAAAGAAGACTGTATGGATCAGCCAATCAGATGTCGAGGTTGTGGATTTGTGTTGAAAGAGACTGTGTGTGGTGAAGATGGCAGAAGTAGAGAAAGTCAGGGTGTTGGTGCTTGGAGATATGTTTGTGCATGGTTTACAACAGTACACTCAATGCAGGCATGTTGCAAAGAACTTTGATGTGAAAGGAGTGGAGGTGGTGTGGAGCACTGTGCCTGATTGCAATGTACAGGGAATTGTACAAGTTTGTGAGGCTATGGCCACGATGAACAGTCCGCATGTGGTAGTTTTGCACTATGGTGTTTTCCATTTGGGCAACGTCAGTGCCCCTACTTTGTTGGCTGATTTGGAACGCTTGGTTCAAGCCGTAATGAAGATCCTTCCAAATGCGAAAGTAATTTTGTCTGGATTACTACCTAGGGCAATATGGGACAATAGTTCAGTTTTTTGTCCTCAGCAAAACATTGCTAGGTGTGTCATCAACCGAGGCATGTGTGCCTTCATGCTTAGAGCTGGTATGTTCTTCTGTAATAATGAGAATATTGATGCCAGTAATGCTGTTAATTTTAAAGAAGATGGCATCTCTTTTTCTTTTACGGGAAATGCCTTTCTATTTTGGAATGTAAGGGTTGCTTTGGAGAAGGTTATGTGAAGATTTTAGGAGTAAAGTAAGAAAAAAAAACAAGAAAAAAAATACAAAATAACAGGTGTCTGTCAAGCATCTGTAAAAAAAAAACAAAACAGCTCTTTTCAGAGCCAACTTCAAAGGGGAAATGGGGCACACTATTTAAATTTACATTCACCACGCTCAGATTTTCGATATGTCCGCGGACATGGCGGTAGTGCGCGGGCATGAAAATCACTACGAGGGGGTTAGTATGTTCTATGTTACATGTATATGAAGTCAGGGATATTATGGTTAAGTTGTGCTACTAAAAACCTATGAAATCCAGTGAAAAAACTTTGTTAAAGGGACGTTATGGTTAAGTTGCGCTACTAAAAACCTATGAAATTCAGTGAAAAAACTTAGTTAAAGGGACGTTATGGTTCAAAGTAAAACCAAAAACTCCCTGAAATTTGGCAGTTATGGTAAGATAAGCAACCATAACTCACGCCACCGTGCACTGCTAACACTAACACCCAGGACATCAAAGATGACATCACAAATGTCATTGATGACATCACTGATGACATCACATGTCTGGCTCCCCCTTTATTTCCTTTACTGACATATCTAGGCCACATGGTTTTGCTCAGTAACAGTCAAGGGGCCTCATTACGACCCTGGCGCTAAGGGATTACCGGTACCGGTAAGGGTACTGGTACCGGTAATCCCTTAGCGGCTGATTACAAGGTCCCTTTGTGGGTTTCCCACCTTAACGGCTGGTTTTACCAGCCGTAAAGTATTGGACCCGGAAAGGGACCTTGGTGCTAATTACGGTACCTTCACAGTACGCAAAACTCTAATAAGAAAGCCGTTATCTTTTCACTATTCAACATGGCAAGATTATGAATATTGCACCTTCATCATGTATGCTGCACACACTGCCTATGTTTCTGCATGAGTAGCTTACTATACTGGATAGAACTTCATAATAGAATGCTATTTATATCAATGCATTGCTTAATGCACTAATTAGCTCATGATATTAATCCCATTGATCCTTGATAGTTTTTGGTCAGCAAGAATCCCTTGTACAGAGATTTCATGAAAAGTACATACACATGTGATGTCATCAGTGATGACATCAATGACATTTGTGATGTCATCTTTGATGTCCTGGGTGTTAGTGTTAGCAGTGCACGGTGGCGCGAGTTATGGTTGCTTATCTTACCATAACTGCCGAATTTCAGGGGTTTTTCGGTTTTACTTTGAACCATAACGTCCCTTTAACTAAGTTTTTTCACTGAATTTCATAGGTTTTTAGTAGCGCAACTTAACCATAACGTCCCTTTAACAAAGTGTTTTCACTGAATATATATATATATATATATATATATATATATATATATATATATATATATGCATAAAGAGTAAAGGATGGATGTTTCCCTTACTTGTTATAGTAGTGCTGGTCTTTAGAAAGAAGGCCTCATTTTTACTGTATCGCAATGAATTACCAAGTGAATCTCAGAAAGACGAGGTTGGATGTGGATATCAGGCTGAAGTTAACTAGCATTCGATACAAATCGTGGGAAAGAACAAAACTCCTGTTCAAAAGACACAAACAGACAATGAAGACATCAGAGGTCTATTAAAAAATAGTATTTTAGAGACAGTGAAAGCTCAAAATCATGGTCTTCAGTCACGTGAAAGGATGAAGTTGGATGAGCAAGATGTTCACACCTACGCATGAGGGCAGAGCGTGCCTTCACTCCTCTGAATTCTCCACAGTTCAGAACAAACTCAAGTCCAAGCTTCATAGCCTAATTGACTAAGCAGACCACTGAGGTGATGATGGATTGATATGTTAATTGGTGGGAAGCTATGGTTAAGATGAGCTCACCAGCACCTGAAAGGCCAGCCTGCGTGCTGCTAGATGTAGGTGGAAAAGTACTGGCGAAGGTCAGAGTGCCAATCAATTGTAGGGGACTGTGTAATTAAGGGTACTATAGGTTGTGTAGCCAATGGGATGTTGTGTATTTAGTGACGTTCATAGTGCCCATTTTGAAGGGAGGGCTGTGTTGCCTCACCTGATGTTAAGAAACCAATTATTTTCACTCACTGTCCCATACTAGTATAGAACATATACTTAGAGCCTATCACAGTTGCCACTAGATTTTTGTAGTTTGCCACATAGGATGACATTGGTAGTGACGTAGGTCAACGTCAATGATGACACGTTTTGGTAAGTAAAAGTTCTGTTTTTTATGAAACTCATTGAATAAGAGGATCGAGCGAATTCATTGATGTTCGTTGTACTCCATGTTTTAGATAATTGACGATAACACAGTTATCTTTTTTGCCAACTACCTGAGTTGTTTCTATTATTGATGTATGAATACAATCTGCATCCCCATCCATCTCCAGGGTAATTGCTACTCATCTTAAAGGGCTGAGGTAATTCAGTTCACTTGGTAGCAGAGAGGATGGTTTAAAAAATCCATCGACATAAGTAATCTTTGGAGTTCCCGCAATATTGCACGACCTCTGCCTTTCAGCAAATAGGACGTGAAGCTCCCCGTAGATAGTGGTTTAGTTTAAATTGCTAAAATCTTGCAAGTAGGGTGTGACAGGTACCTCCGGTTTCAGACGGAATCCCCTCCCACGGTCTACGAGAAGCTGAACAAACGCGAATTTGGAGAGGCAGTAAAAGAGGCATACGATCCCGAGAGTCGGAAGTCGAACATGCGAATGGTCAGTAAAAACTGAGCAAGCTGGCAAAACTGTGTATGGTTAATGAGTGACAAGAAGTGATAAGAGAAAGAAGTGTAACAGAAGGAGGTGGGATATACGTAACTTGACAATAAGAGTATTAACTATTAAAGAGAAATTGACTTGTTGCTAAGCAATTAAGAGATATTGTGAGGAGAGTGTCACGATAATAGAATACCCCCTGTGCCTGTGTTGTAAAGAACGTAACAGAAGAAATCTTATCCTAAAATCCCATAGCGGATGGCATAGAAGACTGGTTCAGTTAAAGACGTAACTTAAAGAGGTTGATTTAAACTCCGTAGGAGTATTGATTTAGAGGGCAAGAAGAGTCTTAGAGAAAAGATCATAAGAGATAAGAGATATATGTGACCGGTCGAGTATGACTGTTTGTCTGTTTGTTTTATGTATCTATGTGTTGGTGATGATGTAATAGTTCAAAGTGATTGTTGAAAAAAGGAGAAACAAGAGGTTGGAAAATTTAATTGGTTTTTTTAATTTAAGTTGATGGTGTTTTTTAGCAAGATTAGAGTAAAAAACGTGATTTAAAGGGATTGGATCCTGCGACGATTGGTGCACGCTCCTATTATATTGTTTTTCTGAAATGTATTGTTTTTCAAATCTGTGACAAAGGCAAACGAGTATTGATAGTCAAGAGTGACGAGTCAAAAATGGAGGATGTTACTCCACTTGCGCACCTCAATTGCAATTGCCGAAACATGCACCTAAGCTTTGACAGTATAGTTCGGAATGGGTTAAGGGAACCACAGATAAAATGTTTATGCTGTGGCTGCAAGGAGGGTCACTATCGAAGGTAGCCCTGCAGCATATGATGACATATTTGCATGCAGCATATACGGGAAGAAAGCTAGACAAGCATGTATGTACAGAGGGGGATGAGGAGTCTTCAGCTTCCCCCACCCACCAGAAATAGACGGTGAAAACAAGAAAAACTATGGGTTATACCCATTGAGGGAGCTTAAAGCAGCAACAGGGTATAGCAACCCAGCGTAAGAGTCATCTGCGCAAAGCAGAGGGTTCGGAGAAAAATACAGAGAAAGATGTAATCCCTAAGGTCCCGAGGAACAAGGAGAGATGCGACAAGGAGAGAATTGATCGAGCAAGCACATCTTTAGATATAGGAAGAGAAATAAAGAGATGGAAGGGGTAAAGAGATAAATCTGATGAGTTAGCAGTTCTACAGAACTAATGGATGGGTGGACAGACTTTGCTCAAACTCGATGGTAAAGGCATCAAGGATGCAAGACAAAGAGAAGATCAATGTGGACAAGATAAAAAGGATAGGGAAAGAGAGGAACGATCGAAAGAAGAAGAGGTGAAAAGAAAAGAGAGACAAAGACAAGAGCTGTTATATCAAGTTGAACAGTTGAAGAAGCAGGAAAGAGCAGAGGAACAAAGAAAACGAGATAACAGACAAAGGGCAATCGATGAGCGGGAAAGGTTAGAAAGAAAAGGAATAGAAGAGGAGGAACAGAAGTTAAGGCATAAGAGAATGCAAAGACAAAAAGATGAGGAGATACGAAGGGCAAACGGAAGAAGGGATATGAAGAAAAATGAGGAAGACAGGGTCAGGGAGGAAGCAAGAAAGCGCAGAGAGCTTGATGATGACACAGAATGAAAAAGAAGGCAAAGAGCACGCCATCTCGATTGCCTGGAGAAGGAGGTAAGGAATCCTGATCCAGAAGTAGCATGGTAGGACATCGAGAAATTCTTCCCGGAATATGAGTCATTAACAGGCCCATCTAGAATAAATCTAGAGGATGAGTTTGACTCTAGAAGCATTGGGGAATCAATTGATAAAGTTTATCATGACATGAGAGCTCAGAAAGAATTAAAAGGGAAGGGAAAAAAATATCGACTTGAGAGCACACAGTTGTACGATATAGAGGGAGCCTCATGTATTATGAGGCCCAAAGAGTTCTAAACAGAGATGAGGAGGAGAGAAGTTATACAAGATGGGCACCGGAAATGTCAGATGAAGACAGAGACACCTTCCGTGGAGAAGAGAGGGGTGACGTATGTGGTCCTGTGGGTAGTTTTACAATGGATAAGGAAGTGAGATGGTCAGATTAGACGTACCTATACCTCGAGCGTCAAAATTATTGACACAGTCAGACCAACCTAAAGGGCAACCCCATGGCGTGAGGCGGGAGCCGCCACCTTATGTGAGCATATTAAGGTTGCTGCCAGGAAGAAGGCAGTGCAGAAATATTGTCCCTACCGTGAATAGACAGATAATGGGAGATCGGAGTGAGTTTCCCTTGCCAGAGAAAGGGTTAGCTAGACCACAGTATATACCTTGGCTCCATATGGACAAGGATCATTTAAGGTGTAAACTTCTGAGTTTAACTTCTGGTGCTGGGAAATGGATACATGAATTAGAAAAGATGACTGGAGGAAATACACTGGCTATATGTGACATTAAGGGTCTCCTGATTGTCACCCTTGGAGAGAGCGCTGATGACGTTTGGTCCAGAGCAGGATATGCTGGTGTTACTATGTTTAACACTGCTCATGACGGAGCACCATTCAATAACTGCAGAGCAGCAGTCTGGAAAGCGCTTAGAGTACTGTAAACATTGTGGAGACAAGACAGTGCTGGTAAACCAGTAATGCCTGTAGCCTTATTAAGGGTGGCACTGGAACAGCTACACTACCCTGCCCACACAACTAGAGAAAACCTTGCTGCAACTATTGCAGAAGATTGGTTTGTACCAAATTTGTTAGAACACGCTGCATTCTATGTACTGAATTGCACCGTTTGTCAAATAATTCACTGCTGGGCACACACTGCGCACAGTTAGAGGAGTTATCCCGAGACCTAATGGCCCCTTTCAACATTTGCATATCGATTATGTCGATATGCTGCAAGTATGTAATGGGTATATATAAGCCTATTGTTTCAGGCCAGTTGCTGGTTCTTATATTTAATTCTATTTCTTTATTGAGCTAGAGACTGCGGGAAGAATTTCCGTTTGATCTAGGCCTTATTCTTTGAGAACATGACACTGGGTCTCAGAAGTCAAGTATCGCAGGCTGGCAACCTGGAACTAACTGTACCCAATATAATGGGGGCAGAAATGCCGATGCACTTTTGGAGACCTCTTTGCTGGCAAAGTTCACTCTTGTACTCGCACCAAACCCCAAAGAAGAGTTGTTGCTGGACGCTTTAATTCACCAAGGGCGACTACAGTTCAGGAAAACTCTGCTGGAAAATCTGTTGGACTGTTAAATGCTCTGGGATTTCACTCACTTTGAAGAAGTCCTGTTTGGCACTTAAAACACCAGGCCAAAATACTACTTTTTCACCTATTGCTGGCCAGAGAGTTATTGACCATTATTTTGCCAGAGCCATAGGCACCAGCACTGAAATTAAATCTGTAGTTCCAGTATAAGGAATTGCTATGCTGGATTATTTGGTTATGAGGGAGAAAGGTGCCCTGGCAGGGATACAAGATTTTACAGATCTCAGTATAATTCAATTTGCTGATTTAGCCCTGGAGAGCAGCTTCAACTCAGGTTCTGCCCCGGAATGCATGGTGGGCAGCGTAACTCAACAAACCTGCAATGGCTCCCACTCAGGATCTCCTACTGAATTAACAAACATCATTGACAACTATTTTATTACAAATGAACCTGATGGCCATGCACGTCTGAGGTCAGACTCTGCATTTGTGGCAACAGATATTCTGGGGATGCAGCCATGCACCATACCCTTTGTGAGGTTGATGAGCGAATTCGAATAACCAACCTAACTGTTTCAGCACTCAACATGGTGCTAAGTTCCTTTGTGGCTCTATATGATAATATATGGAATGAGCTGAAAGCTAACACTCTAATACCATTGGAGGCAAATATTAAACTTGACACCTTAGGAATCTGTGGCCAGCTTCAACCACTTGTGGATCACTTGACCAACAATGTGGGAATTGTCTACCTATTTGCAAAACTGGCCCTGCCTCCTCAGATCCCAGGGAGAGGGATGATCACTCTGTGGAAATAGTCTCAGTGTATATTCTGACAGTCAATGCATGTCAGACTTTTTATCCAGAGGAAGTTCCACTGACACCACATACCATAAATAGGGAACGAGCAGTCATTGATTTGACTAGAGAATCACCTCCTCCCTTGAAACCATGTGATCAGAGTGAGGTTCCTGAGGTACGAAACTCGCTAAGTGCCACTAGTACCATTAATAATCCGACCAAAGTAAAAATGGCTAAAATTGTGAAGAACGACCTCTGAGCACCCTGAAAAAGACTCAAAGTACGTTGAGACTCAACTCCAATCGTGTAGCTTATAAAGTTCCCCAACCTTCTAATAATAATAATAATAATAATAATAATAATAATAATAATTTAGCATTTATATATTGCTACGAACCCTAAGGCATCTGAGCGCTGCTTATTATTACCCACGGTGTGTGGTGCTCATTTATCAACCTCGGAAGAATGAATGGCTGAGTTTGGCCCTACCAGGATTCGAACCTGCATCAGCAGGCTCTGCACAGATGTCAAAGTGAGCGCTCGACTCGCTGTACTAACGGACCGGCATGTCATGTCTACATTACTATTATTAAGAACTTATCACGCATGCAACAACTACTCCCAAGCTACCTACAGTGGACTTTTCCATTCAGACAGTTTCTAATCTCCAGTTAAGTAATCCTAACTTCCTTTTTCATCACCGGCTACATTACCTCCAAGATCAAGCTTTGGACTTATGAACAATCTACCGGTGGGAATTCTCTCTGCTCAGTCTGTTCATTCTGACTCGCACTCTACAAATAGAACTGAGACCCTAGAAATCCACCCAGAGCAGGTTTCAACATTAAATGAACTGAATCAAGACATCAAATTGCACAGGATTGTGAACAACCCTGAGCAGGTGAGTCACCTACCATCTAGTGCTAAATATGCCAATGCGGGAGATGCCTGTCGCCCTGTTCAATTGGATATTAATTCCCAACCTCCCCTTCTTTCAAAAGATCAGGAGACTTTGTTGAGCAAATTCTATTGCTCATTGTCCTCTGTTTTCCAGCAGTCATTGAGTATCAGTGCTGTAGGCTCTAATCAACAAACTGATTCAGGGAACAGTTATAGGGGGCTATTACATCCAAATCTGTATCTGACGATTGCCACTGGGGTAGGGCAACTGTTGAAGAGGTTACATATGTCAAAGGTGCAACCTGGACCAAGTGTGTGTATGGGACAGTTTGGAAAAGGTTAAACCCAAACCGTTTAGTATACACAGATAGGCATGGGAGTTTGATGATCTGAGGGGCCGATTGGCAGAAACCAGTTGGGAAGTAGGAAAGAGTTGTGACCAAATAAGAGTGGATTTAACCTAAAATTAACCAGTTCACTGGGCTCTAATGTCCTGGTGTATCTAAACAGGACTAATATTCTATCAATCTTTTCTGAAAATACCCACTCTGGGTTTATTAATATCTGCCGATATAGAGCGGGTTGCTTTTCCTGACCGTAGTCACTCTGAAACTTCAATTATATATTTCAAATCTAATCTGATGAAAGAGTTGGTTTGCTCTGGTAGGTTAAGGTTACAGGCCCTTGGTTTTGATGTTAGCTATGTAAATTTGCAGAAGGGAGCAGGCACAGGGGATTGTGGGGTTCTATGGATATTATTTCACCCCACTAGATACGGTGTAAGATCTGCAGTAAATTGTTCTGACCTTGTGGATGGCAATAATGTAGATTGGCCCGCACTCACATCAACACTGTGTTGGAAAACAGACCCATAGCCCCCTCACAGCTGTTGCCACTGAGAGCATGCTTTTGAGTGTAAAATCAAGGAATACTAGAGGAAGTTTCCATTTGTTCAACAATCCCGATGCTTTGTGTGTTAAAAGAATCTAATTGCATCCTGTTACAAGAGACTTGGTTGACTACATCCCCAGTATTAGATGGCTTCCAGGTGCTTAATCAAGCAGCCACACCATCTTGGGAGGGAGGGTTGACCATTGGATGGCTTCTAATTGCAGTTGATGTGTCCTTGGGATTGACAGCGGTACCCTTTCCCGATCTCCCCTCTGGGGTGATGGCAATTTCACTCACGTCTGAGGATTTGCAGTTTAAACTGTTATTACTTAATGTGTACTGGCATCAGGGGTTGCTGTCCTCAACTTCTTTCTAAGTGTGATTGTCGAGTTCATTCAACAGTGGTCAACTAATAATGATAATGGTAGGGTCATTGTGGCTGGGGATCCTAATTAAAACTGTTTGCTGCAAGCTCCTGGAATTGATCTCTTTGAAATGCCTGCGGACATGTTCCCACATAACTTGACATTTCAAACTGGTAGGAGTTGGTGAATGGCCTTAGAGGCGTTGGGGCTCTACCCATTAAATGGGCTAGATTTTGGTCAAGAATCCAACATGCATACATGGTATAGAGGAGATTTTAGATTATATTTGTATCAATGCTTGTTTGTTGAATTTGTGCTCCTCCTTTTCTGTATTTAAGAATGTTTATAGTGACCACAATATCTCAAAAGCTGAATTTAACATTTTTATTAGTACCCGGGAATGGCCACATTTAAGAACAACCACTTCTGGGAATGCAATACGGTGGTCTGATCCCAATATTGTGATTCTAAACCAGGACCTGTGTTCTATCATGTGATCAACTTCGCTTGATTGGAAACTAGAGCTTTAAATGTGAACAGCTTTGATGATTTTATGTCTGATATGATTAATAGGGTAAGATTGAACTCCAAGTTTTGACCATTAAAACCCTCAAAAACTGTACACAGTTATAATGAAGAGTTGGCTAATGCCAAGACAGCTATGAGGAAAGCGATTAGGCAAATAAAGGCTCTGACACTGGACTTCAAGGAAAACATGGACTGCATCAGGAATATATCACACAAAAATAAAAACATTTGTAAGTCAAGAAGAGCATATATGATGCAGTGTGATGTTGAAAGCATGCTCCAAATTCTGGTCACCTCCAATGTGGGTAAGTTCTGGTCCTTGATGAATGATCAGGATGCTGCTCTTATTACCTCCCAATTAAACACTGTTTCTGAGCACCAGTGGATTGAGTTCTTTCAGGACCTTTATGGCATTGCGCCCAAGACTAGAAATTTGATGGGGTACGTCCAATATGACAACTCTTGTGTCCCTACACCTGATATTGAAACTGTCCAAAATCTATTGAAAAAATACAAGAAGTCTCAAGCCCAAGGCCCAAATGGGTTTACTAATAATACCTTTAAGGCAGATCTGCTAATTGGGCAAATGTCCTATTCTTGCAATGTGGTAGCTTTCTTAACATTGGAATTGGGCCAGATGCATGGAGTACTGCCCACATCGTACCCATTGTTAAGAGAGGTAGCAGGTCAGAGCCAAAAAAAATATCGCCCCATCTCTTTAATCGATGCCGATTGCAAGATCTTCGCCTCACTGTTGTTGACCCACTTGGGGAATTGGGTTGCTTCTAATCATAAATTAAATAAATGCCAGACCGGGTTCCGTAAAGGCCACACTACAAATATCAACAAACTAACCTTGAAACATCTTCAAGGAAAGGTCTTGGTCAGATACAGTAGGGTGTACTTATTTGGCATCAGTTGGCCTCTCTGTGGCTTTTGATCGAGTGGATCGCAATAGATTGTGGGCTAAGTTAGTGGGCTGGGGACTGCCGCAGGGCCTCCTCTGCCTAGTGATGGCCCTATACGAGAAGAATGGGATTCGAATCCGCTTGAACAAAGATGGCAACCTATATAGCAGGTTATGTACATATGAGTGCCTAGGACAGGGCAGTGTTTTGGCCCCTTGGCTCTTTAACCAATATGTGTCTGATGTGGCCGAATGTCTCACTGAAACGGGCCTAATCCTTCTAGAATAGGTACATGTAAAGTATCATGGTTGGCTTATGCTGATGACTTTCTGCTACTAGATCATTCTAAAGTTGGTCTGCAGAGACTCCTCAATTGTTTTTCTAAATATGCTAAAGAGAACGGGCTCCTAAGTAATCCCTCTAAAACTAAGATCTTGGCTATGCCGCAGGGGAAATAAAACAAAACAAATAGTCAAGTCTGGAACTTGGAAAATATCAAGACAAGTCTTAGGACCTCATTACGACCCTGCCGCTAAGTGTTTAACGGCGCCGTAAAAGGCTGTGGCGCCGTTAAACACGTAGCGCCTTACTACGAGGTCCCTTTGCGGGACCCAACCTTAACGGCTGGTCTAGACCAGCCGTTAAAGTAGGGACCCGCAAAGGGACCTTGGTGCTAAGTACGGTACAGCAATTTGCCTTCCCCATTCCCATAGAGCCCTATGGGGCAAAAATGTGAATGGGGAAGGCCCAGGGTTCAATGGGGAATTACTGCCCCGCCAACCTTGGAATGGGGTGGTAATTCCCCATTGAACCATGGCGGACCCGTTACAACACCGGCACCAACCATGGTTTAGCGCCGGTGTTGTAATGAGGACCTTAGGGCCTTAGTGTCACCTACTTGGGTTTTATTTTTAGTGCACAACCAGGCCAGAAGAATATTTGGGAGATTTTGCTTCAAAAAGCCTTCATGCGTCAGAACCAACTCTCTAAATTAGATCGTAAATTTGGGCGATTCGCTGTTAAATCGGTACTTATATTTTATGAGGGCAAAATAGTACCAAAACGTACATATGGCCTGGAACTTTACGATGCGGCTATATTTAAACTATTGGATTTGATAGAGGCCAAGTTGTGGCGTAGAGTACTGAAAATTCTGAATGCTATTCCGTAAGCAGCATTTAGATTCGATTTGGGGACCATTTCATTAAGAGCTAGTGTTCAGTGCTGTATGTTACACTTATTTGCTAAACTGATGTCCCCCATCACTGATTCTTTATATGAGGTTCAGGAAGGTGCACTTAAGAGCCCAGAAAGCTCTGTAAATAACCCTTTGTTTCTAGTTCATTTTGGCCAGAAGGGTGAAAATATAATGTCAGAAATTACGATAGACAACAATATATTAATGGTTAACCCAAGGGCATGTTTGATCAAGACTGGGTTAACACAATTGAATTGTCCCACTCTTACCAATCGATGAGCCAACTGTCCCATGAACACAAAAGACGGGGTACTTTGTCCTTCTTCTTGACACAGTTCCCAAATCCTCATTATAGATCTATTCTGCTAATGTTTCGTTGGAATTTGCTCTTAACAAAGGAAATCTTACTTAGACGAAAGATCATTACTGAAAGTAATAGTGGTTTTAGATTTGGTAATGTATCTATTGAAACTATTAAGCATTAGCTATCTGAGTTCCACCTGCGCTACGCGCTATGCCCAAGTATTATTAGTCAATTGTAGTTGTAATACACAATAGTATTCTTTAAAACTATTCCTAACACAATTCATGATATTCTTCATCCATAAGTGTATTTTCTTAGAATCATATTTGAACAGCCAACACATGTTTCGACAGAATTCTTTTTCAAAGCTGTTTATAAGTAAATAATTAAATCAATTCATGCCATTCCCATGTATAAGTATTGTAGAAATCATAGAAAGGTAACATGTATGGTATTATCAGTAAAATAAGAACAAAAGTACATACCATTGGTAGGAGTTGGGGGAGGGAGCAGAATAAAAGGAAACAAAGTAGATATATGCACTTATTAGTAAATTAAACAATCTTATATTCCTCAGAGTGCTATTTGAAAATACTATATGATTGTCATATATATTCCAAACCGACAAATATGATTCAGATATCCATTTTAGTGTCTAGGTTACTAAGGGGCTGCTGGAGGCAGGGTAAGTAACCTGGTATGGTTGCTCATCTAGGCTCTCCATTCCACGTGATCTGTAATAATCAGATCATAGTCCATTAGTCGTGCATACAACAAGACTGTGTGCTTAACTCAAACCAATAAGTGGTTTTGATATAAAGGGCATACCGTATAGTTGAGGAGTGGTACAAATCCTCTTTAAGATACATATCTTATGATCAGTTTCCTCGAATTTGCTACTTTCTGAAACCACATTTTCTCTGGCTTCTGCAATATTCAATAACCCTCATTAGGTAATGTTGTGTGTTGAAGGTATTGATGAATAAACTATTCTTGAGTGCCCACTTGCGAAAAACAGGTTCTCTAATTAGTGTACTCACTGTAGCCCATATGGTGACCTGTCAAGAATCACCAAGTGTTGTCTGCATGCTTTCACATGGAGGCCACCATCTTTTTTGCCTATAATGTCGCGGGACAACACGCACACGAGATACGTAGTGACGTCACTCACTGTGCACCACATTGCGCATTGGGATTTGTAGTTTAGCAATATTAAGGATTCAAATCAATATATGGCTGCCGTTGAATGTAGTGCTTAATGTCATCTATCGCTAACCATTGCGTTACGCTTGGGAAATGTTGTTTAAAGCTATTAGAAGTGTTTCATCAATGTGTGCGTGGCAGCGAATGAGAGATTTGGTACTGTCTAGCGGGTTCAAGGGCACTTATTCGTCAATAACGTGTTTCTCTTTAAGTTGCACATTTAGACTTATTGTATATTATATAGTTGGAGTAATAGATAACACGTATTCCAGCCTAATAAACAAATAGACATTGTGGGTGCACAAACATCCATTGTATAGCAGATCATTTTATGGAGATCAAAACTCTTGTTAATGCAGAATTCTGCCCATTAAGCAACGATTTGTTCAATTACTCTGAATAACTGTCTATTGTCCAACATCTTGGCTTAATATATTACCACATCTTATAAATGTTCAGTTCTCTTTGGCAATTCATTTTGATGATAAAAAATGTAATATCAATTTCTCCCAGTATGATATAGCACATGTGCAAAGAATAGTGGATCTGTCTTTTTGCATTGATATGATATGATATGATACGATATGCCATTTATAACGCGCCTATACAAAAGTGTTTCCGTGCAATAACTCCATATTCAATTCTAGTACACTGGTAATTAGTCAGACATGAGGTCTGTGCTTCACAGTTGAGGCCATTGTGATGTAGTAGTATATTGAATACAGCATATATAAACATCAAAATACAAACACAGCTTCAACTTGTCTAGGACATATTTTCCTTACAATTATTGGATTTTATTGCTTACGATTCAGCTCATAAAAAGACATTAATGTCATGGTCCTTATTAAGACCACCTGTTGTACATCTCATCAAACAGATACATCTGGATTCCATTTTACGTAACTTGAGTGTGAGGTCGCCCCCAAGTTTATTGCATTTTTATTTCATCAAGCCGAACAACTTGAAGTCCTTTTTATTGTCAAATTGGTGACATTCCTGACAATGTGGCGCCAATGACAGTTTTGGATCTTGGCTGCCAAGATCCGAGGGATGCTCTCTTATATGTATTCAGAGCTGTTAGATTGTGCTCCCTATGTACAATTTGTTGCAAATGCAGATAATCTCATGTACCACATGTGTAGTTTTACAATTAATACATTCTTTTATATCATTGTCTGAGCCTTCTTTGTATTTGAAACTGGTGCAGTCTTTATGTGCATACTTGCACATACTACATGCTCCACATTTGTGGAAACCTTTAGATCTTACCAAATCTACCCTTGTCTCTACTCTACTTGTATCTAAAAATGTGGGCACAGTTTGTTTCGCAGTGTATGGGCTCTCGAGTATGACCATTGTGGTTTTCTCTCAATGTAAAATTTTAGATCCCTATCCATATTTAATAGATGCCAGCATGTCTGCATGAGCAAGAAGCACACATAGGATTGCATGCATCATGCAACGAGCTGGGTGTTCAACCCAGCAATCTTAAAATCACTGAATTGAAAAAGAAATCTAAATTTACACCACAACTGGCAGGTGAGAATGCTATTGACACCTTTCACAAGACAGTGAATAGAGACATCCATCTTCACTTGGATACAAGAGTAGTTAAGAGCAAACACACATTCAACAACTTGAGTACTCAAGAATTACTTGCTCTTATAGCACTGTCAAAAGGCAATAATATAGTAATCAAATAGACAGATAAAGGAGGGAATGTTATAATTCTAATCACTGCAGACTACATTCAAATGGGGATGAGACATATAGATTCTCCAGGATGCAATCAGACCCCACGCGAAAAATTGTGCAAGCAATGCACAGATTGGTAGCCCAATGGTATCAACGGCTAAGCCAAACAGATGAGGAAAAAGCAATTTTGAATATTAAGAACCTGATTATGCCAACAATATATTTTCTACCGAAAATTCACAAGAACTTTGATAACCTACCAGAAGTGCGCCCCATTGTGAGTGGCATTGGGGGAGCCACAGAAATAGTATCAGAATATATAGATACTGCAATCAGGGAGCTTTACCTTATACCCGCCTATATTCGAAACAGCACTCACAGACTTTCATTGTTGCAAAGTGTTAAATGGGAAACAGGCTATATGCTGGCTACCTTGGATATTTCCGCATTATACACCTCAATTGAGCATGAGCTTGCAATTAAAGCAATTGATTATACATTACGTGACTTTTCTGCCTCACACTTACAACATCTAGAAATGATTAAGGAATTCTTATAATTTATACTTACAAATAATGCTTTCTTATTTCATGACACCTACTATCCCCAAACCAAAGGAATCGCAGTGGGGGCCAAATTTGCACTATCATTGGCTAAAATTTTTATGTCACATTATGAAAGTGTACATGCAGTTCACAATAATGAATTTGAGAATAATATCATTGTTTGGAAGGGGTTTACAGACGACATTGTAATCATATGCAATTTGACAAAAGAGAGCTTCACTAGTTATATGGAATTCTTAAACACCATGACTTTGGTCTAACATTCACTGGGCACTGTGACCCTGATAATATCAATTTCCTAGACCTACACATTTATATCAGGGATAACCTTATTGAAACTGCGACATATCGCAAAATCACAGAAGTCAACTCGACACTACATGCCAACAGTTGTCACAGAAGAAATATACCAACAGGAGAGTTGTGCAGGGCATGCAGAAATTGTAGTAAGGATGGGGACTTTGAAAAAGAGTGTACATTCTTGTCAGAGAGATTTAAGAAGAGAGGGGACTCTACTGACATTATCAACAAAGCACAAGACAAGATAATGAAGATTAACAGGTCAGACATAATAACCTGCACACCCAAGCCCAAGACAAGAAGGGATTGAGATCTGGATTCACATACTCAAAGGATTCACATACACTGAGAAGATGGGTACTCTTAATGTCCGTGGTAGTTAAATCACTAATTTGCATTGGTTCTTCTCTCTGAGGGTAGGTTCTCACTTGTGATGTTGCTCTACTTTCTCCCCTCCATTTCCATGTGTAAAAATTATTTGCATGTTGTCTGAATACATCTGAAATCCCAGTGGCTAATTTTCAAGTAGTTATGACATGATTGTTTATTTATGATGCGCTACCCAGAGGTTTCTAAGCATGGACCCAGGGATTGAACCTGTGTTGCTGAGTGTCGTTTTGCTTCCAATGCAAGCACTTTGCCCCTGAGCAATCCTCCCGAGACTAGATTGTATTTAAGTATTTAGGTTTAACAGGGGAGATAAAATATTTGATGAATGCCCTGGAGAACCTTCCGTAAGCCAGTTTTGTAGGATCCCAGTCGAATTTTGTAACAATGATTGCTGGGGTAGGAGTGAATCAACTCAAGATCAGAACTAGAAGCACCACTCCAATCTCTTTGGGGCAGATTCTCAAAACATTTTTGGGGGAAAGCGACTTGCCCCAAAGCAAGTGGAAGCCAAATTCACAGAGGGCACCTGAATGAGTGCATCTTAGATGCGCTCATTCCAATGTTGTTTTTTCCCCCTTCGTGCAATTTGCGCAAAGATGGCGGCCATATCTGGGCATTTTAAACTCACATTCACATACGGGATGCGCTTTAAAATGCCAAGAAACAAGGGTCAGCCCCTTGCTCTGGTACAGGACAGGCGCACCTGGAAGCACATATCATGGCAGTGTAATTTCTGACACTGGCATACTTTCTTTCTGAAGTGCAACCGTCGCAGGTGTTGTGTACCTCATTTATACAATTATAATTAGCATGTGTCAGTTAAATGATGACAAGAGACGATCTGCATGTCTGTGTTCCTTTATTCCTATATCTTAACTGCCCTTCCTTCCAGTTCCATTCCATTCCTCCCTCAAGTTCTCCCTTGGCTACATTCCACATTCTGTTCAGCCACAACACCTCCCCCTTGCTTATCATATATGTTCACCCTCTCCATCTGTCCAGCCAGATCACATCTACATCTGCTCAATAAGATGTGAGTGTTTGCGAGCAATTCTGTGAGGGCTACCAGTGTCCCCTCAAACCTCTTTGCCATGCACACAAGGTGGAGAATGTCCGGCATCTTTAAGTGACATGAGGCCAACGGGTTCTTCATTTCCACTTTCCACATGTGGTTCTCCATCTGAATCATCCTTGAACATTTTATGAAAGAATGAATCATCTCCAGTTACTTTACCATCATCCCTCATAGCCGTAACCATGGTCCCGTTGACGGCCGTGACTATTAGGGGCTCTGGCTCATGGCTGTTATCCATCTTCCTTTGCTGCTTCTGTCGGACCAGTACATTCTCACCTATTGGTATCGAATGTTCTTCAGCAGCTCTCCTCTAGCGAGTTGTCCAATCTTTGTCATTCTTTCCTTTGTACCTTTCACCTTCCCCAACTTCTTCACCTTTTACAAGAATATAGTTCTCAAGCTGTGGAAGGCGGGTTCTGAGCTGATATTGGATCACCAGTTCAATTGGAACACGCCCAGCCACCTCATGAGGAGTGTTTCGATAACTTCTTAGCATTAGTGAATCGGCCTGCAATCTTTTCCGGAGCCCCCAGCTAACTTCTTCTAGGCAGTAGCCCTTGATCTGTTGTGGCCAATTTACTTTGCGCTCTTTCTAGTCTTTGCACATCCCTCCTGTGCACCTCCCCATTCTCAAAATGTTCAGTGGTTAGGCATTGCCACCTACTAGTATCATTGAGCTGAATGGCCTCTTGGATGATGGGATCAGCCTTAATCCTTCTGCAAACAGATCATTAGTATGTTCACTCTTGATTGTATCAAATGCTCTCTGTCATGCTTCATTCAACCCAAATATTGAGTTCCCCTTGTGACATTGCCTGAGCGGATTATCATCCCGATGATTTTCTTCAACTGGAGAACTTTCATACTTATTTTCCACCGACATTCCTCTACTCTGTCCTTGATCTTCTCTTCGGTATAATTGCGACTCACCACTATGTTTCAGAGTCTTATATTTGGTTTCTTTGATTTGTAGGTTTCCCACTGCTCTGATAAGTCCTGGCTGTGTCTGATGTACTTTTGCATAACGGTTAAAATTGGACTGTATGTTCTTTCTTTTCCGGTATGCCCTCGCATTGGGAAATCTCAATCTGCTGTATCCCCTGTTTGGTATTAACTTTGAGTTGGGCCTGTATGTTGATACTAATGGGGCCCTCTCTCTACACATGATCTGGATGTGGTTTCCTTGGCCACATCGCATTCACATTTGCCCAAGGGCTGGACATTGACATTTGTGTGGAAATTCAAATCCACATCTATAACACTGTCTTTCCTGTCGACTTCTGCGTTACCATTCCAGGCGTCTTGGCGGGGTGGCAGGTTTGAATATCATGACTGTCCTTCTATGTCAGCTATATTATCCAGCTCTCTTTTGCTTCCTATATTAGCTGCCTGTGTCTCAACTCTTGCATATATTCTTGGCAATTCTAGGACATCTTTCAATGGGAGAGGTACTCTTAGGAGATGTTTCCGAAACTGCGATGATGTGCATCCTTCAATTATTTTTAGCCTAATCGCCTCATCATCACTAAAGTTTGCGAATTCACAGTATGCTGCTTTTTTTTGTAACCGTAACACAAATTGTGCAATTGTTTCATGTGGCCCCTGTGTGCACTGGTGAAATATGTAACATTCGTAATCCCGATTGGGAGGGACCACCAATCGTTTGCTAATGGCAGAGATCAACATTTGGTACGTTGTTCTTTCCTGAGTTGGAAGGACTGTAATAACACTTCTCTTCTCTTTACCTAATAAATTTATAAATATGTCCATTTTGTTAGAGGCATCTTGATTTCCTCTTGCCCTCAGGAATTCCTCAAACTCATCTATCCACACTTGCCAACGCTGTCCTTGATCATCTTGTGGCTCAAGGCTGAATGGGTTAGGGCGGCGCAGATAGCTAACTGGGTTTGTTAATTGTCCCTGCACATATTGGTTTGACATTGCATCTCCACTTGAGTTATCACGAGACATGGTCGTTTATTGCTATTCAGGCCAACCCCTTTCTATATTCTGCAGGTCTGCATATATTTTTCTTTGATTTCTCAATACTGAGAATTGCACTCCATATATGAGTACTTCTCTGAATTTGTAGTGCCTTTTCTTCTTTTCTTCTGTTTTGTGCTGACACAGTTTATTGTTCAAGAAATGGACTCAAAACAAATGCTGCATTATGAGAATAATGACATGCTGCATTTAATGTGCTGTAGTCTTTGTCCTTACTGGTGCACTTCGTTGTTGTTTCTTAGCTTTAATGTCAATGTGCACTCAAGCGATTGAGTGATTAAGTTGTATTCGTTATAATCCTATCCTCACAGAGTCATATATCTCTCAAGTGTTCTTTCAGGGTAAATTCCTTATGTTAGCTGCGTTTTATTGACTTTATTAATTCATTTATTCATGTAATTTTGTGCTCCTCTTGGAGTGTAGCCTTTGTGCCTGACTTGTGTTAGTCAGTTGTACTCATGTTATTATTCCCCTTTTGTTGAATGCATTGTTGAGTTTCTGCAGATTTAATTAGCTGAATTCTGTCAAATCGGTGTTGTAGTAGCTTATTGAAATTTTTTTTTTTAATTAAAATGATTTTGTTTTTTTTTGTTTTCAGAGAAAAAAACTTTTCATTTATACATAGGAACAAATATTCTTTCCTTCATTTACATAGTATAATTTATTTAAGTTAATTCTTCCCTTTATCTATTCATCTTCATTCTTCATTAATGCTATGTACCTTCCTGCTATAAGATCAGGTTGCCCTCTGCCCCCCAAGTTTGTATGGAGACAATATGGTTCCAAAATTGAACGATGGTTGTTGTCAGACTCCTGTTGTTCCCTGACAGGATGAGGTTCCTTCTATCACTGCTATCTAGCTCAGGCCCCTTCGTATATATCATTTCTCTGAACCAATTTCTCTTATCCGTAAGCGCATGGCAGATCATAATGATATGATGTAGTTTCTCCACCATCAGTTTGTTCTCACAAAATCTACAGAAAGCTGCTTCTTTCGAAATTTGTCTGTTTTTTGCCATGAGTTCTCGTGTGGGTAATTGATTCAATCGTAATCTTAAAAATTGGTCCCTGATTTTCCTATCCGGAAATTGTTTGAGATAAGACGGCAGGTCATTCATTGCACGAATATCTATCTCACATGACAAATTCATCTGGAATTGGGATTTTCCAGCCATAGTACGAATCCAATAATTTTGCTGTATACTTTTTTTTGCGCATTGCGGTAGCTTCATTAACATCTCATGGGATATGGTGTTTATAGCCATTATGGGACTCAATTAGTTTTTCCACGTTGCTAGGACTGTATTAGCCACTGGGATATTCCTTAATTTATTTTATTTTATTTATTGCATTTATTACTCGCCCAAACCCTTGGGTACCACGGCGATGTTACAGACAGCTTGGTTAAAACATTTCTTAGAGATTGCCAATCGGGCGCAGTGCATGTGAATACAAAATAATCATACACAAAGACATTTAATGCAGGGCTTCAGTACAGTGATATTTCCTGAAGCATGGAAAGGGATATTAGTCTTGGTTAAATAGCCACGTTTTCAGGGATTTCTTGAAGCCTGAGAACGTTTGCTCATTTTTGATGGGGTGGGGAAGAGTGTTCCAATATGTGGGTGCGAGGTATTGGAAACTACTGCCTCCTGCCTTGGTTGTCTTGTAACGGGGGATGGCTAGAAGTAGTTGACTGTTAGATCTGAGGGGCCTCTTTGATACTTTTTTGGTGATGGCGTGGTTGAGGTATATGGGGACACAAGAGTGGATGCATTTGAATGTGACGCACAGGGCTTTGAATGTGACCCTGGCTTTGATGGGGAGCCAGTGATGGTTTCTTCTAATATTTGAGATGTGATCTGACTTCCTTAATCCAAGGGCCGCCCGAAGGGCTTTATTTTGAATAAGCTGTAGTTTGTTTAGATTGGCTTTTGAGGTACCCAGGTAGAGTATGTTGCAGTAGTCGAGCCTGGATAAGATTAGAGCTCTTGCCAGTGTGATACAGTTGGTGGGTGTCAAGAATTGGCGACTGAGAGCAATAAGTTTTGAGGTGTCGGAGGTAGAGGAAGAGAGGGTGTTAATGTGCTTGGTCATGGTGAGGTTGGCATCTAGGTAGACACCTAGTGTTTTTACTTGTTTGAGTACTGTTATGTTTGTGCCATCGATGTTGATGGATGAGTAATCAGCATGTAATGCTTCTATTTTGGATTGGGAGCCCACAATGAGAACCTCAGTCTTCTCATCATTGAGACAGAGGCTATTTAGTGCCATCCAATTTTGGATTATGGCATATATTTTGTTGATAGTGTCGGTGTCTTGAGTGTAGTCTCCCGATAAAGGGATGAGGATCTGGGTGTCGTCTGCAAAGTTGGTGTAGATGACACCCATGTCGTCTACCGCTGAGAAGAGGAGTTTACTGTATGCATTGTATAATGTTGGTGCGAGACAGGAACCTTGGGGGACACCAATGGGTACTATGATGGGGTCGGCGGCTTCTTTACCTATGGTGACCCTGGAGGTGCGGTCAGCAAGAAAAGATTTGATCCAAGTAGTAGCTTCGGTGGAGAAGTTGAAGTCTTTCGCTAGTGTGGCGCACAGTTTATTATGGTCTACTAAATCAAACGCTGCGGAGAGATCGAGTAGGAGGAGGATGCAGAGTTTTCCTGAGTCTCTGATGGTATCCATCTGGATTTTTAAGTCAAGGAGTGCCGTTTCTGTGCTATGGTTGGGGCGGAAGCCTGATTGCCTCGTGCCAAGGAGGTTGTTTTGTTCAAGGTGAGTTTGGACTTGGTTGTATGCTAATTTATCCAATATTTTGAGGAGAAATGGGACAGTTGTTATTGGCCTGTAATTAGAGGGCACAGTAGGGTCTAGGGTAGGTTTTTCAGGAGAGGGGTGACCCAGGCTTCTTTGATGCTAGCTGGTACTAGGTTAGTATTGAAGGATGCGTTCACAAAATTGGTGATAATGGGGGTGAGGGTGTGGGTGCAGGATTTGACTACTGATGCGGGGAAGAATCTCCTTTGCAGTTGGAGGCTTTAAGTTTGGCGATGGTGTCAAACACTATATTTTGGGATACTGGTGTGAAGTGGAATGGGGAGCTGGTGAATTCCTGATGTGGTCGATTTAGATTAAGGAGGGCAGGTTTGTTGGCTAGTGATTGTTTTTTGGATGTGATTTTTATTTGGAGTAGTTCAATTTTGGCTGTTAGTGCGTCTTGAATAGTGGTGCACCATTCCTTGCTGGGGATGGTTGGGTTCATGGCTGGGGTAGGGTTTTCCAATTCTTTTAGAATGGCAAATAGTTCCTTGGTATCTGAGGTCGCATTGCTGATCCTACTATTATACGCATTAGATTTGTAGGTAATAGTAGCTGTTTTATAGGTTTTGTTTATTTCTTGGTAGGCTTTTTCTGCCTCTGCAGTAGTGTGCTTTCTGTAGGCATGTTCGCATGTGCGTTTGGTTCTTCTGAGGGCGATAAGATCATCATTGAACCAGAAGCTAGATCGCTTGTCTGAGCGTTTTGCCTTAGTGGTGAGCGGTGCTATAGCATTAACGGTTGCAGTGAGGCAGTTGTGATATATGTCTGCTAGGAGACAGGGGTTGTCACTAGTGATCGAGGTAGAATCTAGGATTTTTGAAAGAGGAGGCGTGAGGTTTTCTGGCGTGAGTTTGTGGGCGTTTCTAGTTTTATAGGTAATCATGGTTTTAGGTTTCTTTTGTGTGGGTTCGGAGGGATTGATTGTAAATACAATGTTATGGTGATCGGTCCAAGTAAGAGGGGAGATGGCCTCAATGGTTATGGGGGAATTAAGGGAGAGGATCCAGTCAAGAGTCCTGCCTTTGATATGTGTGGGTGCATTAACTAGTTGGCTGAAGCCCATGTCCTTCAGGGCGGAGTGAAGTGATTCTGCTTTGGCATCTTGGCTGTCATTGAAACCTAGGTTAAGGTCACCCAGGATGATGTATTTTGAGCTAGGTTTTATTAGTGGAGCTAATAGCAATGGATTTTCAGCCTCTGCGTGGTTGTTGGGGCTAGGTGCTCTATAAATTACTATTAAGTTAATCGTAGTTTTAGCATTTATGGGAAATTTTACGAGTAATGTTTCATACCCTTCAATACTTTCGATGGGACAAGATCTAAGCTGTAATTTAGTCTTGACTATTATAGCAACACCGCCTCCTTGTGAGTGGGTCCTATCTGTTCTTAATATGGTGTAGTCGGATGGGATTGCCAGAGTTAGTAGTGGACCTGATGCTTGATGGAGCCAGGACTCTGTGACTACTAGTATGTCGAGCTGTGATTCCATAATGAGGTCGTGAACTTCTATAGCATGCGCCCCTAAGGAGCGAGCATTGATAAGCGCTCCTTTAAAGGTGGATAGTAGTTTATTGGGGGTGTCCGGGGCTGGTTTGCAAGTAGTGTTGGGTTTCTGGCTAGGAGTATGGTTTTGATGAGGGGGAAGTACTCTGGGCCTAATTTGTTTGGGAGGTGTGTGTTCATATTTGGCTGGGTTGGGGTGGTTGATAGTACGAGACCTTAATCGGGAGTGTCTTGCTACACCTGTCACGGGGTTAGAGAATTTTTCAGTATGGCTGTGGTGAGGTGAATCTGCAGTGGGCAATACGTGTGAGATTGGATCAGGGCTGATAGCATGATGCTTGATGGTATTCAGATAGGTCCTAGGGGTGAGACTTGTGCTGTTTGGGAATGGGGGAGTAGAGGGAAGGAACGGTGTAGGACATGGGATAGGGTGATGCCGGGGGCATGCCGGCTTGCTGAGACCGTTGTTATGGGGCCAGTAGTGGTGGCCCAAGCAGGGTGTGTGGTTGGGGAGAATGCAGAATGGGAACATGATGAGGGGCGGACAGGTTTGCATATTGGATTAGTGTCAGGGCGAGCTGCGACCATAAGGCACAGCGCTAGCTCCTCAAAGTGGTCTGTAGGTGACCCTGGGGCACAATACGGCAATCTGATGTGGTCTGTAGGCGACCAAAGGGCACAATACAGCAGTCTAATGTGGTCTGTAGGCGACCAAAGGGCACAATACAGCAGTCTAATGTGGTCTATAGGCGACCCTGGGGCACAATACGGCAATCTGATGTGGTCTGTAGGCGACCAAAGGGCACAATACAGCAGTCTAATGTGGTCTATAGGCGACCCTGGGGCACAATACGGCAATCTGATGTGGTCTGTAGGCGACCAAAGGGCACAATACAGCAGTCTAATGTGGTCTGTAGGCGACCAAAGGGCACAATACAGCAGTCTAATGTGGTCTATAGGCGACCAAAGGGCACAATACAGCAGTCTAATGTGGTCTATAGGCGACCAAAGGGCACAATACAGCAGTCTAATGTGGTCTGTAGGCGACCAAAGGGCACAATACAGCAGTCTAATGTGGTCTATAGGCGACCCTGGGGCACAATACGGCAATCTGATGTGGTCTGTAGGCGACCAAAGGGCACAATACAGCAGTCTAATGTGGTCTATAGGCGACCCTGGGGCACAATACGGCAATCTGATGTGGTCTGTAGGCGACCAAAAGGCACAATACAGCAGTCTAATGTGGTCTGTAGGCGACCAAAGGGCACAATACAGCAGTCTAATGTGGTCTATAGCCGACCAAAGGGCACAATACAGCAGACTAATGTGGTCTGTAGGCGACCAGTATTTGAGACCGGGAGCACATGTCAGTAAAGCGGTTAAGATTACAAGCATACAGTAGTGTCTCCGGTGCTGGCATGTACTTACAGTACGTTTTCATTGTCCGAGTGGTAGTCTATCGGTTGGAGAGTAGTAAAATTGTGCAGGGGGGGGTGGCCACGCCGCGCTCCCATGCGCGTAACAGGCGTGGATACAGGCCTTTGTATGGCCTTCGTACTGGCCGCCGGCGATTCCGCCTGCAGGCGGATCCAGCTGATGGAATCGAGGCTCAGCCTCGGTTTCGCGCAGCGCAGCGCCCGGCATGGGCGAGTCAGGCGCCGTATGGGGACAGGGTCAGGCAGGCCCTGTCCGTGATGCTCGCTCGGAGCCTGGATCCTCTGCTGGGCTGGGGGGGCTCCTGCCCTCACCCCACGATGAAGAAGGATGGAATGGGGGGACCTGGGGCGCAGGAACAGGCCTTTGTATGGCCTTCGTACTGGCCGCCGGCGATTCCGCCTGCCGGCGGATCCAGCTGATGGAATCGAGGCTCAGCCTCGGTTTCGCACCGTGCACCGCCCGGCATGGGCGAGTCAGGCGCCGTATGGGGACAGGGTCAGGCAGGCCCTGTCATTGATGCTCGCTCGGAGCCTGGATCCTCTGCTGGGCTGGGGGGGCTCCTGCCCTCACCCCACGATGAAGAAGGATGGAATGGGGGGACCTGGGGCGCAGGAACAGGCCTTTGTCTTTCTTCAAAGACTCGATATGCTGGGATGTCTTCCTCATTAATCATCTTTCTGTATAATTCAATTTTTTTCCACTCAACTATTGAACGCAGGGATTGCAAAGCAACCTCGTGTCTAATTCTGATGATTGGAAAGGATTTTGGTAGAGCCAATATTTTCCGCCAGAACAGACCCTCCAGACGGTCCCAAATAGATTGGTCAAGGTTTATCAGTGTCTCACTGCCATAGGTTAAAATGGGAGTCACTTTTTGTCGATAGAAAATGACAATCGGTTTTAGCGAAAATTGACCAAATTTTCTATGTAGGAATAAGCCTTGTCTTGCCAATGACAAAGTTTTAGCTCTTAAATGATTTGTCCAGGGTATTTCTACTTGCAATTGGTTCACTAGGAGACCCAGATATTTTATTGATGACTCTTTGCTCAATTTTTTGTCATTCATGTAAAATTGGAAGTCCTTTTTTTTATGACTTTCTTTGCATCAATTCCCAAATTTTTGTTTTATCAACATTTATCTCTAATTTGTTTTCACTCATGTATTTTGCAAGCTCCCGTAAGCTTCTTTGGAACCCTATCTCAGTTTTGTCCAAAATGACAATATGATCTGCATACATTAGGTGATGAATTAGATGGTTGTTCAATTTAGGTGGATTGGCCCCAAAAAAGCAAGGAGCATCAGGTAGATCTGTGGTGTAGAGCTTAAAGAGTGTTGCAGCAAGAGGACAACCTTGTTTAAGACCATTCTCTGCGTTGATAGGTGCAGATAAATGGCCTTGTTGAGATAGTCTAATTCTAAATGTTGTGTTGTTGTATAGTTGGATAATTGGCTCCAGTACTGTCGACGGGCAATTCCACTTTTTGAGTTTTTCCCATAGGGTGGATCTATTCACCATATCAAAAGTCATATGCAAGTCAATGAATGCTGCGTAAATGTTATAGTTGTTGGCCATCGCTTCATGTTTCAATAGATTCAGAATCATGAGATTTACATGTGTTCCCGTACCTTTTGTGAATCCAGTTAGTCTGATGTCAAATTTTTTACTTTCTTTGATCCATATGTTAAGATTGTTGAGCAGCAGTGTTGCGAAAATGTTTCCATTCGGATCTAAAAGGGCGATCGGTCAATAGTTCGATGGCAATTTTCTGTCCCCTGCTTTATATATGGGTATCAAGATGGCTTTCATCCAGGTAAGAGGAATTTGTTTCCAGCGTTCGATCGTGGTGAATAGATGTAAACACAATCTGGCCCAGTCCTCAGGATATTTCTTTATGATGACATTGCTCAGGCCATCGGGGCCTGGCGCTCTTGATGTATTCAGCTTTTTTATTATTGTGATGATGGATTTGAGTGTCCAGGCATTTGTCCATGGGGACGTTTCTCTCTGATACAGACCAATTAGCTATTTACTCGTGGTCAATTTATAAATCGACTCATAGTGGCTAATCCATGCACCTTCAGAAATCCCTTGAATGATATTATGGTGCGTGTCCGTTTGCGGATTTAGAAGATTCCACAGTCCTCTCGTGTTATTCGTTTTCAATTGTGCTAACATGGCTTCTGCATCATATTGCGCGAGCAAAGCTTTTGCTTTCTTTGTCCAGTTCCTGTATCACTGTTTGACTTTGCGGATCTCATTTTCTATGTTCGGACAGTTCCTTTTTTTAAGTTCCGATGTCTTTCCCCGCATTTCTTTTTTCTTTTCTCTGAGTTGGGGATTGTATGCGTGAGTGTGGGTGTTCTTATTGCGGAGTTGTTTGTGAGTCTTCCGCAGACAGGGAGTCAGAATCCACTCATAGTTTATTAGTTTTCCGCCAGTCTGTGTGTTGGACAGATATGTTATTATTTTCCCCATTTCATTGTCATTGATACGCAGTCTAGTGCCTGCCATGTTGATTTCCAACGGAATTAAGTTGATTTTATCTCCTGTACTATACGGCACTTTCAGGGTGATGCTGATAATATGATGGTCACTATTAACAGAACTTGTATTCGCTTGAGCTTGTAATTTAGGAACTAGATTTGCCGAGATGTATATATAATCTAGAATTTCTACTTGTTTTCCATTCGTCCAAGTAAAAGATGTAGCACTGGATTTCAACTTGTAGGTGCAGTTAAGCTGCCTCAAGGTGGTTTCCTTGGTCCAAATCATTGCACTCGCTGATAACTGTGCTTTGTCCTTAAGTCGACCCTGCTTGTCGAATAAATGAATATTGAGATCTCCACATACTATTATTTCGATCTCCTTAAGTTCCAAAACGAGATTATCTATCGCAGATAACAGCATGTCAATAAAGTTGTCTGTTTCAATCGCTGCCTGGTTCCAATAGAAATTAAATATTGCTAACGTCTGAGGGGTTCCTCGATGTACGCATCCTTTAATCGTGCTAGTGGATAGAATTTCTATAATGGTTTGTTGGATCCAAGGAGAAATATTGGTACTATCCACCAGACGTATATTTTCTTCGATTTTAATCAGGGTAAGGAGACCAGAAGACGGACGTCCTATTTTTCGTGTTATTGCTGGGTTCATAGAAACGATGTAACCATCGCATCCAGGCAAAGTATCGATCCATGTCTCCTGTAGACAAATGATGTTATGTTTCCAGAGGTCATCCGTATTTGCACAGAAGAGGTGAGAGGACCCTCTGGTGTTCCAAGTGCAGAGTGTCAGTGTGGCATTGGTCTTCTTCGTTGATGGTTAAGAGTAATCAGTTCTTGATGACGACACCGTCATGTAAGAGGATTCTGCCTCTCTCCAGAACGGTGTACTGAAAGAATTAATTCTCGTTGTTGACGTTGGCAGGTTTGGAGAGTCGACTTCTCTCCAAGATGGTACGTTAGTTAGATTTGCTCGAGTGTATTTATAGATCACTCTTTCTGCTGACGAGGGCTTCCTGCAATGTGCGAACATCTCTGAGGCATAAACGGCATCCGCTCCTTGTTTCTCCTGCTTCCTCTGACCTTTTTTCATAGTTCTGTCGGGAGCACAATCCATTTCTCTTGATTGTTGTTATAGCTGTACATGAGAACCCTAATTTCAGGAAATGGGAAGCCTCCTTGATTATCTTTTGTATATTCTCTGTATTGTGAAATTGCACGTGTACTACATCCAATGTCTTCTCATCCGTGAATTCCACCAGTTTAATATGACTTGTGTTAATCCATTGAAGTGCGGGAATCGCATGAAACAACCGTAGTGTGTTTGTTCGATTCAAGATCAAATCATGATGGTATTTGTCTGCTTTCAATTTTTCAATTTTTAGTTCTGTATCTTGTATTAGTTCCAAAGGATTAATGAAGTGAGGTTGTCTCAATGTTGACCCTGCATCTTGGTCTATACTGTTTGCTCGCAATGACCTCTGGATGCTTTGTGTTCTTTCTCGTGGCTGCGAGATAGCACATTCACTGTCTGAAATAGATTCCACGCTGAGAATTGATAGCTCTAACTCACTATCAGATATATCTTCACAAGTGAGCTGTGTTTGTGTAGAATCAATTGTATATCCTTCTTCATAAGAATCAATGATTATAAGAGATTGCACATTATTAGGCATTCTAGCGTCCCAGTTGCCTTCTTGGTCTTCTTCAGAGTAAGTAGACAGATTTAAAAGTGCAGCTTGACTAGATGGATCATCATTCTGTTGGGCTTCACTTACATGCGATATCTCATTTCCATTCGTAGAGGACTCTAATGGGATCCTTTCTTCTTTGTCTATTTTATGTACCTCTGGGGCAGTATTATATTTCCCACCATTCTTCCCCCCTTGTTGTGTAACTTTGATTACTCTAGGGGTTGTCAAATTTCGTAAAAAGGCTCTAGAGCCATTTGATTTGTTTTTCCTTAAAGATTTTTTTTATTTTTTTTAATTGCAATTGCTGTGGAATAGTTGCATTGTTCTTAGATTTTTCGAAAATAGCAAACATTTCCAGCTGTTTTTCAAGTGCTACAGGCATGTTCTCACTGGATTGCGGTATAGGTGTGTTCGAAATGTTGGGTGCAACCTGGTCACTACCGACATGCAAAGAGTCTGTTGACTGTGGGGTAGCTGTATTGATCTCATTTTACTTGGAGCCTTGTAAGTTCCTAGCCTTCTGCCCATTTGCCAAGATCTCCGACAATCCTGCTGTTAATGTAGCCTTCTCTTCGTGTTCTCTTCTGGTTATTTCAAATAGTCTTGACTGCCATTGGGCACTCGTTTCGGCCTCTTGATTGAGTCGAGTGCGTATAGTGTTTACAAAGGTCTCCAGATAGATTTGTTTCGTATGGATTAAGGCAAGTAGTGTAGCTTGGTCTTTTTGTGCGTCGTGATTATTTTCTAATAACTTCATAAATGGGCTCAATGCCTGTGATGTTACCGCTAGGAGCAGATTTTGCAGGTCCACCATTGTTGTCGGAATTATTTCAATTGCTTTTGAAGGAGGTAAGTTCTGTTGGCATTGGCAAAAGCGATTTGTGCCCAAGATCTGATCTGGTAATAAAGCAGAATCCTCAGGTAGGTTGTTACTCTTTGTTATTCCCCAGACTTTGATGCATCTTTGTCATAGTTTGGAGGTTTGGATTTCGCGGTGTTGAGGCTAGCCATGAGTGCTCTTCCTTGATTTTAGACTGTAAATTGAATACTTAATTTCTTTTATCCTGATTGATCATTAAATCTTCGATTTCTGTAATGTCCATCGAAAATCGCATCTGGCGTTGATCTTTTTTGTTAGAGTGGTGGTCTCTAACATCTGCCTTCTTGTTAGCTTTGGCAAAAGCTTGTTCCCAGCGTTTTTTTGCTGTGATTGCTTTTTCCTTTTGTGAACCGGGCAGCCCGCACATTTCTATCTGTATCTTATGGTGATGCTTTGAGCGCGGCCCGGTCACGGCAAATTCAGTGACTGGTTGGGCCGCCTCATTCACCACCGGGGGAGGTAGTTTGTTCGCCAAAGTCTCCCCTTGGTCAGAGGGGCCTGGTGTGGAGATAGCTCCATCAGTCTGTCATTGTGGTGAATTTTCATCTGCGTGACTGGATCCGAGGCTCACCAGATCCAAAGTAGTACTGGACTTGTTTTTAGATCTGGTCGCTGGTCCACTTGCAGCAGCCATCATTTAATCCTTAATCAGTTGCACCGTAGCTCCGAGATTCCAAAACTGGCACTGACACTTGCACGGCTCTGAGGCCTAGAAGCCAAGCTTGTCACTTGGGCTCCCAGCCTACACGGCCCGGAAGGCACCGCTAGAGGCTCAGCAGGGAA
The DNA here is from genome assembly GCF_040938575.1 of Ambystoma mexicanum. Classification (NCBI taxonomy): domain Eukaryota; kingdom Metazoa; phylum Chordata; class Amphibia; order Caudata; family Ambystomatidae; genus Ambystoma; species Ambystoma mexicanum. Next base: position 581,809,379 of record NC_090923.1, on the reverse strand, counting down.
GCACTCTGCGTGCGCAGTGCGGACTTCTCTCACTGGCCCAAGATCTAGGTTAGAGGAGGGCACCTCTTGACATTTCTTCCTTTTGTAAAATCAGTGTTTTAACAGCTGTGATGTTTCTTTTTGTGTTCTGGCAATGTTCGTATCATTAACAGCTGAATTCAATATGGCCGCACGTTTGCTTATGTTTTGGGCCCTTTCCTCTAATATAAATCAGAGCTACGAGCTGCATGTGTGCTGTGCTTCAATACTGGCTTGGAACCTTTACTTTCATGCATTGGTAAGTAGTGTGACTTTTATATATTTCAATGATGCCTGCCAATTAAATGTTTGCGCAGCAGTTTCATAGACATGTACACTACACTGCGAAGTTACAACAGTCAAATAAACACGGCGTTGCACAACTTTCGTTTCTTTGTTTTCAAATCTGTCCACTTTATAGGACTTGTTACGCAGCGCGTCCTACTGTTACCGCTGTTTCACCTGTCTGGGGGCAGCTTCTCTGCGTTACCTCGCCTTGCTTGCTCCACTGCAATAACTGTTCCACGAGTCAAACTCTTGGCGGCTATGGTTGCCAGTCTCAGCTGCTTCTGGCAGCTGTCCTTTCCTCTTTCTCTTTTACGTATTTAGTTGCGACCCCCTCCTTAGGTCGTTCGACTATCTTTTCTTTCACTAGCCACACCCCTGCAGCCTGTATACCTTCTTGGCCTACTCTGCAGGCTGTCACTATGTCTTATATATCCATGTCTTATATCTGCAGGCTGTCACTTTATCTTATATCTCCATATCTTATATCTCCAGTCTTTTTTTATTCTTCTTTTGCTTGGTCACGCTAGCCACCTTCACAGGCTATGTTTATTTCAGCTTCCTCCGCAGGCTGCCAATATTTCTCTGAATCAATTATACTCCTCATTTAGCTGGCATTGTGGGTTGTCTGTCCCCTCGTCGCCAAATGTTGTATACCTCATTTATACAATTATAATTAGTATGTGTCCGTTAAATAATGACAAGAGATGGTCTGTATGTCTGTTCTCCTTTATTCTTATATCTTAACTACCCTTCCTTCCAGTTCCATTCCATTCCTCCCTCAAGTTCTCGCTCGGCTACATTCCACATTCTGCTCGGCCACAACAGCGGTTTGAACCACAGCTGTCACACTAGCATTTCTTTTCGCCAAACGTGGATGGAAATGATTTCTTTTTATTCCGGTCATTTCACTGTGGCAGTCCCTTTAATGGCCCGTCATGGTGAAATGCGCTAACGACAACCATGTGGTTGTTGGGAGCCTGTCATACATTAGTGCTGGGTCGTCTGCCATACACTAATGTATGCAAAGGGGCTGCGTTGGGCATCTTTATGCTACAGTCCAGCCCCTCCAAAAATTACCATTTGTGAATAAGGTGACCTGAGCCTTTCTGAAAGAAGCACAAGTGAAACAAGCACATTCACTCTGCTCTTTTCATTTGCACTGCTTTATGAGAATCTGACCCTTTGTCTTTTTAGTAACGTAGTCAACAGTGTCATATGACATTGACGGGCTGAGGATAATAAGGACTGACTGATGTCCGTCATCCAGAGTCACTAATTAGTCTCATGTTTGCCAGCCGGGGTCCCATATGTCGCATTCTATTTGTCACGAGGTCCTACAGCCTGATTGAAGGTTGTGTTCTATATTGTGATGCTCCACATGTTCTTTGAGTTGTCATGTCACTTTCCTTTCCAGAATTTGTTTAAGAATGGGACGTTTGAAATTGGTCTATAACAATCCAGATTATTAGCATGAGCTGTGAATTTTTTAAGGAGTATAATTATGACCACTTATTTTCATACACATGCACCGTCTTCCACTGTAGAGGGATGCATTGTGATATCTGGGGCTACACGGAGCATGGATCCAGCTAGGAATTGGAGACCTGGGTGATTTCAGCCTTCACGTGGCATATGAGTGCATAACTGGCATAAGATGACAGTGCTCACCTATGGAAAGATAAACTTGAGATGTTAAGGCAGCACCTGGAAATGTGGGGAAGTGTTTAGCATATCATGAATGCCCCTACCATGTGAGAATTGAACCAGCCTATGATGGCAGTAAGTTATAGGCAGCTATAAGCAAGGGAGATATAAGTAAGTGCTTGTGTCTCCAGTGGTTCGGAATGCTAAACCCCTGGCATGCCATGAGCCCACTGAAAGCCTAATAAAACAGCACGCTGGATAAATAAGGTTGCTAACTAAACTAGTAATTTGTCTGCTGTAGCAGTTATATTTTAGTTTATAAATCTCAAGCTTCTTTAAAGCTTTGTTCTGCATTGTCACTAGCTATCAGACTCAGCGGTCATGTGACATCACATCAGGGACGTAATTTCACCAAAATGCCAGGGGTAGCGGAAGTGACATAACACGAACCTTGACCTTTAATGACATGACAGGAAGTGATGTGGTGTGTGCCCACCCCAAAGTGACATCACGGGAAGTGATGGAACATGAACTTTCACCCCTCGACAAAACAGGAAGTGCATCACATAGTATTGTTCCTAAGTACACTACGAATATGGTTACGATATGACTATAATGTTATGTACATTTCATACAAGAATGGATCACCATATGTATCGTTAATATCAGTGTGTATAGACCCATATTACCAAATTACTTTGAATGCAAGCAGACGTCCAAGGCCAAATGATAGTGATGTGTTATTATATAGCACTTACCCTTAAGAACTTTATATAGAACAAATATGCATACAATATCACCCAAACTGTGTTGTGATCCCAGAAGAATGAAAGGCTGAGTTGAGGTGTTTAAGAACAGACTAAATCAGTGCCTCACCCCCTGAAGTGTGCCTGAAACAAACCTTTAATGGGTCCAGCAATTATTGCATAGAATTCCAGAAAGACACATTATTTGTTATTCCTATTCTTTCTTATTTAGGGTCACTGCTTAAAGTGTTACACTTTTGGAAACAGTGTTTTTTAAGAGGCCTGAGCAAAAGAGCCACATGGCGCTGGCCACAGCCCAGGAGCTTACATTTAGAAACTGTTTACACAAATTTACAAAAATAACATTCTTTTTATTTTAGGGGTAGCAAGGGAGACCTCAGGGATTGCATTTGCCCCCCCCTGGCGACCCCCAAATGACGTCCCTGCATCACATCTTATAATGCTACCTATTTGTAAGGTAATGTATCTTCACTTCTCGTGATGTCTTTATGATATGATATGATATGATATGATATTTGTAATTATCGTTGAAGGCCGTGTGATGGCATTTCCTGTAACAGCATAGTCAAGTGCCACCATCTTGATCATTTTCAGTGTCCCAGAAGGTAATTGCGTGGCACAAAAGCAAGTGTTTTATACCTCCCTTTTACACTCATTCTGGGAGATTTGTCATTTGGAGGAGGAGGAGTAGGGGCACGGAATGGAATTAACGTTCCTGCTGTGCATTCCTCCTCTGCTTTCGAATGCTTCATGACTTTTCGCCAGAATTATTTTCTTGTGCTGGTGTCAATCCAATGACTGTGTTTAGCACCTTTTAAAACCAGGCTTATTCCACAGAATACATTGTACATGCTGCCTGTCATGCATGAAGAGCAGGTGGCATTCACACTTTTTGAAAAACAGAATACAAAATCAAAATGTATCACCGATTTCCCAAGTGTTTACGCTGTGGTTTTGTACTCTGTGTCGAGAATTAAGAAAATGGTTTTGAGGGGACACAACAGTGCTAACCTACAGGTAGTACTGACCACAAATGTTCAAACAGCATAGCATGGCTGCAGAAAACAGAGGATACCCAGATGTTAGCCTCCCCGGACAGGGCTTTACCTAAGGTTCCCTAGATATGCAGCCAAGTGTGTTACAAATATACAAGCTCAGGACTCTGCATAAGAGAAATTTTTTTTATGTAGATATTCAGGGCCCGATTCATGGACTACTTTACAGAGATCGCTAAAAGGCTGCGTGCCGAGAGCCACTCTGCATGAGCCTGCGCGCAGACGTTTTTCTGCGTGCTCTGCATATTCATGGAATTGTTCGTGCAAAGTAACCATGTACGCAAGTCACATCCAGAACGCCCACACTCAAAGCAAAAACAACCTGCGGGCACCCTTTAAACAGTGCGTGAGGTCGCCTGCAAGCAGGCCTGCATCTCGGGGACCCTGCACGGGGTCTCCCAAAACTGTTACTGCCACCCTGAAAACATGCATATGATTTATCGTAACTCGGGTAATCTCTGAAAATCTGCACACGTACCCCAGTAAGCCAATCCTGCAGCTAGCTACACTGTGTACGCGCTCCCCTAAGTTAGATCAGAACCTGGGCTGCGTACATGCACCCCTATATCTGACACGTGATCTTACCTCTTTGCACTGAATCCTATGCGCAAGTGCCTGTACGCCTGCCATCGGGTGGCAGATTGAATGAGGGCTTTGCGTGGCCATTTCCCAGCTGAGAGGTTGTGCGCTTGGATCCATGAATACATATCGTTCCACGCAATAGGTGGCCGTCCTTCATAATGGCCACATTTTCCCTTGTTCTTCCTCATTTTCCGGGTTCTGTCCCTTCCGTGCCCTCTGTGCAAGCCATGCCCATGCTCTGCATGGTGTCTCGCACAAGACACTCAGCTGCTCGCAGAGACATGCAGAGCCTGCTCAAAGTCCCTATTTACTGTGCATATAATTCCAAGCATTGGTCCCTGAGATTCTGGCAATGTTGTAGGTCCCCTTCACGCATTTAGCTCTTTGTGCAAAGTTTTTTTTGTCTGTGTCTGTGTGCGTGATAAGTGATTGTCCCTTAGTATTTCCTGCCACTCTGGACCTCATTAGGACCCAGGCGTTAAGGGGTTAACGGCGCCGTAAAAGGTGTCGGCGCCGTTAAACCCTTAACCCTTAACGCCTTATTACGAGGTCCCTTTGCGGGACTCGACCTTAACGGCTGGTATAGACCAGCCGTTAAAGTAGGGCCCGCAAAGGGACTCTCGAGGTAAGTACGGTACCTCAATTTGCAGTACCATACTTACCGCTTTCCCCATTCCCATTATGCCCTATGGGGCAAAAATGGGAATGGGGAAGGGCCATGGTGGCATGGGGAATTACCGCCCCGCCAACCTTGGAATGGGGTGGTAATTCCCAATTCCGCCATGGCGGACACCATGGTTTTCCGCCTGAGTCCTAATGAGGCCCACTGTCACTGTTTGAATTATCTTTGTCTATTACCAACACAATCCACGCCACACTCCCTTCAGGCACCCATGTCCAATTTTATTATTTTTATTTTATTGTTTAGAGCGCGGTCCAAGCTCGAGAGCAGCAGAGCGCTGTTCAGAGCGGGTAGCCAGCATTTGGACTGCCATCATTTAACAGTAGCACAGTACTGCGAGTTAAATCCGATGGTGGTGAGTGCTACAAAATGTGCCTGGGATTGTACATCTCTCTCTCTCTCTCTCTGAAAGCCATGCACTGCTAGCACATCTCTCTTTCCTGCCATGACTTTGCCCTGTAAGTAAAACAGAGGGTGAACAAGAAAGGATGCAGCCGACAGGTGCTGCCTGCCAAGTGTGTTCTGAAAACAGAACCTTATCAGAAGTAACTCAAGGGGAACGAAAGGCAAACAAAAGCCTGCTTAAGTGCCGACACGAAGGAAGAATGTGACCACAAAGTAAATAAGCCATCTTTGGCATGCTGGGGATAAGAGGCAGACTTTGAATCTACCTTAGGAACTACTGGCAAACATGAGATCCGGGCATTCATGCCAGCGATAGGGGAAGGTTTGCAGTAGGACAGGTGGAATGTGAAGGAGCGTGCACTGACGTGTGCACCACACGCACAGGGCGGGTGGAGGAGAACCAGTCTGGAGAGGGGGTCAACACGGAAATGCACAACACCGAAGGAGCTGAGTGTGTTAAGGGGCTTTACTGAAATGTACAAGTTACATCTGGGCATATGTGACATAGCCTTTCATCTTAACAAGGTCGATACAGTATCAGTTTACACTATCCATAAATGAAAGAGAAAATCCTACTATCTAAACAGGAACATAGAGCATAGTTGTTAATATGAGCTATGTAAATGCACTACATGCTTTGAAAGTATGAAGACAGAGGCGCGAGGGCATTCTGAAAGGTTTGCAGGATTGTTTAATATATTCTGTCTGTACAAGGGTGATGCCAGATTATATATTTGCCTTTTTTCTCCCAGTATTTCTTTACTTTTGAGTTGGAGGATTTGGAGGTAAACAGAACTAGTCATCTGCCCAGTGGTGGCTCCTCTAGATGGGCGGGGGTTGGAGGGTAACCACCCCCTTGCTTGGGTGGCCGGCAGCACAGTCCACTTGGGTGGTTAATTTGCACAGAAGACTGTGCTCCCTGCCTCTGAGCATGGCAGGCCCACCGTTATGTTTTTCTTAGTATTGGGAGGACTTTGTGTTCCTCAAAGTACATAGGCTGTAATAACGAGAACCTGGCGGCGAGTACCAAGTCTGGCCCTGCCACCTTTCATTATTGCGCTGAAAGCGTAGACATGCTGGGTAGACATTCTGACTGACCTGTGAGGAGCCCTGTCCGGCCAGTCAGCATACTCACAACGCAGATATGATAGGTGGCCTATCCACTTGTGTGCGGTAGCGGCTGTGGTATGCGAACTGCAGAGGGTATGAGCAGGTAAGCAAAGCATGATTAATGTGTGTGTAATGTGTTTGTATGCATCTGCTCGTGTATGTTTGTGCGTTCGTTTTTATGTATACGTGCATGCAAGGAGTTGTATGAATGCTGCATAAATGCAAGGGTAAATGACAGAGTTTATGTTGTATAAAGGTATATGAATGGGAGCATGTGTGCCTGTGTGTTTGATGGGGAGCCGGAGCCTACATTTAGTGGAGAAGGGGAGCTGCTGGTACACAGTAAAGAATTGCATGTGGCATGGAATCCTTTACTATGCATCAAGGGTAAATCAAATATAATGTGTTATTACATGGCTAGATTGGCCTACTTTGGCACCCTCCTGGGCTGTGCTGTTAGCTCTTGTGCGATGTGTGTGGAGCGGGGCCTTCAGGTGGCACTTATGTGGGGAGGTGCGCAGACCCGTGTTGCACGTGCCAGATGGCACCCTCCTGAGCTGCGTTGATGCCGCTTCTCAAACCAAGTGAGTATGCAGCGGATGTTGCAGTGGGCCTCACGTGGCTGGGCCGTGTGCTGTGTGATCCTCCCTGAACCGGGGGTAGTGGCAGCTGGAACGTGGGTCCCGCTGAAACCCGGTCGTCACCAATGTACATTCTGGCCTCACCCAGGCCTGAAGACCAATCAAGGCTGGTGGCCTCCTTACAAGAACCACACGTACATAGGCGGTGCTGACAGACACATCTTAATTGCACGGCTGTGTAATGGTAAATGAAACCCCTCTTCCCGGTACCCCCTCCCTAACCCAACATCACTTCCCTCTGTCCTGGCCAAAACATGTGCCTTCCCCTCACAACAGTGAGGGAGAGCTACATGCCCCACGACTCACCCAATCCCCATGTACATGTGCCCCCTATAGTGTGTAGGTGCCTATGACATGTTTTGTAAATATAAACGCCTGTCTTTGCGATTGTCAGACAGAGCGCTCTCGGAGTTTGCAGAGTTCTTTGCATGCCCTATTTGACTTAGATAAAAACTTCCCTTGAGCTCACCCGCACTTGGTCCTAGCCTTATTCTCATCCGTGGGAGAGTCCATTACTGCCTCTCATTGCGGGGAGGGACGTGCTATCTGGGGACGCTTGCCTTCAGTGGTGACCCCGATTGCGTGATTACATCTCCCAGTATATCCCTTCCATCCCCTCTGGCATGAAAATCTCTGGTCGAAAGGGGAGACGCGCAGTACGCCTGCTCCGGAAAGCTACCCGCCTACGGCGACTGGTACGCTTAGAAGTGCGCACTCATTAGAGAAAGGGTACGGGATCCCGTTTCAAAAAATCCCCTTTGAGTAACGCTCGCCGGATCTGGGGCTGGCCGTTGAGCGTTTGGCAACGCCTCCTGGACGAACCCAGTTCGGAGACTCTCGGTTCAAGACCGGCACGTGAGTATTAAGTGCGAGTGATCATAAGGGGAGTAGGGGAAGGGAGCAGGATATATAAAAAAAATAAAACAAGGTCATTTAAAAGGGGACACGTTTGGGACCACTAAAAGCAATACTATACTTTCTTTCATTTTTCTTTGCATATGGCCATTAGGATGAAAAGGTGAAAAGAGATAAAGAGAAGGGAACCTAGCTCTGCAAGGGGGTAGAAGGCGACGCCGCATAGTGCTATCTTGACTAGTACTGGGAATATATGAACAAGTGGAGAATAAGATAAAGGTGTCTGGTAGAAAAGGGAGACACAGTGAATATATTAGTAAACGCTTGTCTATCTTTCTTTCTGAGTCTATAAATAAAAATTGGTTAATACTGAGCAAAGACAAAGGGGGACCTCATATCAAATAAAGAAAGACGGGGTGAAACTAAGGAGGGAAAAAAAAGATTAAAGGTTAACTATCAATAGGATATTGACTATCAGTGTATATGAATTACATGTGTTGCAAAAGAGCCATGTTATGATGACTTTAGTGAATGGTAAAATGTGCATGATCATGGTGTGGTCATGGTAAGTGTGGCCAGGAAACATTATAAGGTGGTAAGCCCAATGAATTAAGCTGGTTCTTTTGAATATTTGTGCTGGAAATATTGGTAGTGTGCAAAAGGTGGTTTGCTCTTGTATGTGCCCCCTAAGGTATTTTCAGTATAAGCTACACACACACACACTCCCTTATTGCCAAGGTGTTAAAAACGTACAAGGTTTTAAAAGATACATATATATATATATATAGTGTTACACAAGTCAAGCGCACACAATGGGGACAGAAACACCCCTGGACCATATCTGTAAGAGTTTACCTGGGTATGCTGAACGTTTTAGAAAATACAACGATCAGTGGGTCACAAAGTTAGAGGGAGAAGGTCTGCCCCAAATATGGCCCGAAGGAGGATCGTTTGACAAAAATGTTTTAGACATGGTAAATACCTGCATCTTTATGAAATATAAGGGGAAACAGTTCACAATAGGAGGGAGATATTAGATCTCTGGCGATTGTTTGAAGAGGTGCCTCCTGTCAAAAAGAAAGAGCCAACAACCAATTTGCTGTCCACCACCGATAACCCATGAATGATTCCCAAAGACGATAAAGAAATGACTGGGGAAGAAAAGCCAGGCGAAGTGACACGGTTGTACCCTATACTTAATAAACCAGTGCCCGCAGAAGGGTATAGCGACCCCACCTATGTGCCCCCAACTCCAACTACAACAACACATAGCCCGACTGCACCCCCGCCGTATGAAAGACATAGACAGCGTGGACAGATAAGTACACCCGCAGTAGACATAGATAAGTTAACAGGGGACTTAGATTCCAGGCTCTCATTAGCGAGAGGAATTGTCTAGAATTAAAAATATCTGTGAGCAAAGTGGGACTAATGCTGCCCGGTTAGAGCAAACACCAAGGGCACAAAACCATGACAGGACAATTGAGGAGGGGTGGAAGAAGGGGGAAATATTGTTCAGAATACAAGAAGAGCTCACGCGAATAATAGAAATAGACGGGGCGAGTGAACATACGGATGATGAAATTATGGCCACAGGGGGAAAGAGAAGACTTGTGGTGTGATGTGGAGGACGATGAAGAAGAAGGTGCGAGATTAAGTGCGGCAATGGGAGGAGAGAGTGGGAGGGTGGGTGGTGCACATCTAGGGAAAACAATGGATGAGGAATGGACAGGACGACTAAGGAATAGGCTGGGGAGAATGGCTCCACTAGGAAAGAAGGGAACGAAGGTGAGTACAAGCAAAGCGACAAAGGGGAAGTTACAACTCCCATTGATACACAGGGGAGGAGGGAGACCAAATTACATACACTGGGCTCAAATGGATAAGGCCAATCTGTTAAAATTGTCACCACCACTGTCCGGAGGGGCAAGTAAGTAAGTGGATATATACATTTGAGAAGCACACAGCTGGGGTCCCACTGGCGGTAGGGGATGTAAAAAGCCTGCTAGTATCAGCAGTTGGGCACCAGGCAGATAGAGTGTGGGTGAAAGCTGGTTTCCCGGGGGTAACATTAGATTGTGACCGTCATGATGGTGCCTCAATCAACACAGTGCGAGCACAAGTGTGGGACGCATTAAGAGAAACATTTCCAGACATACCAGACTTACAGTCGGATATGCAATGTACAATGAATGAGGGGGAAGATGCTATGGATTACATTTCCCGGGTACAGGAGATGTGGAGAGCGGAAACGGGCATGCCCTGGTACCAGTCAACATCATTATTTTATTTCATAATAAAGAGAGGCCTGCCTAAAGAGGTACAGAAAGCACTTGACAAAATTGCAGGGATCGAAGCGAAGGTGTGGCCCGAAATACAGAGTATAATAGTGCACCACTGCAAAAGAATAAAGGAGCGAGAAAAACAAATAGCACAAAAAAGATTGGCAGATGAGGCTAAGTTAGTACAAACGAAACTGGTGAAGGTCGCTGCAGCAGTAGCAGCGCTCCCACATAACAGGGAGGGAGAAGAGGAGGAGGAGGGGCTGGTAGCAATACAGGGGAGGAGGTGGGCAGGGGTACGGTGGTAATGGAGGGCATGGGGGGCAAGGCCCCAGAGGTGCACAAGGGAGCTGCTGGAATTGCGGGAGGTGGGGGCACTTCTCACGAGAATGTAGGAATAGACCAAACTACGGATTTCAGGATATGGAGCAATACGATAACCCCCACCCAGGGAGCCCATACGGCCTCCCAATGGGATGACAACAGAGGCAACAGGAGCAAGGGTATGTAGACAATAGACCAGTTCAACCCAATAGAGCACAGGGTCACCCACAGAATGACGAACCTATGCACTACACATCAGGAAACCTTTCGCAACAGTTGCGAACAGTGCACCTGCCCCAGCCCCCTACAGCGGTGTAGCAGTGGTGTCAGGCAATGTCTTTAGTCAAGAGGGAACCATGAGACAGCCAGCATAGGACAGCCCACAGGGAACAATTGCGTGTCCCGTTCTACCTGCCACCTACAATGTAGCGGAGGAACCATTAGTAGGGGCGCAGATAGGAGACAAGCAATTCATATTTATGGTGGATTCGGGAGCCGAAAAATCATGCATACGTGAAGGTCGGTTTCCACTATCTAACTGTAGGTTGGAGACGCAGAGGTTCTCTGGGGCTGTCGTTGAAGTTCCTTACACAGAAGATTTGGATGTGACAGTGGGGGGGAAAACAGTGAGAACGTCCCTACTTTATTACGAACAGTCCCCAATAAACTTGCTCGGAAGGGACCTTCTCAGCAAGCTCAATATGACTATATCCTTCACAGAACGAGGGATAGTTTGCTCCACCCCAGGAATATGCCCGCTGCGTGTAATGCTGGTGGTACATGCGCGAGCAACAGCACCAGAGATACGTGGCATGGCGGTAGACCCAAATGTGTTTATTGAAGGGTTGAAAACACTAGCCTGAGTAGTACCTGAGCTAAAAAGGTTAGAATGGAGGGTACCAGCAGAATTTATCTTCCGCCCAATAGTGCGCACAGACATTACACCTGGTTCAGTGATATCTCTAGATTTGCATGCGGTACAGATATTAGCCAAAAGAATTGCAGTAATTGGTATGGACATAGATGGATGTGAATGGCACACTGTGTTGTGCATCAATGCTGACATTGCCTTACGTGATCTATCAGATGAGGATCTCTTTTCTGACTCAGAAAGTGACAGAGCAATAATAATGGAAACAGCAATACCATGTGATATCTTGATACAAATGAGCCAAGTGCCTGTACAGTTAATGGCAGTGGTGGGAGCACCACCTTCCTTTTTTGATGACGGCATGAATTTAGTGCCAAGCAACTTGAGGACAACAGGTCCCCATGATGTAGGGTTGTTGCACAGAGTTACCCCAGTCACGATAAAGCTAAAACCAGGAGCAATCCTGCCCCGAGTCAAACAGTACCCATTGTCCCGTGAAGCTGAGGAAGGGATAAAAGAAACGATAAGTGCCTTATTGGCCCAGGGAATAATAATACCCTCAAATTCACCATGTAGTACTTGCATTTACCCAATCAAAAAAGCAAAGGGAGGGGCATGGAGGATGATCCAGGACCTATGTCCACTAAATGACGTCATACAAAAAGATTTTCCCCTAGTCCCGAACCCTGCATCAATACTTTGCAGTATCCCAAAAAACGCATCACACTTCACATTAGTTGATTTGAAAAATGCATTTTTCTCCATTTCCCTGGCAGAAGAGAGCAGATACTTGACAGCATTTACACTAGGGGGGGAAAGATATGAGCATTGCAGGTTACCACAGGGTTACTGTGAGAGCCCCAGTATATTCAATCGTATCCTCCACGAAGACCTGGGAAACATGACAGCTGAGAGCACAATCATTCAGTATGTAGATGACTTGCTAATTTGTGCACAGAATAAGGAAGAGTGCAGGAAGGATTCAGTTACCCTCCGAACACTGCTGGCCCACAAAGGGTACAAAGTGGACAGAGGGAAACTACAATACTGTCAACCAGAAGTATTATACTTGGGACAGCTGATATCAAAGGATGGCAAAAGATAATACTTGACAGAGTAGAAGCGATCACAGCAGTAAGAGAGCCAAAAACGCTAAAAGAAATGCAAAAGTTTTTAGGAATGTGCAACTATTGCAGAGCATGGATACTAGACTACGCAGAATACACCAGACCCTTACTTCAAACACGTAAAGAGGCCCAGCGGGAGAATAAAGAAATAAAATGATCAAAAGAGATGAGTGACTCATTTGTGTCACTAAAACAGCTAATTTCAGGCGCTCCAGTACTCGCCAACCCGGACTATGAGCGCACATTTTACCTGTTTTCCCACTGCAAGGGAACACTTATGACAGCTGTTTTGACACAAAAGACATCCATGGGACACAAGCCATTGGCTTACTACAGTGGCACACTAGACACAGTTATGCGAGGCCACTTCGCGTGCAAACAGTCTCTCGCTGCCGCCACGTTCACCATTGAGAAAAGTGCACTATAGTAATGGGGTGCTCCGTTACATTATTTGTGGAACACTCCCTCTTCGCAATACTGGAAAGATCAAAAAGCACACTAACAACACAGCGAGCAACAGCATACGAGATAATATTATCCAGCGCCAACATCCACATAGTAAGGTGTAGAACAGTAAACACAGCAACATTCATTACAGAACCATGTACATTAAAAGACATGCAAGAGCACGATTGTGCAACATACACAGGAGAACAGGGAGAGGGCCCGGTGGTAAGTGAAAATGCCCTAACGGAAGGAGAAGTGTACTTTGTAGATGGATCAGCATCAATTGACATGGATACAGGTGAAAAACATGTGGGAATGACGGTAGTGAGATTAGAAGAAGGTGAGTACGAAGTGCTAGTACAATATCGCCTGCCATCACACTTTTCCGCACAAGCAGCAGAACTTGTTGCCCTAATTGAAGCATTAGGTGCGGCCAAGGGATGCACAGTCACAATATACACAGATTCAGCATACATGACTACAACGGTACACGGTGGTCTGGCCCGGTGGGGGCAGAGAGGATTTCGCAGGGCGGAATGGACCCCAGTAAAACATGCCGAACTGCTACAGGAATTAATTGAGGCACTGAAAGAACCTACAATGGTGGCAATCGTCAAGTGCCAAGCCCATACGTCTAATACAGATATTGCATCTTTGGGAAACGCGGCAGCGGACCCTGTCGCCAAGGAGGCATCATATTTCCAAAAGGAAATTGCAGGTGAGTACATATTGCAGCAACAAGCGAGTGAGGAACTACCAGAAGGGTACAATGCCATGCCCATATCGCAAATACTAGAGTTGCAAGAAAGAGCAAGTAATGAAGAAAAAGCATTGTAGGAAAAAAGGGGTTGCAGCCAGTCTGCAACAGATTTACTATGGCGCCAAAATAACACAGGTAATGTGGTGATGCCCATTAAACTGATGGAGATAGCGTTCCAGCAATTACACTTTCCGGCACATAATGCCAAACAACACATAGCAGCAGAGATACAGGAAGATTGGTTTGTGCCAGGGCTCCAGGAACATATATCAAGATTAGCAATGAAGTGCACAATGTGTCAGATATACAATTCTGGGATGACATTACGGACACTCAGAGGGACAATTCCAAAACCTACAGGGCCCTTCCGGGAACTACATATTGATTACACAGACATGGGGGAAAGGTGTAATGGGGCACGCTACATGATAGTAGTTGTATGTCCATTCTCTAGGTGGGTTGAGGCTGGTCCATGTGCACGCCCTGATGCTAAGTGCGCCGCAAAGTTCCTAGTGAGAGAGGTATTCCTGCGCTGGGGAATTTGCGACGTGATTCACTCAGACAACGGCACTCATTTTGTGAACGAGCTGTTCAAGGAAGTTTCTGCATTGTTGGGGATTAAACATAAGCTTTGCTCGATTTATCACCCTCAAAGTAATGGCATTGTTGAGAAGATCAATAGCCTGTTAAAAGGAAGATTGACTAAACTATGTTTCTCACTCAAAAAGAACTGGGTGAATTGTTTACCCCTTGCACTATTCGATCTGAGAAACCAGCCAAGTAAGGACCACCACTTGTCCCCGCACGAGATTGTGATGGGGAGACGAATGCACACAGCACATTCTCTGCTGCGTAGACACTCAGATGCACACAGAAGTGCCACAATTTTAGGAGATGAGTCTATTGATTATCTGAAAAAACTGACTAGGGCAGCGCGTGCAATCTCAAGACAACTTTCACCGCTATTTACAAGAGAAGAGGGAAACACAGCTATGTCATTTGTGGAACAGGGCCCCGAAGGACAATTGATGCCAGGGGATTTTATTTATGTTAGAAGTTTTGTGCGCAGGTGGAATGCCCCAAGATTCCATGGCCGCTACGAGGTAGTTTTTTGTTCTCCCACAGCAGTCAAAGTTAAAGGGCATACAATAATGTTCAGGAGGAAGTGAATGAGGAGGCACAGACAACAGCAAACGATAACAAATGAAAACGTTGAATGAAAAGGTGCAGTTAAAAAGAAGTGTATCAGGTATATTAATATACTAACAAAGAAATTGAATTACTGAAACGAGAAGAAGATAAGTGAATAACATTAATGATTGAAATAATGGAAAATGTGATCAAATATGAATGAGAAAATGTCTCCCTCTCTCTATCTCTCTCTTTCTCTCTGCACCCATCCCCTCTCTCCTCCTCTATCCCACACTATAATTGTCTGGTGAATACAGTAGGAAAAGAAAATGTTTACATGTATATACTTAATGCACTTTTATGTTTTAAATAGGAACAACCATGGCAACAAACGGGAAGCCCGCAACGGATAGCAATAGAATATCAAGATGTTGAGACGCTATAGTAAAAAGTTGTAGATATTCGTATGAATGTGGACTGTCTGTATGCATCGTATTATTTTTTGTGATACTGTTTGGCATAAGCACTTGTTGGTTCATAGCATTCATCTCTGTCGAGATGACTGAGGGGGGAGGGTGGAACAGAAGTAATATGACAAATGAAAATATAACAACTGAAAGGGCAAAAGAAGGTGAATTTTTGGTATGGAACGGGTACCAGCTTGCATGGGGGTATAACACGAAACCGCCCAAAACACTCAACCACTCCAAGAAAAGCAGTCCCGAAATGAATGTTAGCATAACTCCCCTGCCAAATGTCTCTGACTACAATGCCCACAGCCTAAATGACACCAACCCTTCTGTCATATCGTGGCTTTACAATACCCCCACTACCCCGCCAACACAAGGAACCACCCCTACAGCAGCCAGTACATTATATCACAGAATAAAAGAAGAGAACAAAAAGATGGCAGAAAAGTTTGCATCCCTATATGATGAATGGAAAGAGGGGGATGTGGAAAAAGAGGGGTATAGATCACACTTCGCCCATGAAGCTGCGAGATACCTTAGAAATAATAGAAGGAAAAGGGAGGTGGGAAGCAGGAAGTATGACGAGTATTATGGTCTGGGTTTGGATCAAATGGAAGACCCAAGACACCCTCACCAGACTAACAAATGTAAAGCCTGTTCCCACGAACAGTCGGACATGAGCTAGTGTTAGGACAAACACTGTATCTTTCACCTTCCGCGGTGCATCATTATCCTCAGCGTGACCCGGGCAGCAGGGCTGGCTTGGAAAATCACTGTAAACCGTCCTCGATGAAACAAAAGCCTCAATCCCACACCAAGAAACTGTTCATACATATATACATATATATTGCATTACACTGATATTCCTTCTGCATGACCCCCGTGTCAAAAATCTACAAACACTATACGAATAGAAGAATGTGTTATTGTGTGACAACATGGTCACAATACTCAAACCCCCTCAGTTATGTGCACCCACTCATTGCCCCTCCCTGGCCTCCTACTATGTGCTTCTCTAGGGGTAATGTAAAGAGAGTGATACCAAGTCCTTATGCCATGACTACCCTGATGCTGCTAGAGTGCAAAGGAACACAAGCGTGACAGTATTGTGAGCTCATGTAAATTGTTTAAAGAGATACATAGAATGCCATCAAATGTGAATGTACAAGGTTAACGTGTATTACTGCTGCCAACCGTAGTGGTCTGTTGCTCCTGTGTGCTCCACCAACCCTAATGCTACCTTATGTATCGTGTTTACAATATAATGCCAGAGCTGCTAATCTTGCAAATACTTACCCTGTAGTGACTAATAGAACTGTTGATATACATTAACATGTTTTGAAATGACTATGTACTGATGCAAAGACTATAGACGTGTAAACCTTTAGCCATTTTACATTTTACGAATCCCTTTGTTTTCACTACAATTTGCAGCTTGCGAGAAGAATATCATCGTGGGCATATCCAAGGCCACCTCCCCTCCCTTCCCATTGAAGCCTGCCAGAGAAAGCAAAGGCCCGAGCTACACCGTCTCACCTCACCCAATTCGGCTGGAGCCGCTTCAAGCATGCATGTTCCCCCGCAGCTCACATGGCCACGAACAGCCACCTGAATTATTTACAGCCCAGCAGCAAAATCCGGCCATAACCAGGGGCCAGAGATGCCCCCTCATAGGTCCCACAACCCACCAGTACACCCCAGATTAATGACGCTTGTAAAAGAAGACACCTAATATTGCACCAACATTGTGTAAAAGCATCTGTCATTACTTCTAACGAGACCCAAAGCTCGGACAGCCTACCCTGTGCCCTGAGACCCGACCCCAGGGCCTATGATACCTAGTCAACAGGATAACAGCAACCCTGTATTGATGTATCGCCAAAATACTCCACCTAATGTGCATTCCTTCTGCGCTGTATTAACCTGTAGAATAACCTATTGTAGGATTTACAGGGCAATTGACATTGCAGCATTGAACGAATGAGGTGTGCATTGCCCTTAGGGCAGAAAGCCAAGAAAGACGTCCATCAATGACACTGACCACGCCTGACCAGACAGCACCTCCCGGATGAGCCCAGCTGACCTGCCTCCCCCCCCATGTTGGCACCCGGCGATGTCCACCAAGCACGAAGCAACGCATCACAGCTGCTCATATAGCTAGTCGATGCCACCCAATCCCCATGTACATGTGCCCCCTATAGTGTGTAGGTGCCTATGACACGTTTTGTAAATATAAACGCCTGTCTTTGCGATTGTCAGACAGAGCGCTCTCAGAGTTGGCAGAGTTCTTTGCATGCCCTATTTGACTTAGATAAAAACTTCCCTTGAGCTCACCCGCACTTGGTCCTAGCCTTATTCCCATCCATGGGAGAGTCCATTACTGCCTCTCATTGCGGGGAGGGATGTGCTATCTGGGGACGCTTGCATTCACAGTCTGCATATACTTTTTTAATGTGATGTGGTTTTTTTTGCTGCGCATTAAGGTTAACGCAAAAATTTTAAGAGTTATTACATGGCTAGCCTGACCTATATTGGTGGTGTGAGTGTGCATATGCTTTCTTACTGTGGTATGGCATTTTGTACTGGCCATCAAGAGTAAAGGACACATACTATGTTTTAATACGTGGCTAGACTTACAGCCAGTCTGCATATACTTTCTAATTATGGCAAGGCATGTTTTACTGGCTGGCAGAGCCAACAGAAGTACCTTCTTACATAGTAATATTGGCATTTATTGGTGTAGCCTGAATGGACATTTATCGGCACAGCCAGCATGAAAACAATTTTTATGCTGGCATAGATTGTGGATGAAGACATCATGAAAATGTATTGGAAAATGCTCCTGTGTTCTGATGGTGTCTTACATCCATTGGGTTTTTTCATGTGCTACCGTACAAAACTGATTGAAAACTGAGGCTTTTTAGCCAATTTTCACAGAAGGTGTTCTTTAAAAAACACCCTTTTTACCATTTATTTTTGGAGGGGAAAACCCTCATGGATCCCCCTTGGTTGGTTCAGACTCCCTCGCTATACTCGTTCGCTCCCACACGGCAAACATTTTTTATTTATGCTCCTCCCATTAAAAGGTTCACAGGCCACCACTGCATCTGCCTGTTGTTATTCACATGCAAACGTTAACTAAACATAGAGAGATATATTTCCCAACTGGGGTACTCATGGGGAATCTATATGATTACTGCGCCGCCCATAATTTCGACAATTAAATTGCTGACTCCCATATAGCGCAGTGCAGTGATCACATAGATCACTGTGCTCTACATCCCCATAACCGCCTCCCCCCATCCATCTACCTACTTACCTTTTCGGCAGCACACAGTGAAGTGTGCCGCCGCCGCCATCTCTCCTCCGACCCTGTGGCGTCAGTTCTCGGCCACTAACGTGGGTCTGAACTGGCGTTTCATGGCCCTTTTTTCTTTTCTTTGTTGCTACCATCTAATGGAAACGGGGGACACCCCTGCAACCCTGAAACCCACTACACCGACAAAGGGGAACGGGGATACCCCTGTAACCCCTGCTCCCATTAGTCAGTGCAGTGGGGGTCGGCATGTTATTACAGAGGAAAGGCGCTGTAATTAACGTGTCACAATTTTCAGGGCAACATTTTTGCATTATTCCCTCATGGGTATCCACACATTTGTGTTTCAAGACTTCATAGTTTTAGCTTCCAGGTGACGAGCAAGACAAAAAGGTCTAAAGCAAATTCAATAGGGGGAAATGGTTGCGAGATGCAAATGACAATGCACCATTTGTTCTTTTTAGTGTCTCCCCAATGCATCCCACAATCTTCGGCACTCCCGCAGAAGCACTACACTGCACATCACTCACAATGCTGCTTTCATTGTACAGACAGGCTTGCATTCTCGTTTCAGAACGTTATGGAAAGAGAGGACTGACAACAATCCCCTCTCTATAGAAGGAACTGTATGTGAATTGCTTCTCTGGCTTTGCGCGTCACACCATGCCCTGGGGCAGCAGGAGAAAAAGGCCCTCTCGAGATGTTGCAACAGAAAGTGAGGCATGGAGCACCTGCATTTTTGGCTTCACGGTCCTCTTATCCATCATATCCTGGTTGAGGAGTACTGAATCTTTACCTCTTACCTGCCTTGTTCGGCTCCTCGATGGCCCCTTGAATGCCCAGAAGAGGCTGTGAGATAGGCGTAGTAGTGTGGGAACAGTGTCCTGGCACTAGTACCATGTGTTAAAAATGGCTGTGGACACAAAATATCGCGGCAAAAAGGCTGTGGTTTTGCCGCCACAATTCATGTAAAGGATGCGGGGGACACCCCTGCAAACTGCGCTCTCCTTAAATGGTGTAATGGGTACACCTTTAACGGGTCAACCACAGCATTTTTGCCACAACTTTTTGTACAGGCGACATTTTGCTGCGATTTTATCACTGCATCCCCTGGCACTACCTTACCCATGCTAGCATGGGGGGAGAAGGGGAGAAGCACTATAGCCCTAAACAGTGCCTGCATAGTGTGGTAACACAACCTGTCTGTCCATTTTGCATTTCTCCTGCTCTAATTTGGATACAACCTGTCTTCCGAGGGTGAGCTGAACACCAAATATGCTGACTCAGCAAATTGGAAGCAAGTTTCCTAGATGAAAACAATTTTTATACTGGCATAGATTGTGGATGAAGACATCATGAAAATGTATTGGAAAATGCTCCTGTGTTCTGATGGTGTCTTACATCCATTGGGTTTTTTCATGTGCGTAAATGACGTAAATGGTCTGTGGAGGTGATGTGAGCTTTTAGCAGTAGCCTGTGAAATATGTGAGGGTGGGTGTTATGTGGTCAGATTTGTAAAGCTATTTGATGAAGTGGGCAAGGGTGTGGAAGTTGTTTCTCATAGGTTCTAAGGTGGAGGTGGTTATGCCAATGAGCAAGGTATTTCACTCTTCCATGTAAGATAAATAAAAGGCTTGTACACTACGTCTGAAGCCAATGTTCATTAGGACAGGAATGCATTTTTTGCAGGTGGTATAGTTGAAACCATTATCTCTCAGCTGTATTCCCTCTGTGTATTTCGAGGAGAGGTAGCGCAGGGTTTCAATTGCGGTACAGTAGTACATGAAACACTATATGGCCCATAGCCGGACTACTTTGCAGGGAGAATCAAATGGTACCAGCCAAAGAGGCTCTTGCACTCATGTGATCTAGGGCAGATCAAGGTTCCTCTCTATAAACAAAACATGGATGCTACTTCCAACTTCAGGCCACAACATTGTACAATACTCTCCCAGATGGGATGCACAAGATTGAAAACCATTCATCTAACAGTATTTTCTGTTAGGCTTTTCCTTACTAGGCATTCATTCTAAAAGATCCCTGTGAACAGATAGTGCTTGATACACATTTCAGGTCATTTTGCTAAAATTTCCCAAATCTAATCTTTAAATCAAATCCTTGTCAGCGAGAGTTGGGCTGTCTGCCTAGTTGTGCCTTCTTTAATTCCCGTCAGAGAGGATCATGCAGACCCTCATTTTAGTTTTTTTAGTTTCTTGGATTTCTTTTTCTTCTTTAGCTTATTTCAAGAACCTTTGAATACACCTTTTTCTTGTTAAAGAAGGACTCTTTTCATGGGCCTTGCCTTCTCCTAGCTCTTCTTTTTTCTGCTGAGGCTCTCTGTCTTCACTGTACAATGGCTAGACTCATGGCTTGATGCAAATATGTGGTATTTGTGGTGTACCCTACGTTTCTACAGTGAGGTGAACAACTTGAATCTTTTGCAGGTTAACTGGAACCACTTTCCCCATGTCTTCTGAAGACTCCAGGTGATTGCATCAGCCAATGGAATTTTGAAACACTGACCTTACCTGGGTTAGAGGGTCCAATATGAGTTCATGGTTGGATTCCCTTCCAAGGCTACCTTCAAAACCTATTCTCAGAGAAAATAAATTATGTTAATGTAACACATCTCCTTTTTGTGTTGAGGAATTTAGAACACTTGTGGGTCCGATGTTGAAGCTCGATAAAAGTAATACATCACACTCTTTCAATATTTTATTTTGTCGATAAACACACCAAGGGTGGGCCAGCAGCGACTGTTAAAGGCCTGTTAGACTGGGGTAAAGGTTTGACTGAAGCAATAGCTAGTGCCTAGGACTGCAGCTCAGCTATTGTCATTAACATTGCAGCACAAATTCGGAGGTATTTGTGGGGTTTTTCTCTTGGGTAATCAGGTTTGTGCAAAGAGCGCAAACCTGGATATAAAAAATAAATACAACAAAAGAAGATTGGCAGCATGCAAAGAGCAAAGGGAGCATTCACTATGTCCCTTTTCAGTTTCCATGGTGGCTTTCATTCAAGGAAGGTGGATGTAAGACACAGCAAAGAGGAGAATGAGGCAAGCCGGTAGGTAACTGGAAATTAGAAATGATAATTTATATAGAGTGCAGGAAGTAGTAGGAAAGAAGGGAGATTAGGAGCCGAGGGCAGCTGAGCATGTGGTGATCAGCCTGCTTCCAATGCAGGCTTTCTTCAGAGGTTATAGTGAATGATCTTTGATTGGCTGGAATCTGCAGATCAGGTTCCAATGTAATTTCTACACCACAATGTCTTCTGAAGCAATACATTTTCCTCAATAACACATATTATTTTTTATTGTATATGGTTTTATTAAACCTTTACAAAACCTTTACAGAGAGAAAACATCTTTACAGAAATTAAAAATAAATAGGATAATAAGCATAGCAAAAAGACATCAAGAAACACTCACAGAATAAGTAAAATCCTAAAATATTACCAACAAATTTACATCCTTAAAGCTTAAACATAGGTTAAGATAAAAGCAACTAACAGTAGAATAAGTACAAATTACAACAAGCAAATTCCCCAAAATTATCTGGGGCGATCTAATTGAAGATTCCGAATAAATCCAGAAAGAGCCAATCCTTCTCGCGTCTTTTGTACGCATAGACAACATTGCCAAACAAGATCCGTAGGTTAGCCAGAATACACATATTTAACTTTTGTGGTGTCCCCTGTTTCTCAATTGAGTGAGAAAAAGGCCCTGTCAAGGAAGTTAACATGGCCGGTACAGGAGTCTATTGCCCCTCTCTATGGTCCTTTTACTGGCTCTGTCAACAAGAAGGGGTGGGCCTGAGCAGAAGTGAGTTTACAGACACGGTAGATGCTGCCAGGGTTGGTGAACATTGAGCAGAAGCGAGGTGACATGAAGAGGAGATGATCTTCTGGTGTGAAGAAGTTTGCGCTGAAGTAAGCTGACCACAATGGCAGACGCTGAGTTGGTGCAGCGAACTTTCAGCTGAAGCACATAGAGAACAATGGCTGACACTAAACTTGTGGGGAGTTGCTGAACCCAGTTTGAAATCTCTGCCAGGAAGGTGTGTCTGTGTTTGGTGCCAAGAGGCAAGACCAAAAGCTTGCAAAAATCACAGATAGCGGACAGAAAGAGGGAAGCCGAAAGCCCAGAAGAACAAGAAGCAAGAGTAGAGGTAAGTCGAAAGCTGACAAGAACAAGAAGGTAAACTCTTTATATATTTATTTCTTTTCCTGATAATGCCCAAACCCTGAAGTATCATGGTGCTAAATTACATTGGTAGGAAAAAACAGAAGGTGAAGACAGTTGCTGGGTTTCATTTGATTGTGGACCATGTACTACCGCAAGAGTGGTTAGAGTTGGCAACAGGTAGTAGTACATATAATACAGTAAGAGTGGTAGGACAACAGTTTACCTGTTGAATAGAATCATTTTTAGTTTTTTGCGAAAGATCATGTTGGATGGTTCTTCTTGGGTGAAATGTGGGAGAGCATTCTAGTGATGAGGGGCAATATAGGTGAAGCTAGCTCCTCCTTCTCTTTGTCTGGTGAACCAGGGTGTAGCGAGGGCAGTGCACATGGAAAAGCGCAGGCTGCAGGGGAAGGTTTTTTTGGAGGTGCGTTTGGTGAGGTAAATGGGAGCGGTGTTGTAAATGCAGTGGTGAGTGATAGATAGGACTTTAAGCTCAATGCATGCCTTAATGGGCAGCTAGTAAGCTGCGTGTCTCACTAGAGAAATATGGTCAGATCTTTTAAGGGTGTTGTTCTGGATTAGTTGTAATTTAGTTCAATTTTTGGTGGCGGTTCCCGCAAGTTGTGCCAAAGTTATACGCCATCCGAAAAATGCGTTTCACCAACCCTCTAATGCAAATATATGTATTGATGCTCCGGGAACATCTGAGATGCTCGCAAACAACACAGGAATGCCACAAACAGTTTGTGAACTTCGAAGACAACAGGCACTGTCTGAGAATCCAACATGGTGGGCATTTCCAGAAAATATGACGCCCCTCACGCTTTTCAACAATAAGCAGGCTCGCCCGATGTCCGCGCACAATACGCCATCCCCTGGGCCAATTGGAGTCCTGTTCGCAGACCGAACTACGAAGTGAGTCCGCAGACCGAAACCAGATACCACTAATTATTTTTTACCTACTTTTTGGTCATTTTAAAAAAACTACTGAACGGATTTACACCAAATTTACAAAAGTACACTTTTGGGACCAAGCCGCCGCTCCTGGGGCAAATATGGTGAAAATCCATCCAGCGGTTTTGGCTTCATGTGTATCAGAAAAAATGCATATTTTGGGATCCCCCTATAACTATGACACCCCTGTACAAAACCACACCAATCTTTGAAGAATCAATCTGACAGGGATATATACTCTTTCTGCAAAGTTTCGTGAGTATTCGTCTAGAGGTGGCGACGTTCTAAGCTGCCCATGAAGGGCTCTTCCTATGGGTTGAGTATATATATATATTACATGGCCACGGTAGTTATGGTTAAGTTGCTGTTTCCATAGGAAGAGCACTTTTTGGGCGGCTTATAACTTCGCTCCCCCTGGACGAATCCTCACCAAACTTTGCAAAAAAAGTATATGGCCCACTCTATTTTATTTTTGCAAAGTTTGGTGAGGATTCGTCCATGGGGGGCAAAGTTATAGGGGGGTCCCAAAACTTTTTTTTCCCCATAGACTGAATGGGGAAAAAAATTTGCTGGCACCTACAGCCCAAACCGCTGGACGGATTTTCGACAAATTTGAACCAGGAGTAGAGGCTTGGTCCCAAAAGCGTGCTTTTGCAGATTTGGTGAAAATCCATCCAGTAGTTTTTTTTAAAATGACCAAAAAGTAGGTCATAAAAAATTTGTGATATCTGTGTTCGGTCCGCGGACACACTTCCCTGTTTGCTCCGCGGACAGTGTCCTGATTGGCCAATCGGCTTGCGTGATGTCCGCAGACATGCAACGTGTTTGCTGATTGGATGGCGTGGAGCGGGAAGCACGTCAGATTTTAGGTAGCGCCCGCCATCTTGGACTCGCGGACGTCCGCGGACAGCGCAGTGAAACTTGGTTTAAAATTTGTATTTAGTAGAGTGTGTTGGTGTGTAAGGGTGTTTGGGGAGGGTGGGAGAGTATGAGATAGGTTAAATGTTGTGTTTTTTAATGTGGTGGATGCTCTTGTTGTGTTCGATTTGTCTGCGGACAACACGGCTGTTCTGAAATGTTCTAAATAAACTAAATGGGGGTGTTCTGAGGACGCAATATGTGTCCTGTTTGTTCGCAAGCAAGCTGAAACTGTTCTAAGAACACTCGCAGTGTCCTGAAATGTTCGTAAATAAACAAAATGGGGGTGTCCTTATTGTTCTCTGGTAAGTTGAATGTGTTTTAAGAACACTTGTGGTGTCCTGAAATGTTTGTAAAAAAACAAAATGGGGGTGTTCTCAGGACGCTGTCCGTATTGTTCGTTGTGAAGTTTAAAGTGTTTTAAGAACACTCGCGGTGTCCTGAAATGTTCGTAGGGGGTGTCCTGAGGACGCTGTCCGTTTTGTTCGATGGGAAATTGAATGTGTTCTAAGAACACTCGCGGTGTTCTGAAATGTTCGTAAATAAACAAAATGGGGGTGTCCTGAGGACGCTGTCCGTATTGTTATCTGGCAAGTTGAATGTGTTCTAAGAACACTCGTGGTGTCCTGAAATGTTCGTAAATAAACAAAATGGGGGTGTCCTGAGGACGCTGTCCGTATTGTTCAATGGCAAGTTGAATGTGTTCTAAGAACACTCGTGGTGTCCTGAAATGTTCGCAAATAAACAAAATGGGGGTGTCCTGAGGACGCTGTCCGTATTGTTCGTTGTCAAGTTGAAAGTGTTCTAAGAACACTCGTGGTGTCCTGAAATGTTCGTAGGGGGTGTCCGGAAGACACTGTCCATATTGTTTGATGGCAAGTTGAATGCGTTCTATGAACACTCGCAGTGTCCTGAAATGTTCGCAAATAAAAAAATGGGGGTGTTCTGAGGACGCTGTCCGTATTGTTCTCTTGCAAGTTGAATGTGTTCTAAGAACACTTGTGGTGTCCTGAAATGTTCGTAAATAAACAAAATGGGGGTGTTCTAAGGACGCTGTCCATTTTGTTCGTTGTCAAGTTTAAAGTGTTCTAAGAACACTTGCAGTGTCCTGAAATCTTCGGAGGGGGTGTCCTGAAGACGCTGTCCGTATTGTTCTCTGGCAAGTTGAATGTGTTCTAAGAACACTCGCGGTGTTCTGAAATGTTCGTAAATAAACAAAATGGGGGTGTCCTGAGGACGCTGTCCTTATTGTTCTCTGGCAAGTTGAACGTGTTCTAAGAACACTCGTGTTGTCCTGAAATGTTCGTAAATAAACAAAATGGGGGTGTCCTGAGGACGCTGTCCGTATTGTTCGATGGCAAGTTGAATGTGTTCTAAGAACACTCGCGGTGTCCTGAAATGTTTGCAAATAAACAAAATGTTGGTGTCCTGAGGACGCTGTCCGTATTGTTCTCTGGCAATTTGAATGTGTTCTAAGAACACTCGTGGTGTCCCGGAATGTTTGTAAATAAACAAAATGGGGGTGTCCTGAGGACGCTGTCCGTATTGTTCGATGGCAAGTTGAATGTGTTCTAAGAACTCTCGTGGTGTCCTGAAATGTTTGCAAATAAACAAAATGGGGGTGTCCTGAGGACGCTGTCCGTGTTGTTCGTTGTCAAGTTGAAAGTGTTATAAGAACACTCGCGGTGTCCTGAAATGTTCGTAGGGGTTGTCCTGAAGACGCTGTCCGTATTGTTCGTTGTGAAGTTTAAAGTGTTTTAAGAACACTCGCGGTGTCCTGAAATGTTCGTAGGGGGTGTCCTGATGACGCTGTCCGTATTGTTCGATGGGAAGTTGAATGTGTTCTAAGAACACTCGCGGTGTTCTGAAATGTTCGTAAATAAACAAAATTGGGGTGTCCTGAGGACGCTGTCCGTATTGTTCTCTGGCAAGTTGAATGTGTTCTAAGAACACTCGTGGTGTCCTGAAATGTTCGTAAATAAACAAAATGGGGGTGTCCTGAGGACGCTGTCCGTATTGTTCAATGGCAAGTTGAATGTGTTCTAAGAACACTCGCGGTGTCCTGAAATGTTCGCAAATAAACAAAATGGGGGTGTCCTGAGGACGCTGTCTGTATTGTTCTCTGGCAATTTGAATGTGTTCTAAGAACACTCGTGGTGTCCTGAAATGTTCGTAAATAAACAAAATGGGGGTGTCCTGAGGACGCTGTCTGTATTGTTTGATGGCAAGTTGAATGTGTTCTAAGAACACTCGCGGTGTCCTGAAATGTTCACAAATAAACAAAATGGGCGTGTCCTGAGGACGCTGTCCGTATTGTTCGTTGTCAAGTTGAAAGTGTTCTAAGAACACTTGCGGTGTCCTGAAATGTTCGTAGGGGGTGTCCTGAAGACGCCGTCCGTATTGTTCGATGGCAAGTTGAATGTGTTCTAAGAACACTTGAGGTGTCCTGAAATGTTCGCAAATAAACAAAATGGGGGTGTCCTGAGGACGCTGTCCGTGTTGTTCGTTGTCAAGTTGAAAGTGTTATAAGAACACTCGCGGTGTCCTGAAATGTTCGTAGGGGTTGTCCTGAAGACGCTGCCCGTATTGTTCGTTGTGAAGTTTAAAGTGTTTTAAGAACACTCGCGGTGTCCTGAAATGTTCGTAGGGGGTGTCCTGATGACGCTGTCCGTATTGTTCGATGGGAAGTTGAATGTGTTCTAAGAACACTCGCGGTGTTCTGAAATGTTCGTAAATAAACAAAATTGGGGTGTCCTGAGGACGCTGTCCGTATTGTTCTCTGGCAAGTTGAATGTGTTCTAAGAACACTCGTGGTGTCCTGAAATGTTCGTAAAGAAACAAAATGGGGGTGTCCTGAGGACGCTGTCCGTATTGTTCAATGGCAAGTTGAATGTGTTCTAAGAACACTCGCGGTGTCCTGAAATGTTCGCAAATAAACAAAATGGGGGTGTCCTGAGGACGCTGTCTGTATTGTTCTCTGGCAATTTGAATGTGTTCTAAGAACACTCGTGGTGTCCTGAAATGTTCGTAAATAAACAAAATGGGGGTGTCTTGAGGACGCTGTCTGTATTGTTCGATGGCAAGTTGAATGTGTTCTAAGAACACTTGCGGTGTCCTGAAATGTTCACAAATAAACAAAATGGGCGTGTCCTGAGGACGCTGTCCGTATTGTTCGTTGTCAAGTTGAAAGTGTTCTAAGAACACTTGCGGTGTCCTGAAATGTTCGTAGGGGGTGTCCTGAAGACGCTGTCCGTATTGTTCGATGGCAAGTTGAATGTGTTCTAAGAACACTTGCGGTGTCCTGAAATGTTCGCAAATAAAAAAATGGGGGTGTTCTGAGGACGCTGTCCGTATTGTTCGTTGTCAAGTTGAAAGTGTTCTAAGAACACTTGCGGTGTCCTGAAATGTTCTTAGGGGGTGTCCTGAAGACGCTGTCCGTATTGTTCGATGGCAAGTTGAATGTGTTCTAAGAACACTTGTGGTGTCCTGAAATGTTTGTAAATAAACAAAATGGGGGTGTTCTAAGGACGCTGTCCGTTTTGTTCGTTGTCAAGTTTAAAGTGTTCTAAGAACACTTGCAGTGTCCTGAAATCTTCGTAGGGGGTGTCCTGAAGACGCTGTCCGTATTGTTCTCTGGCAAGTTGAATGTGTTCTAAGAACACTCGCGGTGTTCTGAAATGTTCGTAAATAAACAAAATGGGGGTGTCCTGAGGACGCTGTCCTTATTGTTCTCTGGCAAGTTGAATGAGTTCTAAGAACACTCGTGGTGTCCTGAAATGTTTGTAAATAAACAAAATGGGGGTGTCCTGAGGACGCTGTCCTTATTGTTCGATGGTAAGTTGAATGTGTTCTAAGAACACTTGCGGTGTCCTGAAATGTTCGCAAATAAACTAAATGTTGGTGTCCTGAGGACGCTGTCCGTATTGTTCTCTGGCAATTTGAATGTGTTCTAAGAACACTCGTGGTGTCCTGAAATGTTTGTAACTAAACAAAATGGGGGTGTCCTGAGGACGCTGTCCGTATTGTTCGATGGCAAGTTGAATGTGTTCTAAGAACTCTCGTGGTGTCCTGAAATGTTTGCAAATAAACAAAATGGGGGTGTCCTGAGGACGCTGTCCGTATTGTTCGTTGTCAAGTTGAAAGTGTTCTAAGAACACTCGCGGTGTCCTGAAATGTTCGTAGGGGTTGTCCTGAAGACGCTGTCCGTATTGTTCGCTGGCAAGTTGAATGTGTTCTAAGAACACTTGCGGTGTCCTGAAATGTTTGCAAATAAAAAATGGGGGTGTTCTGAGGACGCTGTCCGTATTGTTCGCTGGCAAGTTGAAAGTGTTCAAAGAACACTCATAATGTCCGCGGACATTAAAAGTTTCCATAGGCCATAGTTGAAATGTTTGACTCTACGGGTGTGATATGCTGCGGTGGTAGTGGCCAGGGCATAGAGTTTTGGGTGCATGGCCATTTGCTCTCTTGCAAGTTGAATGTGTTCTAAGAACACTTGCGGTGTCCTGAAATGTTCGCAAATAAACTAAATGGGGGTGTTCTGAGGACGCTGTCCGTAGTCAAGTTGAAAGTGTTCTAAGAACACTCGCAGTGTCCTGGAAATGTTCGTAGGGGTTGTCCTGAAGACGCTGTCCGTATTGTTCGCTGGCAATTTGAATGTGTTCTAAGAACACTTGCGGTGTCCTGAAATGTTCGCAAATAAACGAAATGGGGGTGTTCTGAGGACGCTGTCCATATTGTTCGTTGTCAAGTTGAAAGTGTTCTAAGAACTGTCGCGGTGTCCTGAAGAAGCTGTCCGTATTGTTCGCTGGCAAGTTAAATGTGTTCTAAGAACACTTGCAGTGTCCTGAAATGTTCGCAAATAAGAAATGGGGGTGTTCTGAGGACGCTGTCCGTATTGTTCGCTGGCAAGTTGAAAGTGTTCTAAGAACACTCATAATGTCCGCGGACATTAAAAGTTTCCATAGGCCATAGTTGAAATGTTTGAATCTATGGGTGTGATATGCTGCGGTGGTTGTGGCCAGGGCATAGAGTCTTGGGTGCATGGCCATTTGGCCATGCACCCAAGACTCTATGGCCTGGCCACAACCACCGCAGGATATCACACTCATAGTTGCTTATAACTTTGAGTCAAAAACAAATTTATAAGGAACAAAGTTATAAGCCACTATGGGTGTGATATGCTGCGATGGTTGTACTTATTATAATATGCTTACTGTTTGGTTTAGTAACTGGAGTACATGTATTTCTTGTTCATTTCTGTGATAAAAGTAAATAGCATGTTAGTATTGGTATTTTGTAATGACTTATTACATTGTATAATCAACAATTTTTTTTTTTGGACCCTCATATTTAGTAGATTACAAACGAGAGTACTGTGCAATTTGCACAGTTTCTGTGTTTGTTGCTAAAATCATTGGGTCTGTGGGAGAAAAGAAAATCCATGTTGGATTAAAAAAAAAACTTTTTCTGTTATGCTACAGTTTATTTGTTTGTTTGTTTTCAGTGTTCACTTGTTGTTTCTGGCTAATGCTTTATACATTGGCTTGTTGCAGTTTTTTGGAGCAGTAATATATTATTTATTTGTTTGGATATTGTAAAATTTTGGAGCAGTTAGATACCAGTAGGCGCATTCTAACTGTCAATTTTTTTTAATATATTTTAGTGATATTGATTTATCTGTTTGGATATTGTTAAATTCTGGGACCGTTAGATACCAATTGGCGTATTCTAACTGTTTATTTTTTGCTCTAATTTAGTGGTATTCCTTTATCTGATTAGTTGTTGTAGAATCTTTGGGCAGTTAGATAGCTTTTGGAATATTCTAACAGTTAATATTTTTTTACTATAAGTTTACTGAAAGTTTAAGTACAGTTTAGTTATCAAACTTTTGGTTTTAAGAACATTAAATAAGCATTTGTAAGATTTGCTGGTAATATCTGCTTTAGAGTAATGGTACTATAATTACATTCAAACCATCCACATTTCTTTTTTATATATCCAGTGTAGTTCCCTGAATTGGTTGTGGCTCCTGCATGGTAGATTATACCTATTGTTGTGAAGGTTTTCTTACCAAGTGATATTTGACCATGTGTGAATCCAGTCAGCTTTCAGTTGTTTTTGGTACCATCTGAATTGTAACGTAGAAGCATTAGTATTACGTATTTACTATGTGTTTGTATTACTAACGTGGAGCGATTATCCGAATTGCAGGTAGTACATAATCTACCATGGTTTGCATTTTGCACAATTTGCTGAAATGGAATGGATTCACAATTAGGTATTGATATATATATGAAGCGTTCATTGGGGATTTCTTCTTGTGTCACATTGTTGCAGAGAGTGCATGTATGTTTCCACATATATGAAATCTGGAAGATTTCATTTATAGGCATGTTTTTATTTTCCAGTACTTGTAGTAAGTACATTAGAAATTCTTGTGGATCTTCCTGTGAGTTTATAGTGAATTTAACCATTCCAGCACAGTAGTCCACTTGTTGTCTAATTCCATAAACACTATACGTGTTATCGGGATGTTTGTTGCATTTCTGTGAAGTTCTAACATTTGCAAACACAATTGGTCTGTACTGTGTAAGTAAATGTTGTCAACAATTGGTGGCAATTGAAATAGAATATTAATTGCTACATTTGCGTAGCAACTTACTCCAACTATATTTGAGAGTTTAAATGGACCAGGTAGTTCTGTATCTGATTGATTTTTTTTTAGTTTGTCTTCCTTCTTTGATGAAGTACCTGGTTTACTTTCCCTAATGGGTTCTTTTATGTTTGTGGTACTTGATGAAGTTTTAGTTTCTTTTACTCTCTTTGGAGGATTTGCAGTGACGTCCTGTTGCATTTCTGTTTGATTTAGTTTTCTTTTACCACGTTTTACTTTTTGTGGTACAGAATATGTGTTTAGATGGGGGGTGTATAGTGAGCGAAGTCTATTGTATTCTAAAATGCAAAGAATATCAGCGTTTACTTTACTTGCATCAAAGTTGATTAGAAATAGACTGTCAAGTGTACATAAGCGTGATAGTGCTACGTAGCTCATGCCTTCTTTAAAGACTGTGTTACCAATGTCTATCATTGCTTTGTCTAGGGTAAGACCTTGTGATTTATGAATGGTGACTGCGTATGCAAGAGTTAGAGAAAATTGTTCTCTGCGTATATACATGTCTTTGAAGAGAAGGAATCGAGCTTTTGAGCATCCTATCCTTTTTACTTCTGAAAGTTTGTCAAAGAGAATATTGACAAACTGAATTTTGTTGTCACATGGGTATGTTTGAGAGCCAACAACTGTACCCAGTGCTCCATTAACTAGTCCTTGGTCCACGTCAAGGTTACGTTTAAGCATTACTCTGCAATTTAAGGATAATTTTAATATCTTTTCCAATCCTGCTGTGTTTGAGATTGATTTTTCTAAACTATTTAGTCTTGTTGTGGCTTGGTCACACATGGGTAGTGTCATACCATGAACATCTAGTTTGTCTGTGGCGCTAATTTCCATTATTGGCTGCATTTCTTTACTTAACATTATTTCATTGAATTTGAAACAACCTGCAATAGTTGGCATTAAGGCCATACAATTGACATTTTTGTGGGCTAATTGTTCCATAACATCTGTAGCAAATGCATTATCACCATAAAGTGCATGAATATGCCGGGTTTTCAATATTGCTTCTGCTTCTTTAGAAAGTATACCAACTCTGATACTTTTTAAGATGTTGGCATAAGTGAGATCTGCACTTTGCCTCATGTTTTCTGTTAACTCGCTGTATTGGAAATGTTGCCAAAGGTTGACATTTCCAATGCTGCGAACATTTTTACGGCAGAGTTTGTGTCTTAATGTTTTAAAAATAGGCTCACCTTTTACTGGTGTCAATTGAAGAAGATCTCCAAAAACAATAATGTGTTTTCCTGCAAAGAGCTCTTCATAGTTTGTTTTCAGTACTTCTTGTAATCTGAGGTGAATCAAAGCCAACATTAGGTTGGACACCATGCTCACTTCATCTATTAGAAACATTTTCATTTGTTTCAATACTCTGCGTAGTTCCATTGCAGCTTCTGTAGAAAGTTTGTAATAGTCTAATTTGTTTTGGTGTTCTACTGGCAGGAATAGTAATCGGTGTAAAGTGACACCACCTATGTTGTAGGCAGCTAAACCTGTGGGGGCAGTGACAACAGCTGACAGTTTGTTTGTCAATTGTTGAAGGAACTTACTGTTGATTTTGATTATGAATGTTTTGCCAGAACCAGCTTCACCACTGACATACAATAGTATAGGTTTGTAATTTTGGCAGGTGCATTCTTTGTTTTCATGTTGTACACCATGTGCAATTTCTTTTGTTACTTCTTGAAAACTGCTACGTTGCTCATTGTTTAGTTTTGATTGTAGTATAGTTAAGTCTTCTTTATCTTCATACTGACACATGGTGTTTTCTACTTCTATCATAGCTAATTCTGACTTTATTTGTTATTAGTAGCTCTCCCAGTGGTTCTTGGCTTCCTGTTACAGAAGGTTGACTACTGACAGGAGTGTCCTTATCTAGTTGGGCCTGGAGTTCTTCTTCGTGTTGCTGTTCATTGTGCAACATTGTTTTGTACTGTGTAAAGTTTACATCAGTTATAGTGCTTTCATTTGCTTTGAAAGCGTTTTCATATGAGTCATAGTTATCTAGTATTTCTTTTTCTTTTTTCCATGGTGTAAAGAGTTGTAACAGGGACATCTAATATTCTTCTTTATGTTGAGGAGTCTTTAATGATAATTTGATATGATTAATTAAATTTGGTTTGGTGAGTTTTACTAAGCTGCCTTTACAGTTTGTCACTCTGTATTTACCGTTTTTTTCATCAGGTTTTATATTATTTGTGTATGTGTAATTTTGGGCTATGTGGTATAGAACCATGGTTTAAAGTGGTACTCCTGTTTGGGTAGTATGTGTCCAATAATTTGTTTTTTAAAATGTCTTGACTGTTGGGATCATGTTTGGCTATTGTTTCTATATCTTCGTATGATTTTAGAACCTCTTTTTCTAGATTTAGCTGGACCAAGACTTAGCCATAATATATTTTCAGATTTACCATACAGTGCAGTACCAGTTAAACGATCATCTGCTTCATAGGATCCACATTCTCTATGGGACAGCATTTTTATGCCCACGCTGTATATTTTTTGAGACACTGTTTTATCTGATGACAGGTCATTCCACCCGTCTTGCAGCTCTGTCTTTTCTGCTTTGGTTAAGTATGCTGTGACATATCGAGCAACTGCAGTAGAATTGTCTGCAATGTACTGCACATCTATGTTTGCATTCCATAAGTGGGCAATGATTGCATTGTAATCATTGATATATTTTTCTTCTTCTTTTATTTTTATGTAATATGTATTTTTAGGTGACTTACCTTTAACACTATGGCCCTCATTACGACCCTGGCGGAAAGTGACTGACCGGAGCGCCACAGCGTAAATAGCGTTTCCGCCATTGCACGAAGGAGCAAAGTGCGGCCCATTCCGACCCATCGGGCACGAGCACCACGCCACGGCGGAAGTGCAAAGTCCGCGATGGCGGAAATGACCCCAAAACGGCTCACACCGCCGCCGTACGGCGCCCTAGGTGCAATACCGCCACCCCTCTTAGCGGTCACCGCAGTGTGCGCCTACCGGAAAGTACGGTGACCGGAAATATACGGAAACGGAAGTAAAAACATGGGCCCGGAACGGGAAACATCCCGGCGTACACCTATAAAACCACTAAAACCACACAACCACTAAAATCACTACCCTGAAACACACCCCAACCCGTCACCCACCCTAGCGAAACCAAGACAAATGGGAAAAGTAGCGAAGAAAGCGTGCGACCGCAAGCGGCAGGTCCACTTCTCCCGCGAGGAACTCACCGTGCTAACAGAGACCCTCCAGGAGAATGCTGCCGTCGTCTTCTCCACGCAAATGACCAGAACGGCACTTGCAAACAAGAAGACCATATGGGCTCTGGTGGCACAGCGGGTAAGTGCGGTGGGGACCACACCCCGCACCACACAGCAATGCCGCAAGCGATGGGACGACCTGCGGATACGCGTCCGCAGCATACTCTCTGCCAACCGCAACATTGCCACAGCCACCGGGGGAGGTCCTGAATCACCCATCAAGTTGACCCCCTGGGAAGAAATCTGTGCCTCCACCATCGGAATGGAGAGCATAGAGGGAGTCGGAGGGATGGAGAAAGGAGTGCAGACATCCGAAGATTCAGGTAGGTGTGCCAGATAAAACAATGCCAAATCCACACAGTCCATCCATGTGAAGTACCATGCGTCCACATAGTGCAACAGAAACACATGTCCAGGAGAACGGCCACACACATCGGCCTGATAGCGCACGTTAAAACCCACAATAAATACATAAATAATTAAAAACCCCTAATACACGCACTACACGTGCAGCAGGCACACCCTAACTGCAGGCTGCCAAACAACTGCACCCTCACTCCACACACAAATCAAAGCACCTCCAAGGACCCGACCCAAATCACCCTCAGGTACCACCCCAAAGCATGTGATACAATGCCATTCCAATTCCCACAGACCCATCATTAACCCTCGCCCTCCTTTACTCCACCACAGGGTCCGATCCAAACGACGAGCTACAGGACACCCCTACCAGCACACCTGCAAAGAGGGCCAAGACCAACGGCCAGAGACCCTCCACCTCAGCTGCACGCATCAAGACACGGCAGCAGCACAAATCAGGTGGCAGCACAGAGGAGGGAACATCAACAGGCACCCCAGCAGCCAGCATGCCCACAACACCACCACCACAGGTCCCCCCAATGGATGCCACAGAAGGCACTGCCTCTGGTGGCAGCAGCACCATAGGTGACACCCCATTGATGGCAGCATGCTCGGACACAGAAAACGGGGATGTCGAAGTCAGATCCATCCATGACCTGTCCCAATCCCCCTGTCTGTCCCATCCCGTACAACATGAGGATACCACGCAGGGGCACCCACAAGACGACGACTGGCCATCCCCCACAAGCCCTGTGGCAAGGCAACATGAGGACAACAGCCCCTCTGTGACACCCCCGCAAATGGCCATGGCCCAGCAGAGGCAACAGTCCCTCGACCAGTTAATCGTACAACAGCAGCAACTGGCCACACTCCTCAAGGACCATGCCGATGAATGTGGGGGCACTAAGGCAGACATAGAAACATCAACTGAGACACTTAGGGCAGAAATGGAGAGAGGTACAGAGACGCTAAGGGCACAAATGGAGAGTAGCACCGAGAGCCTGAGAGTCCAAATGGAGAGTAGCACCGAGAGCCTGAGAGTCCAAATGGAGAGTAGCACCGAGAGCCTGAGAGTCCAAATGGAGAGAAGCACCGAGAGCCTGAGGGGGGAACTGCATGCGACGTCCAAAGACGTATGTGCCGAACTTGCCGCAGTGCGCCGTGTGCTCACTGAGCTCTCGCAAACCCTTAGGGACATGCATGGACGTGAGCAGGCAGACACATCATCCGTTGCAAGTTCCGTCCAGGGCAGCCCCCAACGTAGATCTGGAAGGAAACTGCGCTCCACAGGCAGGGGTGCCCCTGATACCCGCAGAGGGGGCTTGCAATAGCGACAGCCCACTGACAATGAGCATCTTTGGACACTGGTGTTCGGGGGGGAGGTAGGAGGGTGGAGGGGGTGTGTTGGGCTCACTTGGGTGGCGGGTCGATAGGGTGTTCAACATGACATCACATATGCCATAAAAAGTGCACGATCAACCAATGAGATGTGTGGACATTGATCTTTGTGTACTAGGCCATCATAGGCGTACAGTCCATATTGTGCATGTCCCAGACACACGCAGTGCCACGAGTCCCGTGTCCATGTATCAGCCACCAGGCGTGAGTGCTAGAAGCATACATCAATGAGATGCTGACGAATGTCACGGGCCTCCGGTGCCTCGCAGACTCCATGAGGTGCTGCCACATCCCCACCCTCATCATGACCATCATCAGGTGCTTGCAGTTCTGCGTCAGGGGGCATGGGCACATTTCTACGTACGCACATGTTGTGGAGCATGACACATGCCATGACCATCTTTGCAACCTTCTCATGGCGGTACAGGAGTGCCCCGCCAGACCTGCTGAGGCAGCGGAAACGAGTCTTCAGTAGGCCGAATGCCTGTTCAATGACTACACGGGTACGTGAGTGGGCATGGTTGTAGTCCTCCTCATGCTGGTCCCGTGGGTTCCGGACTGGTGTGAGGAGCCATCTCTTCAGTGGATATCCAGCATCACCTGTATGTGGACGAGAAACGTATGATGTGGAATGCCATTGCTACGTACGCCCACCCCCCCCCTTCCTGCCAGGTCATTGCCAAATCACATACCCCACATAATCATGCATGTAATGAGACTCACCGAGTAGCCAGGATCTGTTCCCTGCGTGTCGCTCCATGTAGCGTGGTATTGTAGAGTTCCTCAAGACCATAGAATCATGGGTTGATCCAGGGAATCGGGCACAACAATGTGTAATGATCCTGTTGGAGTCACACACCATTTGTACATTCAGGGAATGAAATTGTTTTCGGTTGCGGTACTGGGCCTCCATGGCATGTGGGACGACCAATTCCACATGGGTGCAGTCGATGGCACCAATGCAACCCGGTATGCCGGCAAGTGCATGGAATCCCACTTTTGTGTTGGTAATTTCCTGCTCCGAGCGTGGTAGAGAGATGTAGTCGTCTGCGTGCTGCAGGAGGGCATTGAGCACTTGAAATAGTGTCCGTGAGAACAGTGGCTGAGAAATGCCATGCAACTATCCGACTGTGTGCTGGTAGGTGCCTGTGGCCAGGAAGTGGAGTACAGACACCACCTTCAGTAGGGGTGGGATGGCGGTTGGGCTATCTATCATGCTGACAAGGTCAGCCTGTGTCATGTTAACAATGGCGGCTATGGTGTCCCGGTCCAGACGGTAGAGGGTGTGGATCTGCTCATCAGTGAGGTTGAACGGATGTGCTCGGAGGTGTGGGATTGCGGGCTGCCTGCGTGGTGGTAGTGGCTGTGCTGGCGGCCCTTGCTGGCCCTGCCTTGGCCTCCTCCTCCTCCTGCGTCTCCTTCGTGCGGCCGGTTGCAGTTGGTGTTCGTCTTCTTCTTGGAGTTGGAGTAGTTGCAGTGCTATCAGGTCCCCCAGGGCCAACATCGCGAGTCCTGCCGGTAGCATTTCGGTGTGGTTGTGGGAGGAGACTGGCTGTGCAATTTATGTGTTTTCAGGCTGTATGGCCTCCACCTGTGGTGATTAATTCCACCTGTGCAAACTGCTCTCCCCTTTGGCCGAGCACGTCCCGCGCACAACGCTGCAAATCGGGGAATGGCATCTTGCTATTGCAATCATGTATTTGTACCCGATGGCCGTGTAACATTGGTTGACATGTTCATTCTGCTGTGGTCCCATTGTTGCACATACTATCTGTGCAGTCGCGAACAGACTTGTGAAGGGTCAGTGGAACGTAGTACTCGAGTAACGGTGGGCCCTCATGCATCACTGTACCGAGTTGCAACGACGGGCGGGGCGTCCCATTTGTGGGTGAAGGCAGTTGCCATTTTCACACACAGCCGCACTCGATGAAATAATTAGTGATTTCAAACAGCCACAGATGCCTTTTCGGCGTGATGTTGCAAATGTGGAATTCGAAGGGCGGCGCTTTCGGTTTCCAGCTAGCGGCGAGGAGATGCCCACAGGTCTGACTGCAAATATAACGTTCTATTGTTCAATGTCCTTGAGACAGGGCCCATGGCGAGGAAGCAATGATTGATATGAATAGTTTGGGATGCGCAATTGCTACGTGGGCGATGAGGCCGGCCGTTCCCAAATACATGTTACTTCACAACACTGGAATTACGGGCTGGGGCACTGTGGATTTTGCAGGCTGCATAACGCACAGACTCAATGGATGTTTCTAATGTTATGTGAGTAATTATTCAGGCGTTTTGATTCCGGGATGAGGGAATGATGAATGGATGCATGGGCAGGTGATTTGATACAGAGTTTGCCATGTACAGGGCTTCTTGGGATCTATCCGCCTCCCCTACGCTATGTGATGCAGGGCTGCCATGGTGGGACCATCGTCTATCTGGCCTTGTTGAGCCCTCCCTGTCTCGACGCGCCCTCAGACACTTGTGTCCATGCACGTTAACATTCCCATCTGATGGATTCTGTTTTGACAGACGCATGCACAGGTACACTCGTTTGTGATGGTGTTTGCACCTCGATATAGATGGTTAGGAGTCGCAAGTGGTTTTGGGGTGGTGATGATCCTTTGGAGTGGGCTAGCATGCATATGGCTGTGGATTTCGTGTGATCATTGAAGTGAGTTGTTGGAATGTAGTTCTGATGGCCATTCTGTTCTTTTTCTTTTCTTTTGGTTGACAGGTATCTCCTCCCCTTTTGCCACTGCCATCTGTATGCCACTCCTGCAGATGGGTTTTACTCCCGACACCTGCTGCTTCGTGTTAATCAGTGGAGCAGCATTACGATCTTATGGGACGATCGCCAATGGCCCACATGCCCTTACGCAGTACTGGTGGCTCGGAGCAACATTTCGGCCTTTCAGCTGGACTAGTGCCTCCCCATTGGGACGGCCCTGCGGTTCTGTGCGCTTCCATGTTGCCTTTTCGTACGTGAATGTGGCTCTGTGTACCATGAGGGAACAGGGCGACACACAAGTAGTGGCTGGTCATTTCTTGCGGATGCAGCCCACAATGGTGATTAGTGTTTAGGAGTTCATGGCCTGATGGCTGTATGGGCTTGGTGACTTTGATGTGCATTAAATTTCTATTCTGATTTGGCCTGTGTAGCGTTTTTCTTTGCAAGTGATGTGGCATATGCCTATTTGGGGGGCGATGTATTGTGAGGAGATCTGCATTGGGTTCCAGCTTCGGAGTTTAGTTGCGTGGTACTGTACTGGGCGCGTTTGCCTACTAAGCCCGTGAGGTCAGGGATGGGGGCTGCCAATATGACAGTTTGAATGTTGTCATGCTCAGGGGCGGGGGATTGGGTTTTGTGTAACAGATGCCGGTCAGCCAGGTGGACTGGTGGAATGATGTGATTCTCGGAATATTGCTGGTCACAGGTGCCTGTGTTTGCGTGCGTTTCTTGGTGGGGGACTGTGGTCATGTCCATTGGGATGGCTTCTGTATTCGTGCCATCTGTGCCCTGCAGCTCCCATTGGCCCCTCTTGTGTTTCTTTTGTTCGTTGCCATGCATGGGTGACTTGTACATTTCAATGGTTGCATTGTGACTTCATTGCACCTACGGGGAGTTGTACTTTGTGGGCAGGGAGCGGTGTACAGGCACTCAGTGGGGCCGTTTACGGTTGATTCGCGATGCCGTACTTCTCACCATGGCGGAATGGTACATTACGCCATGCCTGATGGCGTTAGGTACATGTCCGCTAGGGTCGGAATTGGCGTACCGTTGCGCCATGGTGGTGTTTGCGGTTTCGCATGGCGCGCGCGCGCGTGCTTGGTGCAGTTAGCGTTGGCGTTCACTACGGTGTCGCTAATGGCTTCGTACTTTGCGGTGACGGGTCATAGTCGCACCGAGCGCTATTCGATGGCGGTATTGCATTTCCGCCATCGTTTTACGATTTCCGCAAGGGTC
This sequence comes from Ambystoma mexicanum, assembly GCF_040938575.1. Classification (NCBI taxonomy): domain Eukaryota; kingdom Metazoa; phylum Chordata; class Amphibia; order Caudata; family Ambystomatidae; genus Ambystoma; species Ambystoma mexicanum. The sequence continues at coordinate 581,768,894 of NC_090923.1, read as the reverse complement.
GTAATGAGGGCCTATGTCTCACTGAAGAGATGAGGTTGTTCACTTGACCTGTATTTGTAAGTGGTCTAGGGAAACCAAATCGGAATTTGGAGTAGTAGTTCCCTTTGTTTTTGTATTTGCGACGACAATATTTGCCACATTTGTGTCTTTGAAATTGTAAAATTTGTGCATGAAGATCACTATTTTTGGATTCCGATGGAATTTCACAAGTGACATATTTTTCAATAAACTGTAAAACAGTGGCATCACTGTCTTGACCAAATTTAGGAGCATCTTTAATCCATAAAAGCATGTGGATATGTGGTGCTCCTCTGGCTTGGTATTCTTTTCTCCAAAAGAAGTGTTGCACATCTCCAAGGGGAGGAACAGTTTTATTACAAATAAAATGTAGCATAGCAATGAAGCAATGGTGAAAATATCTTGAAACATTAACAGGATCCAGAGAACAAAGTTCTCCAGGTGTTAGTATATCTATGTTTGTTTTGTTTTTGCGTAGGAAATCATGTAAATCTTCCCATGCATATTCTGCACAACTTAATGTAACAAACCAAGTGGGTGGGCCAAGGTTTCTGATCATACACTGCAAGCCACTGATACAGCTCGTTGAGAGGACTCTTACAGTAACCAGGTGTAACCATAAAACAATGGTTCCCGCCACTTTTCTCGACTTGAATTCAAGATCGATCCTGCAAGCAACCACAGAGATCGCCTATCCACTTTGCGGACTACAATCAACACGCCACGCACTCAACCGCTGGCACCTTTAAAAACAATCAGTCATGACGCTTGAACTACCTTAGGTGCATGACACTCTCCTTACGGCACCTTTGTGCTCCATTACCCCTAAGTCCTGACGACAGTGCGGTGCCATTACCAGCAGGTCACAACCACTCCAACCGCTGGTTCCTTTCACCTATCCACCGCACCAGAAACACCTAAATTGTTTGTGTGTCGACCGTGCTTGTGTACTGCCTTATTATTAGCAATACATAAAATCACAGTAACTTGAATTGTACTAACCCACTGAAATATGTACAAAGTATTGTGATCTATATACAATATCTTTTTGTGCCCAGGACGGCATATGTCATTGTTTTAAATATTCTTTTATTGTATGTGAACTAATAAATTACAGAATTCAAATAATTCTTTTCACTACCCTTCTTTTTCTGGAAGAGCACATTGATTTTGAGATTTTGGCATGTCCTCTTTTCACAATGAAAATATTATTTTTCGTAGTACATACATTTTTCGCAGAGATGGAGTACATCTAACTTATGCTGGCAATCAGATTTGTCTAAGAAACATACAAAATGCATTGCGACCTTTTTTAGAATGAAGGCATCCATTTTGAAGTAGGTGTTGAGTATTTATAATTTTTGAAACACAAACACCTCCCAAAGGCTCTTTTCAGAGCCACCACTTACTCCCAGAGAAAATTGCAATGGTTTTGATAGGGTAGCACCCCAAAATTTTAGATGTCTGCAGACTCTCTGTGGACTTCTAAAAAATACAAAGGGCCCTGCTTCATTTATTTTCACTTCTATTTTTTAACTGTGAAAGGCAGCTCTGAAAAGAGCCTTATTTCTTTTTGATTTTTTGTTATTTTATATTTTTTGGGGGTTTTTATACATGACACACTAGAACAGGAGGGGAAAGGAGGGTAAGAGGGGGAAACCAACCACAGGGATAAGAAAGAGCGAGCTAAGAGAGGAAGATGTAGAGTGGGTTTTATTTGGGTAGTGAGCAGGTCTTCTCGTGCTCTGAGACGATAGTCTCAAAAGCACTACAAAGTCGCTCCCCCCTGCAGAGTACTGTGTCGCAGTACATATACACAATTGTGACCCTCGAAAGGTAAGGGTCATCAGCATTATGTATGGCCTGTGAGGCAGCTTGAGGAAGACGCTGTCCCACAGAGGTGTTCCTTGTGGTGACAGGATCAGAAACGGAGGATAAAGTAGAGGAATTCAACCTACTACGCTCCTCTCAATGTACAACCTTGCGACTGGCCCCAGAGTGAAATGACCTTAGGTTTCGCTTCATGGTAGTGGTCCCAAAGCTGTACGAACCATGCCTCCCATGACTGAGTACTATTTTGCACTCATTGCAGGTGACTCGGTTCGCACGAGCCTTATGACCATCCCCATGAATGGTAAATAACCGCCACACCCAAGACTCACGCTGATTGCGGGTAGTAGGGATTTCCACTATCTCATTCTTGTCATCCTCTTCTTCCTCCTCTGCATCCTCACTCCTGTTCCCCTCTTCAGGCCCTTGGGGAGGTGGTGGTGGTGGAGGGGCTGGGGGTGGTGCTGAAGCAGGTGCAGCACCAGGTGGCAGTAGTGCAGCCATGGATGCCATCTCGATGATGGTGTAATCTGCAAGTTGCAGGAAAAATAGCTGTGCTCTGAAGAATAGCCAGAAACACAATGGGCCTCATTACGACCCAGGCGGTAATCTTCCGTCATTACCGCCATGGCGTAATGAGCGTTTACGCTTTGGGCCGATGGCGTAAAGAGCGCCACATTACGACCCATCGCGCACGAGCATTACGCCATGGCGGTAATGCAATTAACGCCATGGCGGAAAAGGCCCCTACCGGCATCGTAAAGTGAGCAAGGTGCACTTCCGCCACCGTAAGTAGCGGCCACCGTAATTAGCGGCCACCGTAATTAGCAGCCACCGTAATTTGCGGTGGCCGTAAAAAGCAGGACCGGAAATAGCGTCATCGCGCCGGAACAGGAAACAGCACGTCGGCCATTTTTAAAAACACAATCCATTGCCATCCTACCGAACAACACCAGATCCAACCCTGACACCTGTCCCAACCAATCACCCACCCATCCAACTACCCAAAAATGCCTAAAGCTGTTAAGAAGGCATGTGACCACCAGCGCCAGGAAAGATTCAGCCGGGAGGAACTCTGCATGCTTGCGGAGACCCTGCAAGACAACGCAGCTGTCGTTTTCTCCCCTGAAATGACCAGGACAGCGATGGGAAAAAAGAAGGCCATCTGGGCCCTGGTGGCCGAGCGCGTCAGCGCGGTGGGGACCGTACCCCGCACCCCACAGCAGTGCAGGAAGCGATGGGACGACCTCCGCATATGGGTCAGAGCGGTCATCTCTGCGAACCGCAACCTTGCAATGGGTACCGGTGGAGGGTCGGAATCCCCACTAAAACTCCAACCGTGGGAGGAGATTTGTGCAACCACGATTGGCATGGAAGCCATTGAAGGCGTCGGAGGGATGGAAAGGGGAGCTCCGACATCAGGCGATGAAGGTAGGTGCCTCAAACAAGACATGCCATAGTCACTGCAGTCCATTCATGTGTAGCACAAGGTTTCCCTAGAGTGTAAATGCAACACATTTCCACACTGCCCATAGCCACATGCGAGCACCACCCTGTATACACTGCTGGCACCCGCATACCTGCATCCACATTCCACACTAAAAGGAGACAACCTGCATGGCCCTGCCTGAAATCTGCCTCATCTACTGACCAGAATAATGTCCATCATTGTCATTCCAAAGTCCGCAGACCCATCAATAACTCCCTCCCTCCTTTGCTCCACCACAGGCACAGATTCACACCCCGAGGACCAGGACACCCCTGCGACGAAGAGAGCCAAGAAGGCCAATTATACCGTCCCCGCACCCTCGACCTCAGCTGCAGTGAGGCAGACCCCACAACAAGCAGGACCCACTGCAAGCATACCGGACGTCCCACCGGCAAGCACCCCTGTAGTCAGCAGGCCAGCAGCAGCTGCTCCACCTCTACCAAAATTGCCTGCCACAGAAGGCACCGGGTCAGCGGCCAGCAGCAACATGGGTGAGACAGCTGCAATAGCTGCATGTTCAGACTCAGACATTGAGGAGCACGAAGTCAGAAGCCCCACTGACCTACTACATTCCCCCTGTTTGTCACACGCCAGCTCCCATGAGGATCACACACAGGGGTACACAGAGGTAGAGGAGTGGCCTTCTACCCCATGCCCAGTCCTCAGTCCACAGGAGGGGAGCAGCCCCTCCATCACACCACCAGCACTGGCCATGGGCTAGCAGGGGCAGCAGTCCCTCGAGGACATCACAGAACGGCAGCAACAACTGTCCACGATGCTGGCTGAGCATGCCGCGGAATGTGTGGGGGCTAGGGCAACCATTGAAAAGGCCACGGAGACCCTAAGGGCCGAAGTTGCGCAGAGCACTGCCACCCTGAGGGATGCCATGCAGGCCATGTCCAGGGACATCTGTGCTGAACTTGCCGGCTTGTGTCGTGTGCTCACTGAGCTCACCCACACCCTACAGGACGTGCATGCACGGGGGCAGGCAGGGACATCCTCCATTGCCAGTTCTGCACAGAGCAGCCCCGTCCGATGTTCCGGACGTAACCTGCGCTCCACAGCCAGGGGTGCCCCGGGGGCCGGGAGAGGGGGCTTGTAACAGCCTGTGCCCACTGTCACAGGCATCTGTTGACACCTACATGGGGTGTGTTGGGGTGTGCAGGGGGGAGGGGTGTGTTGGGGTGTGCAGGGGGAGTTGGTGTGTTGGGGTGTGCAGGGGGGAGGGGGGAGGGGGTGTGTTGGGGTGTGCAGGGGGGAGGGGGTGTTGGGGTGTGCAGGGGGGAGGGGGGAGGGGGTGTGTCACGACGTTTCATAGTTTAAATACACTTTTTTCTTTCCCAAAATGAAATGTGTGGACATTTTCGTTGCTTATGTGTGCTTTATTGGTGTACAGTCCACAGTGTGCATGTCCCAGAGACACACAGTGCCCCAAGTGCAGTCTCCATGTGATTCACACCAGCCGTGTGTGCTAGAAGCAGTGGTCGATGATACTTTGGCGCATTGCACGCCCCTCCTGTGCGTCGCCTCCTCCATGGGGTGCCGCCCCATCTGCACCCTCCTCATCCTCATCGTCAGGTGGTTGCAGTTCTGCGTCAGGGGGCAGGGGCACATTCCGTCTGACGCACATATTGTGTAGCATGACACATGCCATGACGATCTTTGCCACCTTCTCATGGTGGTACAGGTGTGCCCCACCAGACCTGCTGAGGCTTCGGAACCGTGCCTTCAATAGGCCGAATGTCTGCTCTATGACCACACGAGTATGTGTATGTGCACGGTTGAAGTCCTCCTCGTGCTGGTTCTGCGGGTTACGGACTGGTGTAAGGAGCCACCTCTTCAGGGGATAGCCTGCAGGAGAATGTATGTGTCAGTCATGTCGTCTGATCAAGAACATGATGTGCCAACATGGCTTGCATCCAACTGTTACTTTGGCTCACTTCTACATGCACTAATTGATTCACACAATGCAACCAGTATATGCTCATGGCTCCCATGGCCTGTTTTGCATGCCATCACCCAATGTATGCAGAGGGGTTGAGTGCATTGTGAGTGCCCATCCTCTGTCTCCGTTCTCTGTGTTACTCACAGCCAGGTGGCGTATGCATCATTCCCCCCCCTTTCAGCCAGGTGGAGTATGCATCATTCCCCCCCCTTTCAGCCAGGTGGAGTATGCATCATTCCCCCCCCCTATCAGCCAGGTGGAGTATGCATCATCCCCCCCTTTCAGCCAGGTGGAGTATGCATCGGTACGTCATTCACCTGCCCACTTCCATGACATTGTACTCACCGAGTAGCCAGGATCTTGGGCCTGCATGTCGCTCCATGTAGCGTGGTATTGTGGAGTTCCTCAGGACCATAGAATCATGGGTTGATCCGGGGAATCGGGCACAACAATGTGTGATTATCTTGTTGGAGTCACAGACCATTTGCACGTTGATTGAGTGGAACTGTTTCCGGTTGCGGTACGGTACCTCCATGGCACGTGGAACCACCAATTCCACATGGGTGAAGTCGATGGCACCAATGCAACCGGGTATGCCGGCTAGTGCATGGAAACCCACTTTTGTGTTTGCAATGTCCTGGGCAGTCCGTGGTATGAGATGTGGTCGTCTGTGTGCTTGAGGAGGGCATCGAGCACTTGGATGAGTGTTCGTGAGAATAATGGTTGTGAAATGCCATGCAAGTCCCCCACTGTGTGCTGGTAGGTGCCTGTGGCCAGGAAGTGGAGTACAGACACTACCTTCAGTAGGGGGGGGTGGCGGTTGGAGTTTCTATCATGCTGACGATGTCGTTGTGTATCATGTCTACGATGGCGTTGATGGTGTCCCGGTCCAAACGGTACAGGGTGGATCTACTCAGCAGTGAGGTTGAATGGATTGGCTCTGATGCGTGGGATTGGGGGCTGCCTGCGTGGTGGCACTGGCTGTGCTGGTGGGGCTTGCTGGGCCTGCCTTGCCCTCCTTCTCCTCATGCGTCTCCTCTGTGCTGCCTGTTGTTGTTGTTGCTGTTGTAGCACATGCATTGCTATCAGGTCCTCCAGCCCCAACATTGCTAGTCGTATTGGTATCATTGTGGAGTGTGACTGGGTGTGGGAAGGGGTGGGGTGTGCTCTTTTTGTACTTCCTGAGTCTGTATTGCCTTCACCTGTGCTGTTTCTGTGCACCTGTGGCAGCTGCATTCACTTTACATGGCCCTTTACGGTTGGTTCGCGATGGCGTAATTAGCACCATGGCGGTAAGGTACTTAACGGGCTGGGTGATGGCGTTAGGTGCATGTCCGCTTGGGTCGGCATTTGCGTACCTTTCCGCCATGGCGCTAAGTACGGTGTGGCCGGTCGCGTGCGCGCACCCTTAGCGCAGTTAGCGGCAGCGTTAACTACGATGCCGCTAATGGCATCGTAGTTAACGGTCACGGGTCATGATCGGACCTGGCGGAAAACGATGTCGGTAACCATTTACCGCCATCGTTTTTCACTTAGCGCCAGGGTCGTAATGAGGCCCAATGAGAATAAGCTCTAGGACGTGGTCTTTTATAGGGGTGCTTGTACACGGTTCGCGGACATGCACGCTGTCCGCAGACATATCAAACACAAAAAAAGGTTCAAAAACATTCAAAAAGTATGTAGAAACTCAGCATTAGTATGTGGGACTTGTGCTATGGTGAGTTTTTATTGAGAAATATTGTGGATTACTTGAAAATGTACTTTTAAATTGTTCAGGGACACGAACAGTGTCCACATTCAGAACACGTTCGCGAAGGAAGCGGCTGTCTGCAGGACACCAAATGCACGGACATTGGTTTGCGCATGCGCGTTGATGTTCTACGGACACTGTTCGGGTCCCGAATTAATTAAAAGTGAGTCACACGTCAAACGAACAGTTACGGACAACCGTTTGTTTTTAGAACAGTTTAACTTCCTTGCAAACAATACGGACAGACATAACGTCCTCAGGACACCTCCATTTTCATTTATTTACGAACATTTCAGAACACCGCATGTGTTCTTAGAACAGTTTCAACTTGCTAGCGAACAGTACGGACAGGTATACTGTTCTTCAGGACACCTCTATTTTCTTTTATTTATGAACATTTCAGGACACCGTTTGTGTTCTTAGGACAGTTTCAACTTGGTAGCGAACATTATGGACAGGTATAGTGTTCTTCAGGACACCTCCATTTTCGTTTATTTACGAACATTTCAGGACACCACTTGTGTTCTTAGAACAGTTTCAACTTGCTAGCGAACAATACGGACAGGTATTGTGTTCTTCAGGACACCCCCATTTTATTTATTTACGAACATTTCAGGACATCGCGTGTGTTCTAGAACAGTTTCAACTTGCTAGCGAACAGTACGGACAGCTATAGTGTTCTTCAGGACACCTCCATTTTCATTTATTTACGAACATTTCAGAACAACGCGTGTTCTTAGAACAGTTTTAACTTGCTAGCGAACACTATGGACAGGTATAGTGTTCTTCAGGACACCTCCATTTTCATTTATTTACAAACATTTCAGGACACCGCGTGTGTTCTAGAACAGTTTCAACTTGCTAGCGAACAGTACGGACAGGTATAGTGTTCTTCAGGACACCTCCATTTTCATTATTTACGAACATTTCAGAACAACCGCGCTGTCCGCGGACACCTAAATTGTTTTTTTTTTTTAAAACTGAAACTAATTACAACACAATATAACAATGTAACTTTATTTAACATATATTAACAATTTCTGACAGAGAAGGTGAGGCAGAAACGGAAACAAAAACAGGGGAATTAGGGGTTTCAACATGATTGGTATCAGGTGAAGAAGGGATGGAAGTCTCATCAAAACGTTTTGGGTTATGGAGAGGGTTTGGGGATAATTGACTGGGATATGGTGAGGGGGGACAAGTACATGTGGGACAATGGTATGAGGTTTTTGTTTTAAAATGCTCAACAAAAGTTTTCAAATTATTAAAATTGGTCAACAATATATCAATTTTTTCTTTTATGCTGTCACAAGTGTTATCCGTAACAGTTTCTTCAGAGGTATTTTCTATTTTGGTATGCTCTGTAAAAAAAAAATATATATGTTAAATGTATATAACATAATAATAATTAAATGGTTTATATTGTAAAGTGTGTATCATTAGTTTCACTATGTTCTGACATTTCCTCATGTGGGAAATGCTCCTCTAGTCATTCCAGAGTACTAGACATTTCTGTGAGAAAAAAAAAGATCATATATTTTTTTTCATCTAATACAGAAAGTTTATAAATATATGAGTAAAATGAAGTACACTTACTATTTCAGGTAATATATGTTCTGAGTACTATGTAGGTCTGGTCTTGCTCTTAGTTGTGGAGTGTCTGTGAGGTAAGTTTGTTGGTAGCCAATTTATCTTCTTTTGGTATATTCCATTTTAGAACATATTGTATTTAAATGAATGGTAGTGTGTTACATATATGGGTTACATTCAGTGAAAAAACTTTGTTAAAGGGACGTTATGGTTAAGTTGCGCTACTAAAAACCTATGAAATTCAGTGATGTCATCAATGACATTTGTGATGTCATCTTTGATGTCCTGGGTGTTAGGCTTAGCAGTACACGGTGGTGGCACGAGTTATGGTTGCTTACCTTACCATAACTGGCGAATTTCTGTTTTTTTATATCAATTGTAACAATAATGTCCCTTTAACAATGTTTTTTCACTGAATTTCATGGGTTTTTACAAGGATACCCTTAATTCTTCTACATGGTCCTGGTATCTACATCATACTGCCCCCCTGCCCCATCGTTATAGCCGCAGACACTGCGAACTGCGCAAATGTCCACGGACTACGGGCAGCATTCACACTGCCCAAAAGCATAGGGGTTAGTTTACAATGTTGTATCCTGCAACAGACAAAGACATATACATGAAACAACATATTTATAGGAAATTTGTACTTCAAAAACCACAAGTATGTTTTCATGTGGTGCACGATATAATGGAATGCACCAAGCCCAAAGCTTAACTGTATACCTCGCAGTATCACCTTAGTGCAACCTTGCTTACAGACTGACACGCACCTGGCATGTATTTCGGAAGAAGCTGTTACAAAATAGTAAGTACACTGTATTTCTTTCTCTATTATTACCATTTGTTATGTATACATAACTTATAAGAAATAGCACTATTGTTTTCTTTTAACTGAAATGGCAAGCACACTGGAATGGTTGGAGGAATATTTCCCTAAAGACGAAATGAATGAAGAAAACAGCTGTAATGGTATACAATACATTTTTTTAAACAAACGAGTGATGTCATTCCTTTAAATATCCCTATAACATGCTTTTATTTTTAATAGTACATAGTGGGGATGAGGAAACCAGGACCCAATTGCATTTGAGTGAACGTGAATATGTGCACAGACAGCTCCTAACCCCAAATGTATACAATGAACATGGATGTCAAAAATGGATGAACTAAATAATCATTTAATGCAGTTGATGACATTTGTGAAAAATAATTTCAAGGAAAATGTTCAATATCACTGCCCGACTTGTACCTGTACCCGTTCACCTTGTCCCAACCAATCATCCCTATCAACTTCCCTAAATGAAAGATGCTATGATAAAGCCTCAATCCCTTCCTCCCCTGATGAACATTGTACACAAAATTCAAATTCTCCCATCTACGTTTCCCATTCCCATTTCCCATCTCTTTGCTAATTGAATGTGTGTTTTTTTCAATAAAAATGTTTGTTTAGTCTTTATGCCAGTTTATATTTAAACCACAATTTCGAGTCTGCAGACTGTTCAGGATGTCCGTAACCAAAATGGAGGTGCCCTCAGACACTGTGCCTGTCTGGACATGTCGGCTCTCATGTGGTGCACTTTTAATTATTTTGGGAACTCCACCCCTGTCCTGTGGACACTCGCACGCATGCGCACGTCATCTCACTGTGCCCCCAGACACTGCACCTGTCCGTACTTGTCCGCTCGCATGTGTTGCACTGTCAATTAGTTCGGGGACTCCACCCCTGTCCTGCAGACACTGGCACGCATACACACCTCATCTCACTGTGCACCCGACACTGCAACCGGTCTGGACATGTCCGCTCGCATGGGTTGCACTTTTAATCAGTTCGGGGGCTCTGCCCCTGTCCTGCGGACACTGGCACGCATGCGTACCTCGTCTCCTGCCTAATAGGAGTCTGCAGGACATCATCATGTGACTGCATCCACACAGCACAATGGAGATGTTCACAAACAGTGTCTGTACCCCCGGACAGTTTAAAACTGCACTTTTTGTCAATCTAGGGTGTTTCAAGCTGAAACTTTACTCTTGCAGAGCTCCTAGACCATGTCCTAGTTGATCTGTCAACCTTTTATAACTTTTAAAGACCCATTTGTGGCTAGATAGTCCGTGGACAATCGGGCGGTCCGCCAACAGCCCCTCAGACCCACCCATTACTGTTCCTCATTCTCAATCTGGCTGTCCATCAGAGAGCACCTGTTGTTTTTTCTGTGCTTATTGGAGACCAGAATGGCATTTGCTATGGGCACTGCAGCTCCCTCACCACCACCATCATCTGGAGGGCCTGGAGAGGAAAATATGCGTGGTGATACAGAGGAGGATCTATAGGATGATGAAGATGAGGTAATGAAAGTCCCTCTCTCCAGCTCCCGTGTGAGTCCTGGATGTGGCAGCTGTTTACGACCATTGGGGGGAGGGGGGGTACCAGTGTACCAAAGGCTCGAGCAGACAAGGTTTGATGCATTGAGTGCAAGGTTGTACTTAGTCATGGAAAACCCATGTCTGTGTTCTTACAGGACCACCTCCATGTGGCGCCACCTCAAGTCAAATCACAAGCGAGCATGCAAAAGGTAGTACCTTTCAAAGGGACGAGTAGGCTGACACCCACTACCTCATCTTCATCATCTCCTCCTGTCACCACAAGGGACACTCCTGTGGGTCAGAGGATTCCAGCAGAAACCATGCAGGCCATGCATAGCACTGTCAACCCTTACTTTTCGAGGGTCACAGTACTGTGACACAGCGCTCTGTAGGCGGGAGCAGTTTCAGAGTGCTTTTCGAGGGCGTGGTCAAGGAGCACGAGAAACACTTTCCCCTAGCTGATTAAGGCCCACCCAACATCTTCCTCTCTCCACCTGCTCCTTCGTCCCTGTGGTTGGTGGCCCTTCCCTCCCTTCTCTTCCCTTCCTTGCCTCTCCTGCAACAACAAAAAAATCCCAAAAATTATAGAAAACCCAAAAAACACAAAGAAACGGTTCCTTTAGGAGCCACCTTTCACAGTTGAAAAATAGAACTAACAAAAAAGTTACAGGCCCCTACGCAGCCTGTCGAGTCTACGGACAGCCTGGTAGTCCGCAGACATCAGAAAAATATGTATGGTGGTGGCATCAAAAACATTTAACTCTTTTGTGTGGGAAAGTGGTGGCTCTGAAAATAATATTTTTATCAATTATTAAAGTAAACTAAATAACATTCTACTAAACTGAAATATTTCTTTAAACTTGCAAAAAAGTAGGCATTTTGTCTTACTGGTGTTTCCATGTATTTCTTTTGCAATTATTGAAAAATGCTTTGCATATTTTCAAAAACATCTTCAAAGCATTCAGAATGTTTTGCCGAAAAATCTGATTACCCACATCAGTAAGATGTACTCCATCTCTGTGGAAAATGTTAGCACTGTCAAATTTAATATTTTCATTATGGAAAGACGTCATGCCAACATCTCCCAAAAATGCACATACAGCCTTGTTGACATTGCACCTTGCTTTCTCCATTTGTGGACCAATAATGAACTTGAGCGCATGTCTCTGGGCAATGCGAGAAAAAAATCAGTCTTGAATTGGGGAACATTTCTTTCAATTTTCCAAAAGTCTCCTTCATTGCAAACTGCAATGAAATTCTAGTCACATACCCTAACCGTTCCCTCCACAATGAACAATGATAACGTCTGGATGTTTCAGTGTGACCATATTTACACAAAATGGGAGCAAGTCCACCCACTTCATGCCGCGCACACCATCTCATTCTACATGAAAATCATCAAATGCAAGATTTTCAGCTACTCCAGAGTGCTCAGCATACACCTTAAGACAATGGATCCATGAGTCCCCCAAAATCCTTACACACTGCCTCCTGAAAGACATTGCCATATCAATACCCATCTACAGTCCTCTCAGCAAACAAAGCTTCTGCCAGACTTTCTCCTTGTATACCACACCCAGGAAACCTGACCTGGATGTGGTACATGCCACCTGTGGGCAGAACACCCAATTGAAGGGGGTGGTGAGGTTTACACTTACTTAAATAAATTAGTGTACAATGGCGGCCCTTAAAAGAACCTTTTTTTTGTTTTTTTTTGTTTTGACTTTTTTGGGGGGCTTTTTAGTTTGTTTCCCTACAACTACTTAGAAATCTTTTCACATGCACTCTACATCATTTTTACAGGAACTTTCTGGGTGCATTTATGTTTTAGAGAAAGATTTGCAGGGTAATTCATAGAATTCACCGAACAAGAGGCACACATGGCTGGCGCACAGTGCGCGCGTGCGACTTTCTGGGCCAGCCGCGTGCGCTAAAATCCATTTCCGCGCACAGCGTATTCATGGATTTTAGCCTCCAAAACCAGCTGTGGTGTAGAGTGGCGCAGCGACCCTCCTGCAGCGCCAGTTACGCTCCCAACCCCTCCCCGTGCGCCATGCACAGCGCACAAATCCCATACATGGCGCACAGGCCCCCAACCACGAAAACACCAGTAAAACTCCCCGCGTGCCCCTCTGAATACATGTACACCCCGGCGCGGGGAGTTTCCCACGCCATTGGCCCTGTGCGAGTGGGGGACGTGTGTTACTGGGGTGCGCGGGTACTTTCACACGTGATTGGCCCTGTGCGAGTGGGGTAGGTGTGTTACTGGTGTGCGTGGGTACTTTCACATGCGATTGGCCCTGTGCGAGCAGGATACGTGTGTTACTGGGGTGCGCGGGAACTTTCACACGCTATTGGCCCTATGCGAGCATGGTATGTGTGTTACTGGGGTGCGCGGGAACTTTCACGTGAGATTGTCCCTGTGCGAGCGGGGTAGGTGTGTTACTGGGGTGCGCAGGAACTTTCACACGCGATTGTCACTGTTCGAGCGGGGTACGTGTGTTACTGGGGTGCGCTGTAACTTTCACACGCGATTGTCCTTGTGCGAGTGGGGTACGTGTGTTACTGGGGTGCTCGCCAACTTTCACACGTGATTGTCCCAGTGCGAGCGGGGTACGTGTGTTACTGGGGTGCACGGGAACTTTCACACGCGATTGCCCCTGTGCAAGCAGGGTACATGTGTTACTGGGGTGTGCGGGTTCTTTCACACGCGATTGGACCTGTGCGAGCGGGGTACGTGTGTTACTTTGGTGCGCGCGAACTTTCACACATGATTGGCCCTGTGCGAGTGGGGTACGTGTGTTACTGGGGTGCGTGAGTACTTTCACATGCGATTGGCCCTGTGCGAGCAGGATACGTGTGTTACTGGGGTGTGCGGGAACTTTCACACGCTATTGGCCCTATGCGAGCATGGTATGTGTGTTACTGGGGTGCGCGGGAACTTTCACATGCGATTGACCTTGTGCGAGCGGGGTAGGTGTGTTACTGGGGTGCGCGGGAACTTTCACACACGATTGTCACTGTTCGAGCGGGGTACGTCAGTTACTGGGGTGCGCTGTAACTTTCACACGTGATTGTCCCTGTGCGAGTGGGGTACGTGTGTTACTGGGGTGCTCGCGAACTTTCTCACGTGATTGTCCCAGTGCGAGCGGGGTACGTGTGTTACTCGGGTGCACAGGAACTTTCACATGCGATTGGCCCTGTGCGAGCAGGGTACGTGTGTTATTGGGGTTCGCGGGTACTTTCACACGCGATTGGCCCTGTGCGAGTGGGGTACGTGTGTTACTGGGGTGCGCGGGAACTTTCACACGCGATTGGCCCTGTGCGAGTGGGGTACGTGTGTTACTGGGGTGCGCGGGAACTTTCACACATGATTGGCCCTTTTGCAAGTGGGGTACGTGTGTTACTGGATTGCGCGGGTACTTTCACACGCGATTGGCCCAGTGCGCGTGGGGTACGTGTGTTACTGGGGTACACAGGAACTTTCACACGCGATTGGCCCTGTGCGAGCAGGGTACGTGTGTTACTGGGGTGCGCGGGTACTTTCACACGTGATTGGCCCTGTGCGAGTGGGGTACGTGTGTTACTGGGGTACGCGGGATCTTTCACACGCGATTGGCCCTGTGCGGGCGGGGTACGTGTGTTACTGGGGTGCGTGGGTACTTTCACATGCAATTGGCCCTGTGCAAGCGGGGTACGTGTGTTCCTGGGGTGCACGGGAAATTTCACACATGATTGGCCCTGTGCGAGCGGGGTACATGTGTTACTGGGGTGTGCGGGTACTTTCACACGTGATTGGCCCTGTGCGAATGGGGTATGTGTGTTACTGGGGTACGCAGGAACTTTCACACGCGATTGGCCCTGTGCGAGCAGGGTACGTGTGTTACTGGGGTGTGCGGGCACTTTCACACATGATTGGCCCTGTGCGAGTGGGGTACCTGTGTTACTGGGGTGTGCAGGAACTGTCACACGCGATTGCCCCTGTGCGAGTGGGGTATGTGTGTTACTGGGGTGCGCTGGAACTTTCAAACGCAATTGTCCCTGTCCGAGCGGGGTACGTGTGTTAATGGGGCGGTGGGTACTTTCACACGCGATTGGCCCTGTGCGAGCGGGGTACGTGTGTTACTGGGGTGCGCGGGAACTTTCACACACGATTGGCCCTGTGCGATTGGGGTAGGTTTGTTACAGGGGTGCGCGGGAACTTTCACACGCGATTGTCACTGTTCGAGCGGGGTACGTCAGTTACTGGGGTGCGCTGTAACTTTCACACGTGATTGTCCCTGTGCGAGTGGGGTACGTGTGTTACTGGGGTGCTCGCGAACTTTCTCACGTGATTGTCCCAGTGCGAGCGGGGTACGTGTGTTACTCGGGTGCACAGGAACTTTCACATGCGATTGGCCCTGTGCGAGCAGGGTACGTGTGTTATTGGGGTTCGCGGGTACTTTCACACGCGATTGGCCCTGTGCGAGTGGGGTACGTGTGTTACTGGGGTGCGCGGGAACTTTCACACGCGATTGGCCCTGTGCGAGTGGGGTACGTGTGTTACTGGGGTGCGCGGGAACTTTCACACATGATTGGCCCTTTTGCAAGTGGGGTACGTGTGTTACTGGATTGCGCGGGTACTTTCACACGCGATTGGCCCTGTGCGCGTGGGGTACGTGTGTTACTGGGGTACACAGGAACTTTCACACGCGATTGGCCCTGTGCGAGCAGGGTACGTGTGTTACTGGGGTGCGCGGGTACTTTCACACGTGATTGGCCCTGTGCGAGTGGGGTACGTGTGTTACTGGGGTACGTGGGATCTTTCACACGCGATTGGCCCTGTGCGGGCGGGGTACGTGTGTTACTGGGGTGCGTGGGTACTTTCACATGCAATTGGCCCTGTGCAAGCGGGGTACGTGTGTTCCTGGGGTGCACGGGAAATTTCACACATGATTGGCCCTGTGCGAGCGGGGTACATGTGTTACTGGGGTGTGCGGGTACTTTCACACGTGATTGGCCCTGTGCGAATGGGGTACGTGTGTTACTGGGGTACGCAGGAACTTTCACACGCGATTGGCCCTGTGCGAGCAGGGTACGTGTGTTACTGGGGTGTGCGGGCACTTTCACACATGATTGGCCCTGTGCGAGTGGGGTACCTGTGTTACTGGGGTGTGCAGGAACTGTCACACGCGATTGCCCCTGTGCGAGTGGGGTATGTGTGTTACTGGGGTGCGCTGGAACTTTCAAACGCAATTGTCCCTGTCCGAGCGGGGTACGTGTGTTAATGGGGCGGTGGGTACTTTCACACGCGATTGGCCCTGTGCGAGCGGGGTACGTGTGTTACTGGGGTGCGCAGGAACTTTCACACACGATTGGCCCTGTGCGAGTGGGGTACGTGTGTTACTGGGGTGCGCGGGAACTTTCACATGCTATTGTCCCTGTGCAAATGTGGTACGTGTGTTACTGGGGTGCACGGGAACTTTCACATGCGATTGTCCCTGTGCGAGCGGAGTACGTGTGTTACTGGGGTGTGCGGGAACTTTCACACGTGATTGTCCCTGTGCGAGCGGGGTACGTGTGTTACTGGGGTGCGCAGGAACTTTCACACGCGATTGTCCCTGTGCGAGTGGGGTATATGTGTTACTGGGGTGCTCGCAAACTTTCACACGTGATTGTCCCTGTGCGAGTGGGGTACGTGTGTTACTGGGGTGCACGGGAACTTTCACACACGATTGGCCCTGTGTGAGCGGGGTACCTGTGTTACTGGGGTGCGCGGGTACTTTCACACGCGATTGGCCCTGTGTGAGCAGGGTACGTGTGTTACTGGGGTGCGCGGGAACCTTCACATGCAATTGGCCCTGTGCGAGCGGGGTACGTGTGTTACTGAGGTGCCTGGGTACTTTCACATGCAATTGGACCTGTGCGAGTGGGGTACGTGTGTTACTGGGGTGTGCGGGAACTTTCACAAATGATTGGCCCTGTGCGAGTGGGGTACGTGTGTTACTGGGGTGCACGGGTACTTTCACATGCGATTGGCCCTGTGCGAGTGGGGAACGTGTGTTACTGGGGTGCACAGGAACTTTCACACGCGATTGGCCCTGTGCGAGCGGGGTACGTGTGTTACTGGGGTGTGCGGGAACTTTCACAAATGATTGGCCCTGTGCGAGTGGGGTACGTGTGTTACTGGGGTGCACGGGTACTTTCACATGCGATTGGCCCTGTGCGAGTGGGGTACGTGTGTTACTGGGGTGCACGGGAACTTTCACATGCGATTGTCCCTGTGCGAGCGGAGTACGTGTGTTACTGGGGTGTGCGGGAACTTTCACACGTGATTGTCCCTGTGCGAGCGGGGTACGTGTGTTACTGGGGTGCGCAGGAACTTTCACACGCGATTGTCCCTGTGCGAGTGGGGTATATGTGTTACTGGGGTGCTCGCAAACTTTCACACGTGATTATCCCTGTGCGAGTGGGGTACGTGTGTTACTGGGGTGCACGGGAACTTTCACACACGATTGGCCCTGTGTGAGCGGGGTACCTGTGTTACTGGGGTGCGCGGGTACTTTCACACGCGATTGGCCCTGTGTGAGCAGGGTACGTGTGTTACTGGGGTGCGCGGGAACCTTCACATGCAATTGGCCCTGTGCGAGCGGGGTACGTGTGTTACTGAGGTGCCTGGGTACTTTCACATGCAATTGGACCTGTGCGAGTGGGGTACGTGTGTTACTGGGGTGTGCGGGAACTTTCACAAATGATTGGCCCTGTGCGAGTGGGGTACGTGTGTTACTGGGGTGCACGGGTACTTTCACATGCGATTGGCCCTGTGCGAGTGGGGAACGTGTGTTACTGGGGTGCACAGGAACTTTCACACGCGATTGGCCCTGTGCGAGCGGGGTACGTGTGTTACTGGGGTGCGCGGGAACTTTCACACGCTATTGGCCCTATGCGAGCATGGTATGTGTGTTACTGGGGTGCGCGGGAACTTTCACATGCGATTGTCCCTGTGCGAGCGGGGTAGGTGTGTTACTGGGGTGCGCGGGAACTTTCACACGCGATTGTCAATGTTCGAGCGGGGTACGTGTGTTACTGGGGTGCGCTGTAACTTTCACACGCGATTGTCCTTGTGCGAGTGGGGTACGTGTGTTACTGGGGTGCTCGCGAACTTTCACACGTGATTGTCCCAGTGCGAGCGGGGTACATGTGTTACTGGGGTGCACGGGAACTTTCACACGCGATTGGCCCTGTGCAAGCAGGGTACGTGTGTTACTGGGGTGCGCGGGTACTTTCACACGCGATTGGACCTCTGCGAGCGGGGTACGTGTGTTACTGGGGTGCGCGGGAACTTTCACACGTGATTGGCCCTGTGCGAGTGGGGTAGGTGTGTTACAGGGGTGCGCGGGAACTTTCACACGCGATTGTCACTGTTCGAGCGGGGTACGTGTGTTACTGGGGTGCGCTGTAACTTTCACACGCGATTGTCCCTGTGCGAGCGGGGTACGTGTGTTACTGGGGTGCGTGGGTACTTTCGCATGCGATTGGCCCTGTGCGAGCAGGATACGTGTGCTACTGGGGTGCGCGGGAACGTTCACACGCTATTGGCCCTATGCGAGCATGGTATGTGTGTTACTGGGGTGCGCGGGAACTTTCACATGCGATTGTCCCTGTGCGAGCGGGGTAGGTGTGTTACTGGGGTGCGCGGGAACTTTCACACGCGATTGGCCCTATGCGAGCATGGTATGTGTGTTACTGGGGTGCGCGGGAACTTTCACATGAGATTGTCCCTGTGCGAGCGGGGTAGGTGTGTTACTGGGGTGCGCGGGAACTTTCACACGCGATTGTCACTGTTCGAGCGGGGTACGTGTGTTACTGGGGTGCGCTGTAACTTTCACACGCGATTGTCCTTGTGCGAGTGGGGTACGTGTGTTACTGGGGTGCTCGCCAACTTTCACACGTGATTGTCCCAGTGCGAGCGGGGTACGTGTGTTACTGGGGTGCACGGGAACTTTCACACGCGATTGCCCCTGTGCAAGCAGGGTACATGTGTTACTGGGGTGTGCGGGTACTTTCACACGCGATTGGACCTGTGCGAGCGGGGTACGTGTGTTACTTGGGTGCGCGCGAACTTTCACACATGATTGGCCCTGTGCGAGTGGGGTACGTGTGTTACTGGGGTGCGTGAGTACTTTCACATGCAATTGGCCCTGTGCGAGCAGGATACGTGTGTTACTGGGGTGTGCGGGAACTTTCACACGCTATTGGCCCTATGTGAGCATGGTATGTGTGTTACTGGGGTGCGCGGGAACTTTCACATGCGATTGACCTTGTGCGAGCGGGGTAGGTGTGTTACTGGGGTGCGCGGGAACTTTCACACACGATTGTCACTGTTCGAGCGGGGTACGTGAGTTACTGGGGTGCGCTGTAACTTTCACACGTGATTGTCCCTGTGCGAGTGGGGTACGTGTGTTACTGGGGTGCTCGCGAACTTTCTCACGTGATTGTCCCAGTGCGAGCGGGGTACGTGTGTTACTGGGGTGCACGGGAACTTTCACACGCGATTGCCCCTGTGCAAGCAGGGTACATGTGTTACTGGGGTGCGCGGGAACTTTCACATGCGATTGTCCCTGTGCGAGCGGGGTAGGTGTGTTACTGGGGTGCGCGGGAACTTTCACACGCGATTGGCCCTATGCGAGCATGGTATGTGTGTTACTGGGGTGCGCGGGAACTTTCACATGAGATTGTCCCTGTGCGAGCGGGGTAGGTGTGTTACTGGGGTGCGCGGGAACTTTCACACGCGATTGTCACTGTTCGAGCGGGGTACGTGTGTTACTGGGGTGCGCTGTAACTTTCACACGCGATTGTCCTTGTGCGAGTGGGGTACGTGTGTTACTGGGGTGCTCGCCAACTTTCACACGTGATTGTCCCAGTGCGAGCGGGGTACGTGTGTTACTGGGGTGCACGGGAACTTTCACACGCGATTGCCCCTGTGCAAGCAGGGTACATGTGTTACTGGGGTGTGCGGGTACTTTCACACGCGATTGGACCTGTGCGAGCGGGGTACGTGTGTTACTTGGGTGCGCGCGAACTTTCACACATGATTGGCCCTGTGCGAGTGGGGTACGTCTGTTACTGGGGTGCGTGAGTACTTTCACATGCGATTGGCCCTGTGCGAGCAGGATACGTGTGTTACTGGGGTGTGCGGGAACTTTCACACGCTATTGGCCCTATGCGAGCATGGTATGTGTGTTACTGGGGTGCGCGGGAACTTTCACATGCGATTGACCTTGTGCGAGCAGGATAGGTGTGTTACTGGGGTGCGCGGGAACTTTCACACACGATTGTCACTGTTCGAGCGGGGTACGTGAGTTACTGGGGTGCGCTGTAACTTTCACACGTGATTGTCCCTGTGCGAGTGGGGTACGTGTGTTACTGGGGTGCTCGCGAACTTTCTCACGTGATTGTCCCAGTGCGAGCGGGGTACGTGTGTTACTGGGGTGCACAGGAACTTTCACATGCGATTGGCCCTGTGCGAGCAGGGTACGTGTGTTATTGGGGTTCGCGGGTACTTTCACACGCGATTGGCCCTGTGCGAGTGGGGTACGTGTGTTACTGGGGTGCGCGGGAACTTTCACACGCGATTGGCCCTGTGCGAGTGGGGTACGTGTGTTACTGGGGTGCGCGGGAACTTTCACACATGATTGGCCCTTTTGCAAGTGGGGTACGTGTGTTACTGGATTGCGCGGGTACTTTCACACGCGATTGGCCCTGTGCGAGTGGGGTACGTGTGTTACTGGGGTACACAGGAACTTTCACACGCGATTGGCCCTGTGCGAGCAGGGTACGTGTGTTACTGGGGTGCGCGGGTACTTTCACACGTGATTGGCCCTGTGCGAGTGGGGTACGTGTGTTACTGGGGTACGCGGGATCTTTCACACGTGATTGGCCCTGTGCGGGCGGGGTACGTGTGTTACTGGGGTGCGTGGGTACTTTCACATGCAATTGGCCCTGTGCAAGCGGGGTACGTGTGTTCCTGGGGTGCACGGGAAATTTCACACATGATTGGCCCTGTGCGAGCGGGGTACATGTGTTACTGGGGTGTGCGGGTACTTTCACACGTGATTGGCCCTGTGCGAATGGGGTACGTGTGTTACTGGGGTACGCAGGAACTTTCACACGCGATTGGCCCTGTGCGAGCAGGGTACGTGTGTTACTGGGGTGTGCGGGCACTTTCACACATGATTGGCCCTGTGCGAGTGGGGTACCTGTGTTACTGGGGTGTGCAGGAACTGTCACACGCGATTGCCCCTGTGCGAGTGGGGTATGTGTGTTACTGGGGTGCGCTGGAACTTTCAAACGCAATTGTCCCTGTCCGAGCGGGGTACGTGTGTTAATGGGGCGGTGGGTACTTTCACACGCGATTGGCCCTGTGCGAGCGGGGTACGTGTGTTACTGGGGTGCGCGGGAACTTTCACACACGATTGGCCCTGTGCGAGTGGGGTACGTGTGTTACTGGGGTGCGCGGGAACTTTCACATGCTATTGTCCCTGTGCAAATGTGGTACGTGTGTTACTGGGGTGCACGGGAACTTTCACATGCGATTGTCCCTGTGCGAGCGGAGTACGTGTGTTACTGGGGTGTGCGGGAACTTTCACACGTGATTGTCCCTGTGCGAGCGGGGTACGTGTGTTACTGGGGTGCGCAGGAACTTTCACACGCGATTGTCCCTGTGCGAGTGGGGTATATGTGTTACTGGGGTGCTCGCAAACTTTCACACGTGATTGTCCCTGTGCGAGTGGGGTACGTGTGTTACTGGGGTGCACGGGAACTTTCACACACGATTGGCCCTGTGTGAGCGGGGTACCTGTGTTACTGGGGTGCGCGGGTACTTTCACACGCGATTGGCCCTGTGTGAGCAGGGTACGTGTGTTACTGGGGTGCGCGGGAACCTTCACATGCAATTGGCCCTGTGCGAGCGGGGTACGTGTGTTACTGAGGTGCCTGGGTACTTTCACATGCAATTGGACCTGTGCGAGTGGGGTACGTGTGTTACTGGGGTGTGCGGGAACTTTCACAAATGATTGGCCCTGTGCGAGTGGGGTACGTGTGTTACTGGGGTGCACGGGTACTTTCACATGCGATTGGCCCTGTGCGAGTGGGGTACGTGTGTTACTGGGGTGCACGGGAACTTTCACATGCGATTGTCCCTGTGCGAGCGGAGTACGTGTGTTACTGGGGTGTGCGGGAACTTTCACACGTGATTGTCCCTGTGCGAGCGGGGTACGTGTGTTACTGGGGTGCGCAGGAACTTTCACACGCGATTGTCCCTGTGCGAGTGGGGTATATGTGTTACTGGGGTGCTCGCAAACTTTCACACGTGATTATCCCTGTGCGAGTGGGGTACGTGTGTTACTGGGGTGCACGGGAACTTTCACACACGATTGGCCCTGTGTGAGCGGGGTACCTGTGTTACTGGGGTGCGCGGGTACTTTCACACGCGATTGGCCCTGTGTGAGCAGGGTACGTGTGTTACTGGGGTGCGCGGGAACCTTCACATGCAATTGGCCCTGTGCGAGCGGGGTACGTGTGTTACTGAGGTGCCTGGGTACTTTCACATGCAATTGGACCTGTGCGAGTGGGGTACGTGTGTTACTGGGGTGTGCGGGAACTTTCACAAATGATTGGCCCTGTGCGAGTGGGGTACGTGTGTTACTGGGGTGCAGGGGTACTTTCACATGCGATTGGCCCTGTGCGAGTGGGGAACGTGTGTTACTGGGGTGCACAGGAACTTTCACACGCGATTGGCCCTGTGCGAGCGGGGTACATGTGTTACTGGGGTGCGCGGGAACTTTCACACGCTATTGGCCCTATGCGAGCATGGTATGTGTGTTACTGGCGTGCGCGGGAACTTTCACATGCGATTGTCCCTGTGCGAGCGGGGTAGGTGTGTTACTGGGGTGCGCGGGAACTTTCACACGCGATTGTCAATGTTCGAGCGGGGTACGTGTGTTACTGGGGTGCGCTGTAACTTTCACACGCGATTGTCCTTGTGCGAGTGGGGTACGTGTGTTACTGGGGTGCTCGCGAACTTTCACACGTGATTGTCCCAGTGCGAGCGGGGTACATGTGTTACTGGGGTGCACGGGAACTTTCACACGCGATTGGCCCTGTGCAAGCAGGGTACGTGTGTTACTGGGGTGCGCGGGTACTTTCACACGCGATTGGACCTGTGCGAGCGGGGTACGTGTGTTACTGGGGTGCGCGGGAACTTTCACACGTGATTGGCCCTGTGCGAGTGGGGTAGGTGTGTTACAGGGGTGCGCGGGAACTTTCACACGCGATTGTCACTGTTCGAGCGGGGTACGTGTGTTACTGGGGTGCGCTGTAACTTTCACACGCGATTGTCCCTGTGCGAGCGGGGTACGTGTGTTACTGGGGTGCGTGGGTACTTTCACATGCGATTGGCCCTGTGCGAGCAGGATACGTGTGCTACTGGGGTGCGCGGGAACGTTCACACGCTATTGGCCCTATGCGAGCATGGTATGTGTGTTACTGGGGTGCGCGGGAACTTTCACATGCGATTGTCCCTGTGCGAGCGGGGTAGGTGTGTTACTGGGGTGCGCGGGAACTTTCACACGCGATTGTCACTGTTCGAGCGGGGTACGTGTGTTACTGGGGTGCGCTGTAACTTTCACACGTGATTGTCCCTGTGCGAGTGGGGTACGTGTGTTACTGGGGTGCTCGCGAACTTTCAGACGTGATTGTCCCAGTGCGAGCGGGGTACGTGTGTTACTGGGGTGCACAGGAACTTTCACACGCGATTGGCCCTGTGCGAGCAGGGTACGTGTGTTATTGAGGTGCGCGGGTACTTTCACAAGCGATTGGCCCTGTGCGAGTGGGGTACGTGTGTTACTGGGGTGCGCGGGAACTTTCACACGCGATTGGCCCTGTGCGAGCGGGGTACGTGTGTTACTGGGGTGCGTGGGTACTTTCACACGCAATTGGCCCTGTGCGAGCGGAGTACGTGTGTTACTGGGGTGCGCGGGGACTTTCACACATGATTGGCCCTTTTGCAAGTGGGGTACGTGTGTTACTGGATTGCGGGGGTACTTTCACACGCGATTGGCCCTGTGTGAGCAGGGTACGTGTGTTACTGGGGTGCGCGGGAACCTTCACATGCAATTGGCCCTGTGCGAGCGGGGTACGTGTGTTACTGAGGTGCCTGGGTACTTTCACATGCAATTGGACCTGTGCGAGTGGGGTACGTGTGTTACTGGGGTGTGCGGGAACTTTCACAAATGATTGGCCCTGTGCGAGTGGGGTACGTGTGTTACTGGGGTGCACGGGTACTTTCACATGCGATTGGCCCTGTGCGAGTGGGGAACGTGTGTTACTGGGGTGCACAGGAACTTTCACACGTGATTGGCCCTGTGCGAGCGGGGTACGTGTGTTACTGGGGTGCGCGGGAACTTTCACACGCTATTGGCCCTATGCGAGCATGGTATGTGTGTTACTGGGGTGCGCGGGAACTTTCACATGCGATTGTCCCTGTGCGAGCGGGGTAGGTGTGTTACTGGGGTGCGCAGGAACTTTCACACGCGATTGTCAATGTTCGAGCGGGGTACGTGTGTTACTGGGGTGCGCTGTAACTTTCACACGCGATTGTCCTTGTGCGAGTGGGGTACGTGTGTTACTGGGGTGCTCGCGAACTTTCACACGTGATTGTCCCAGTGCGAGCGGGGTACATGTGTTACAGGGGTGCACGGGAACTTTCACACGCGATTGGCCCTGTGCAAGCAGGGTACGTTTGTTACTGGGGTGCGCGGGTACTTTCACACGCGATTGGACCTGTGCGAGCGGGATACGTGTGTTACTGGGGTGCGCGGGAACTTTCACACGTGATTGGCCCTGTGCGAGTGGGGTAGGTGTGTTACAGGGGTGCGTGGGAACTTTCACACGCGATTGTCACTGTTCGAGCGGGGTACGTGTGTTACTGGGGTGCGCTGTAACTTCCACACGCGATTGTCCCTGTGCGAGCGGGGTACGTGTGTTACTGGGGTGCGTGGGTACTTTCACACGCAATTGGCCCTGTGCGAGCGGAGTACGTGTGTTACTGGGGTGCGCGGGGACTTTCACACATGATTGGCCCTTTTGCAAGTGGGGTACGTGTGTTACTGGATTGCGGGGGTACTTTCACACGCGATTGGCCCTGTGTGAGCAGGGTACGTGTGTTACTGGGGTGCGCGGGAACCTTCACATGCAATTGGCCCTGTGCGAGCGGGGTACGTGTGTTACTGAGGTGCCTGGGTACTTTCACATGCAATTGGACCTGTGCGAGTGGGGTACGTGTGTTACTGGGGTGTGCGGGAACTTTCACAAATGATTGGCCCTGTGCGAGTGGGGTACGTGTGTTACTGGGGTGCACGGGTACTTTCACATGCGATTGGCCCTGTGCGAGTGGGGAACGTGTGTTACTGGGGTGCACAGGACCTTTCACACGCGATTGGCCCTGTGCGAGCGGGGTACGTGTGTTACTGGGGTGCACGGGAACTTTCACACGCTATTGGCCCTATGCGAGCATGGTATGTGTGTTACTGGGGTGCGCGGGAACTTTCACATGCGATTGTCCCTGTGCGAGCGGGGTAGGTGTGTTACTGGGGTGCGCGGGAACTTTCACACGCGATTGTCAATGTTCGAGCGGGGTACGTGTGTTACTGGGGTGCGCTGTAACTTTCACACGCGATTGTCCTTTTGCGAGTGGGGTACGTGTGTTACTGGGGTGCTCGCGAACTTTCACACGTGATTGTCCCAGTGCGAGCGGGGTACATGTGTTACAGGGGTGCACGGGAACTTTCACACGCGATTGGCCCTGTGCAAGCAGGGTACGTGTGTTACTGGGGTGCGCGGGTACTTTCACACGCGATTGGACCTGTGCGAGCGGGGTACGTGTGTTACTGGGGTGCGCGGGAACTTTCACACGTGATTGGCCCTGTGCGAGTGGGGTAGGTGTGTTACAAGGGTGCGCGGGAACTTTCACACGCGATTGTCACTGTTTGAGCGGGGTACGTGTGTTACTGGGGTGCGCTGTAACTTTCACACGCGATTGTCCCTGTGCGAGCGGGGTACGTGTGTTACTGGGGTGCGTGGGTACTTTCACATGCGATTGGCCCTGTGCGAGCAGGATACGTGTGCTACTGGGGTGCGCGGGAACGTTCACACGCTATTGGCCCTATGCGAGCATGGTATGTGTGTTACTGGGGTGCGCGGGAACTTTCACATGCGATTGTCCCTGTGCGAGCGGGGTAGGTGTGTTACTGGGGTGCGCGGGAACTTTCACACGCGATTGTCACTGTTCGAGCGGGGTACGTGTGTTACTGGGGTGTGCTGTAACTTTCACACGTGATTGTCCCTGTGCGAGTGGGGTACGTGTGTTACTGGGGTGCTCGCGAACTTTCAGACGTGATTGTCCCAGTGCGAGCGGGGTACGTGTGTTACTGGGGTGCACAGGAACTTTCACACGCGATTGGCCCTGTGCGAGCAGGGTACGTGTGTTATTGAGGTGCGCGGGTACTTTCACAAGCGATTGGCCCTGTGCGAGTGGGGTACGTGTGTTACTGGGGTGCGCGGGAACTTTCACACGCGATTGGCCCTGTGCGAGCGGGGTACGTGTGTTACTGGGGTGCGTGGGTACTTTCACACGCAATTGGCCCTGTGCGAGCGGAGTACATGTGTTACTGGGGTGCGCTGGGACTTTCACACATGATTGGCCCTTTTGCAAGTGGGGTACGTGTGTTACTGGATTGCGGGGGTACTTTCACACGCGATTGGCCCTGTACGAGTGGGGTACGTGTGTTACTGGGGTGCACAGGAACTTTCACATGCGATTGGCCCTGTGCGAGCAGGGTACGTGTGTTACTGGGGTCCGCGGGTACTTTCAAACGTGACTGGCCCTGTGCGAGTGGGGTACGTGTGTTACTGGGGTACGCGGGAACTTTCACACGCGATTGGCCCTGTGCGGGCAGGGTACATGTGTTACTGGGGTGCGTGGGTACTTTCACATGCAATTGGCCCTGTGCAAGCGGGGTACGTGTGTTCCTGGGGTGCACGGGAACTTTCACACATGATTGGCCCTGTGCGAGCGGGGTACATGTGTTACTGGGGTGCGCGGGTACTTTCACACGTGATTGGCCCTGTGCGAATGGGGTACGTGTGTTACTGGGGTACGCAGGAACTTTCACACGCGATTGGCCCTGTGCGAGCAGGGTACGTGTGTTACTGGGGTGCGCGGGCACTTTCACACATGATTGGCCCTGTGCGAGTGGGGTACGTGTGTTACTGGGGTGTGCAGGAACTTTCACACGCGATTGCCCTTGTGCTAGTGGGGTATGTGTGTTATTGGGGTGCACGGGAACTTTCAAACGCAATTGTCCCTGTCCGAGCGGGGTACGTGTGTTACTGGGGCGGCGGGTACTTTCACACGCGATTGGCCCTGTGCGAGCGGGGTACGTGTTTTACTGGGGTGCGCGGGAACTTTCACACACGATTGGCCCTGTGCGAGTGGGGTACGTGTGTTACTGGGGTGCGCGGGAACTTTCACATGCTATTGTCCCTGTGCAAATGTGGTACGTGTGTTACTGGGGTGCATGGGAACTTTCACATGCGATTGTCCCTGTGCGAGCGGAGTACGTGTGTTACTGGGGTGTGCGGGAACTTTCACACGTGATTGTCCCTGTGCGAGCGGGGTACGTGTGTTACTGGGGTGCGCAGGAACTTTCACATGCGATTGTCCCTGTGCGAGCGGGGTATATGTGTTACTGGGGTGCTCGCGAACTTTCACACGTGATTGTCCCTGTGCGAGTGGGGTACGTGTGTTACTGGGGTACACGGGAACTTTCACACTCGATTGGCCCTGTGCGAGCGGGGTACCTGTGTTACTGGGTTGCGCAGGTACTTTCACACGCGATTGGCCCTGTGAGAGCGGGGTACGTGTGTTACTGGGGTGCGCGGGAACCTTCACATGCAATTGGCCCTGTGCGAGCAGGGTACGTGTGTTACTGGGGTGCGTGGGTACTTTCACACGCAATTGGCCCTGTGCGAGCGGAGTACGTGTGTTACTGGGGTGCGCGGGGACTTTCACACATGATTGGCCCTTTTGCAAGTGGGGTACGTGTGTTACTGGATTGCGGGGGTACTTTCACACTCGATTGGCCCTGTGCGAGTGGGCTACATGTGTTACTGGGGTGCACAGGAACTTTCACACGCGATTGGCCCTGTGCGAGCAGGGTACGTGTGTTACTGGGGTCCGCGGGTACTTTCAAACGTGATTGGCCCTGTGCGAGTGGGGTACGTGTGTTACTGGGGTACGCGGGAACTTTCACACGTGATTGGCCCTGTGCGGGCAGGGTACATGTGTTACTGGGGTGCGTGGGTACTTTCACATGCAATTGGCCCTGTGCAAGCGGGGTACGTGTGTTCCTGGGGTGCACGGGACCTTTCACACATGATTGGCCCTGTGCGAGCGGGGTACATGTGTTACTGGGGTGCGCGGGTACTTTCACACGTGATTGGCCCTGTGCGAATGGGGTACGTGTGTTACTGGGGTACACAGGAACTTTCACACGCGATTGGCCCTGTGCGAGGAGGGTACGTGTGTTACTGGGGTGCGCAGGCACTTTCACACATGATTGGCCCTGTGCGAGTGGGGTACGTGTGTTACTGGGGTGTGCAGGAACTTTCACACGCGATTGCCCTTGTGCGAGTGGGGTATGTGTGTTACTGGGGTGCACGGGAACTTTCAAACGCAATTATCCCTGTCCGAGCGGGGTACGTGTGTTACTGGGGCGGCGGGTACTTTCACACGCGATTGGCCCTGTGCGAGCGGGGTACGTGTGTAACTGGGGTGCGCGGGAACTTTCACACATGATTGGCCCTGTGCGAGTGGGGTACGTGTGTTACTGGGGTGCGCGGGAACTTTCACATGCTATTGTCCCTGTGCAAATGTGGTACGTGTGTTACTGGGGTGCACGGGAACTTTCACATGCGATTGTCCCTGTGCGAGCGGAGTACGTGTGTTACTGGGGTGTGCGGGAACTTTCACACGTGATTGTCCCTGTGCGAGCGGGGTACGTGTGTTACTGGGGTGCGCAGGAACTTTCACACGCGATTGTCCCTGTGCGAGCGGGGTATATGTGTTACTGGGGTGCTCACCAACTTTCACACGTGATTGTCCCTGTAAGAGCGGGGTACGTGTGTTACTGGGGTGCACGGGAACTTTCACACTCGATTGGCCCTGTGCGAGCGGGGTACCTGTGTTACTGGGTTGCGCAGGTACTTTCACACGCGATTGGCCCTGTGAGAGCGGGGTACGTGTGTTACTGGGGTGCGCGGGAACCTTCACATGCAATTGGCCCTGTGCGAGCGGGGTACGTGTGTTACTGAGGTGCCTGGGTACTTTCACATGCAATTAGCCCTGTGCGAGTAGGGTACGTGTGTTACTGGGGTGTGCGGGAACTTTCACACGCGATTGGCCCTGTGCGAGCGGGGTACGTGTGTTACTGGGGTGTGCGGGAACTGTCACACGCGATTTTCCCTGTGTGAGCGGGGTACGTGTGTTACTGGGGTGCTCGGGAACTTTCACACACGATTGTCCCTGTGCGAGCGGGTACGTGTGTAACTGGGGTGTGCAGGTACTTTCACACATGATTGGCCCTGTGCGAGCGGGGTACTTGTGCTACTGGGGTGCGCGGGAACTTTCACTCGTGATTTTCCCTGTGCGAGCAGGGTACGTGTGTTACTGGGGTGCTCGCGAACTTTCACACGTGATTGTCCCTGTGCGAGCGGGGTACGTGTGTTACTGGTGTGCACGGGAACTTTCACACGCGATTGGCCCTGTGTGAGCAGGGTACGTGTGTTACTGGGGTGTGCGGGAACTTTCACACGCGATTGGCCCTGTGCGAGCGGGGTACGTGTGTTACTGGGGTGCGCAGGAACTTTCACACGCGATAGGCCCTGTGCGAGCGGGGTACATGTGTTACTGGGGTGCGCGGGTACTTTCTCACGTGATTGGCCCTGTGCGAGTGGGGTATGTGTGTTACTGGGGTGCGCAGGAACTTTCACACGCGATTGGCCCTGTGCGAGCAGGGTACGTGTGTTACTGGGGTGCGCGGGCACTTTCACACGTGATTGGCCCTGTGCGAGCCGGGTACATGTGTTACTGGGGTGTGCAGGAACTTTCACACGCGATTGCCCCTGTGCGAGCGGGGTACGAGTGTTACTGGGGTGCGCGGGAACTTTCAAACACAATTGTCCCTGTGCGAGCGGGGTACGTGTGTTACTGGGGTGCGCGGGAACTTTCGCACGCGATTGGCCCTATGCGAGTGGGGTACGTGTGTTACTGGGGTGCGTGGGTACTTTCACATGCGATTGGCCCTGTGCGAGCGGGGTATTGTGTTTCTGCGGTGCGCGGGAACTTTCACACATGAATGGCCCTGTGCGAGCGGGGTACGTGTGTTACTGGGGTGCACGGAAACTTTCAAACACGATTGGCCCTTGCGAGCGGGCTACCTGTGTTACTGGGGTGCGCGGGTACTTTCACACACGATTGGCCCTGTGTGAGCGGGGTATGTGTATTACTGGGATGCGCGGAAACTTTCACACGCGATTGGCCCTGTGCGAGCGGGGTACGTGTGTTACTGAGGTGCGTGGGTACTTTCACATGCAATTGGCCCTGTGCGAGCGGGGTACGTGTGTTACTGGGGTGCGCGGGAACTTTCACACATGAATGGCCCTGTGCGAGCGGGGTACGTGTGTTACTGGGGTGCAACGGTACTTTCACATGCGATTGGCCCTGTGCGAGTGGGGTACGTGTGTTACTGGGGTGCCCAGGAACTTTCACACGCGATTGGCCCTGTGCGAGCGGGGTATGTGTGTTACTGGGGTGCGCGGGTACTTTCACACGTGATTGGCCCTGTGCGAGCGGGGTATGTGTGTTACTGGGGTGTGCAGGAACTTTCACATGCGATTGGCCCTGTGCGACCAGGGTACGTGTGTTACTGGGATGCATGGGAACTGTCACACGCGATTGTCCCTGTGCGAGCGGGGTACGTGTGTTACTGGGGTGCTCGGGAACTTTCACACGTGATTGTCCCTGTGCGAGCGGGTACGTGTGTTACTGTGGTGTGCAGGTACTTTCACATGCGATTGGCCCTGTCCTAGCGGGGTCATGTGTTACTGGGGTACGCGGGAACTTTCACATGCTATTGTCCCTGTGCAAATGTGGTACGTGTGTTACTGGGGTGCGCGGGAACCTTCACATGCAATTGGCCCTGTGCGAGCGGGGTACGTGTGTTACTGAGGTGCCTGGGTACTTTCACATGCAATTGGACCTGTGCGAGTGGGGTACGTGTGTTACTGGGGTGTGCGGGAACTTTCACAAATGATTGGCCCTGTGCGAGTGGGGTACGTGTGTTACTGGGGTGCACGGGTACTTTCACATGCGATTGGCCCTGTGCGAGTGGGGAACGTGTGTTACTGGGGTGCACAGGAACTTTCACACGCGATTGGCCCTGTGCGAGCGGGGTACGTGTGTTACTGGGGTGCACGGGAACTTTCACACGCTATTGGCCCTATGCGAGCATGGTATGTGTGTTACTGGGGTGCGCGGGAACTTTCACATGCGATTGTCCCTGTGCGAGCGGGGTAGGTGTGTTACTGGGGTGCGCGGGAACTTTCACACGCGATTGTCAATGTTCGAGCGGGGTACGTGTGTTACTGGGGTGCGCTGTAACTTTCACACGCGATTGTCCTTGTGCGAGTGGGGTACGTGTGTTACTGGGGTGCTCGCGAACTTTCACACGTGATTGTCCCAGTGCGAGCGGGGTACATGTGTTACAGGGGTGCACGGGAACTTTCACACGCGATTGGCCCTGTGCAAGCAGGGTACGTGTGTTACTGGGGTGCGCGGGTACTTTCACACGCGATTGGACCTGTGCGAGCGGGGTACGTGTGTTACTGGGGTGCGCGGGAACTTTCACACGTGATTGGCCCTGTGCGAGTGGGGTAGGTGTGTTACAAGGGTGCGCGGGAACTTTCACACGCGATTGTCACTGTTTGAGCGGGGTACGTGTGTTACTGGGGTGCGCTGTAACTTTCACACGCGATTGTCCCTGTGCGAGCGGGGTACGTGTGTTACTGGGGTGCGTGGGTACTTTCACATGCGATTGGCCCTGTGCGAGCAGGATACGTGTGCTACTGGGGTGCGCGGGAACGTTCACACGCTATTGGCCCTATGCGAGCATGGTATGTGTGTTACTGGGGTGCGCGGGAACTTTCACATGCGATTGTCCATGTGCGAGCGGGGTAGGTGTGTTACTGGGGTGCGCGGGAACTTTCACACGCGATTGTCACTGTTCGAGCGGGGTACGTGTGTTACTGGGGTGTGCTGTAACTTTCACACGTGATTGTCCCTGTGCGAGTGGGGTACGTGTGTTACTGGGGTGCTCGCGAACTTTCAGACGTGATTGTCCCAGTGCGAGCGGGGTACGTGTGTTACTGGGGTGCACAGGAACTTTCACACGCGATTGGCCCTGTGCGAGCAGGGTACGTGTGTTATTGAGGTGCGCGGGTACTTTCACAAGCGATTGGCCCTGTGCGAGTGGGGTACGTGTGTTACTGGGGTGCGCGGGAACTTTCACACGCGATTGGCCCTGTGCGAGCGGGGTACGTGTGTTACTGGGGTGCGTGGGTACTTTCACACGCAATTGGCCCTGTGCGAGCGGAGTACATGTGTTACTGGGGTGCGCTGGGACTTTCACACATGATTGGCCCTTTTGCAAGTGGGGTACGTGTGTTACTGGATTGCGGGGGTACTTTCACACGCGATTGGCCCTGTACGAGTGGGGTACGTGTGTTACTGGGGTGCACAGGAACTTTCACACGCGATTGGCCCTGTGCGAGCAGGGTACGTGTGTTACTGGGGTCCGCGGGTACTTTCAAACGTGACTGGCCCTGTGCGAGTGGGGTACGTGTGTTACTGGGGTACGCGGGAACTTTCACACGCGATTGGCCCTGTGCGGGCAGGGTACATGTGTTACTGGGGTGCGTGGGTACTTTCACATGCAATTGGCCCTGTGCAAGCGGGGTACGTGTGTTCCTGGGGTGCATGGGAACTTTCACACATGATTGGCCCTGTGCGAGCGGGGTACATGTGTTACTGGGGTGCGCGGGTACTTTCACACGTGATTGGCCCTGTGCGAATGGGGTACGTGTGTTACTGGGGTACGCAGGAACTTTCACACGCGATTGGCCCTGTGCGAGCAGGGTACGTGTGTTACTGGGGTGCGCGGGCACTTTCACACATGATTGGCCCTGTGCGAGTGGGGTACGTGTGTTACTGGGGTGTGCAGGAACTTTCACACGCGATTGCCCTTGTGCTAGTGGGGTATGTGTGTTATTGGGGTGCACGGGAACTTTCACACGTGATTGTCCCTGTGCGAGCGGGTACGTGTGTTACTGTGGTGTGCAGGTACTTTCACATGCGATTGGCCCTGTCCTAGCGGGGTCATGTGTTACTGGGGTACGCGGGAACTTTCACATGCTATTGTCCCTGTGCAAATGTGGTACGTGTGTTACTGGGGTGCGCGGGAACCTTCACATGCAATTGGCCCTGTGCGAGCGGGGTACGTGTGTTACTGAGGTGCCTGGGTACTTTCACATGCAATTGGACCTGTGCGAGTGGGGTACGTGTGTTACTGGGGTGTGCGGGAACTTTCACAAATGATTGGCCCTGTGCGAGTGGGGTACGTGTGTTACTGGGGTGCACGGGTACTTTCACATGCGATTGGCCCTGTGCGAGTGGGGAACGTGTGTTACTGGGGTGCACAGGAACTTTCACACGCGATTGGCCCTGTGCGAGCGGGGTACGTGTGTTACTGGGGTGCACGGGAACTTTCACACGCTATTGGCCCTATGCGAGCATGGTATGTGTGTTACTGGGGTGCGCGGGAACTTTCACATGCGATTGTCCCTGTGCGAGCGGGGTAGGTGTGTTACTGGGGTGCGCGGGAACTTTCACACGCGATTGTCAATGTTCGAGCGGGGTACGTGTGTTACTGGGGTGCGCTGTAACTTTCACACGCGATTGTCCTTGTGCGAGTGGGGTACGTGTGTTACTGGGGTGCTCGCGAACTTTCACACGTGATTGTCCCAGTGCGAGCGGGGTACATGTGTTACAGGGGTGCACGGGAACTTTCACACGCGATTGGCCCTGTGCAAGCAGGGTACGTGTGTTACTGGGGTGCGCGGGTACTTTCACACGCGATTGGACCTGTGCGAGCGGGGTACGTGTGTTACTGGGGTGCGCGGGAACTTTCACACGTGATTGGCCCTGTGCGAGTGGGGTAGGTGTGTTACAAGGGTGCGCGGGAACTTTCACACGCGATTGTCACTGTTTGAGCGGGGTACGTGTGTTACTGGGGTGCGCTGTAACTTTCACACGCGATTGTCCCTGTGCGAGCGGGGTACGTGTGTTACTGGGGTGCGTGGGTACTTTCACATGCGATTGGCCCTGTGCGAGCAGGATACGTGTGCTACTGGGGTGCGCGGGAACGTTCACACGCTATTGGCCCTATGCGAGCATGGTATGTGTGTTACTGGGGTGCGCGGGAACTTTCACATGCGATTGTCCATGTGCGAGCGGGGTAGGTGTGTTACTGGGGTGCGCGGGAACTTTCACACGCGATTGTCACTGTTCGAGCGGGGTACGTGTGTTACTGGGGTGTGCTGTAACTTTCACACGTGATTGTCCCTGTGCGAGTGGGGTACGTGTGTTACTGGGGTGCTCGCGAACTTTCAGACGTGATTGTCCCAGTGCGAGCGGGGTACGTGTGTTACTGGGGTGCACAGGAACTTTCGCACGCGATTGGCCCTGTGCGAGCAGGGTACGTGTGTTATTGAGGTGCGCGGGTACTTTCACAAGCGATTGGCCCTGTGCGAGTGGGGTACGTGTGTTACTGGGGTGCGCGGGAACTTTCACACGCGATTGGCCCTGTGCGAGCGGGGTACGTGTGTTACTGGGGTGCGTGGGTACTTTCACACGCAATTGGCCCTGTGCGAGCGGAGTACATGTGTTACTGGGGTGCGCTGGGACTTTCACACATGATTGGCCCTTTTGCAAGTGGGGTACGTGTGTTACTGGATTGCGGGGGTACTTTCACACGCGATTGGCCCTGTACGAGTGGGGTACGTGTGTTACTGGGGTGCACAGGAACTTTCACACGCGATTGGCCCTGTGCGAGCAGGGTACGTGTGTTACTGGGGTCCGCGGGTACTTTCAAACGTGACTGGCCCTGTGCGAGTGGGGTACGTGTGTTACTGGGGTACGCGGGAACTTTCACACGCGATTGGCCCTGTGCGGGCAGGGTACATGTGTTACTGGGGTGCGTGGGTACTTTCACATGCAATTGGCCCTGTGCAAGCGGGGTACGTGTGTTCCTGGGGTGCATGGGAACTTTCACACATGATTGGCCCTGTGCGAGCGGGGTACATGTGTTACTGGGGTGCGCGGGTACTTTCACACGTGATTGGCCCTGTGCGAATGGGGTACGTGTGTTACTGGGGTACGCAGGAACTTTCACACGCGATTGGCCCTGTGCGAGCAGGGTACGTGTGTTACTGGGGTGCGCGGGCACTTTCACACATGATTGGCCCTGTGCGAGTGGGGTACGTGTGTTACTGGGGTGTGCAGGAACTTTCACACGCGATTGCCCTTGTGCTAGTGGGGTATGTGTGTTATTGGGGTGCACGGGAACTTTCAAACGCAATTGTCCCTGTCCGAGCGGGGTACGTGTGTTACTGGGGCGGCGGGTACTTTCACACGCGATTGGCCCTGTGCGAGCGGGGTACGTGTTTTACTGGGGTGCGCGGGAACTTTCACACACGATTGGCCCTGTGCGAGTGGGGTACGTGTGTTACTGGGGTGCGCGGGAACTTTCACATGCTATTGTCCCTGTGCAAATGTGGTACGTGTGTTACTGGGGTGCACGGGAACTTTCACATGCGATTGTCCCTGTGCGAGCGGAGTACGTGTGTTACTGGGGTGTGCGGGAACTTTCACACGTGATTGTCCCTGTGCGAGCGGGGTACGTGTGTTACTGGGGTGCGCAGGAACTTTCACATGCGATTGTCCCTGTGCGAGCGGGGTATATGTGTTACTGGGGTGCTCGCGAACTTTCACACGTGATTGTCCCTGTGCGAGTGGGGTACGTGTGTTACTGGGGTACACGGGAACTTTCACACTCGATTGGCCCTGTGCGAGCGGGGTACCTGTGTTACTGGGTTGCGCAGGTACTTTCACACGCGATTGGCCCTGTGAGAGCGGGGTACGTGTGTTACTGGGGTGCGCGGGAACCTTCACATGCAATTAGCCCTGTGCGAGCAGAGTACGTGTGTTACTGGGGTGCGTGGGTACTTTCACACGCAATTGGCCCTGTGCGAGCGGAGTACGTGTGTTACTGGGGTGCGCGGGGACTTTCACACATGATTGGCCCTTTTGCAAGTGGGGTACGTGTGTTACTGGATTGCGGGGGTACTTTCACACGCGATTGGCCCTGTGCGAGTGGGGTACATGTGTTACTGGGGTGCACAGGAACTTTCACACGCGATTGGCCCTGTGCGAGCAGGGTACGTGTGTTACTGGGGTCCGCGGGTACTTTCAAACGTGATTGGCCCTGTGCGAGTGGGGTACGTGTGTTACTGGGGTACGCGGGAACTTTCACACGTGATTGGCCCTGTGCGGGCAGGGTACATGTGTTACTGGGGTGCGTGGGTACTTTCACATGCAATTGGCCCTGTGCAAGCGGGGTACGTGTGTTCCTGGTGTGCACGGGAACTTTCACACATGATTGGCCCTGTGCGAGCGGGGTACATGTGTTACTGGGGTGCGCGGGTCCTTTCACACGTGATTGGCCCTGTGCGAATGGGGTACGTGTGTTACTGGGGTACACAGGAACTTTCACACGCGATTGGCCCTGTGCGAGGAGGGTACGTGTGTTACTGGGGTGCGCGGGCACTTTCACACATGATTGGCCCTGTGCGAGTGGGGTACGTGTGTTACTGGGGTGTGCAGGAACTTTCACACGCGATTGCCCTTGTGCGAGTGGGGTATGTGTGTTACTGGGGTGCACGGGAACTTTCAAACGCAATTATCCCTGTCCGAGCGGGGTACGTGTGTTACTGGGGCGGCGGGTACTTTCACACGCGATTGGCCCTGTGCGAGCGGGGTACGTGTGTTACTGGGGTGCGCGGGAACTTTCACACATGATTGGCCCTGTGCGAGTGGGGTACGTGTGTTACTGGGGTGCGCGGGAACTTTCACATGCTATTGTCCCTGTGCAAATGTGGTACGTGTGTTACTGGGGTGCACGGGAACTTTCACATGCGATTGTCCCTGTGCGAGCGGAGTACGTGTGTTACTGGGGTGTGCGGGAACTTTCACACGTGATTGTCCCTGTGCGAGCGGGGTACGTGTGTTACTGGGGTGCGCAGGAACTTTCACACGCGATTGTCCCTGTGCGAGCGGGGTATATGTGTTACTGGGGTGCTCACGAACTTTCACACGTGATTGTCCCTGTGCGAGCGGGGTACGTGTGTTACTGGGGTGCACGGGAACTTTCACACTCGATTGGCCCTGTGCGAGCGGGGTACCTGTGTTACTGGGTTGCGCAGGTACTTTCACACGCGATTGGCCCTGTGAGAGCGGGGTACGTGTGTTACTGGGGTGCGCGGGAACCTTCACATGCAATTGGCCCTGTGCGAGCGGGGTACGTGTGTTACTGAGGTGCCTGGGTACTTTCACATGCAATTAGCCCTGTACGAGTAGGGTACGTGTGTTACTGGGGTGTGCGGGAACTTTCACACGCGATTGGCCCTGTGCGAGCGGGGTACGTGTGTTACTGGGGTGCGCGGGTACTTTCACACATGATTGGCCCTGTGCGAGCGGGGTACGTGTGTTACTGGGGTGTGCAGGAACTTTCACACGTGATTGGCCCTGTGCAACCGGGGTACGTGTGTTACTGGGGTGTGCGGGAACTGTCACACGCGATTTTCCCTGTGTGAGCGGGGTACGTGTGTTACTGGGGTGCTCGGGAACTTTCACACACGATTGGCCCTGTGCGAGCGGGTACGTGTGTAACTGGGGTGTGCAGGTACTTTCACACACGATTGGCCCTGTGCGAGCGGGGTACTTGTGCTACTGGGGTGCGCGGGAACTTTCACTCGTGATTTTCCCTGTGCGAGCAGGGTACGTGTGTTACTGGGGTGCTCGCGAACTTTCACACGTGATTGTCCCTGTGCGAGCGGGGTACGTGTGTTACTGGTGTGCACGGGAACTTTCACACGCGATTGGCCCTGTGTGAGCAGGGTACGTGTGTTACTGGGGTGTGCGGGAACTTTCACACGCGATTGGCCCTGTGCGAGCGGGGTACGTGTGTTACTGGGGTGCGCAGGAACTTTCACACGCGATTGGCCCTGTGCGAGCGGGGTACATGTGTTACTGGGGTGCGCGGGTACTTTCTCACGTGATTGGCCCTGTGCGAGTGGGGTATGTGTGTTACTGGGGTGCGCAGGAACTTTCACACGCGATTGGCCCTGTGCGAGCAGGGTACGTGTGTTACTGGGGTGCGCGGGCACTTTCACACGTGATTGGCCCTGTGCGAGCCGGGTACATGTGTTACTGGGGTGTGCAGGAACTTTCACATGCGATTGCCCCTGTGCGAGCGGGGTACGTGTGTTACTGGGGTGCGCGGGAACTTTCAAACACAATTGTCCCTGTGCGAGCGGGGTACGTGTGTTACTGGGGTGCGCGGGAACTTTCGCACGCGATTGGCCCTATGCGAGTGGGGTACGTGTGTTACTGGGGTGCGTGGGTACTTTCACATGCGATTGGCCCTGTGCGAGCGGGGTATTGTGTTTCTGCGGTGCGCGGGAACTTTCACACATGAATGGCCCTGTGCGAGCGGGGTACGTGTGTTACTGGGGTGCACGGAAACTTTCAAACACGATTGGCCCTGTGCGAGCGGGCTACCTGTGTTACTGGGGTGCGCGGGTACTTTCACACACGATTGGCCCTGTGTGAGCGGGGTATGTGTATTACTGGGATGCGCGGAAACTTTCACACGCGATTGGCCCTGTGCGAGCGGGGTACGTGTGTTACTGAGGTGCGTGGGTACTTTCACATGCAATTGGCCCTGTGCGAGTGGGGTACGTGTGTTACTGGGGTGCGCGGGAACTTTCACACATGAATGGCCCTGTGCGAGCGGGGTACGTGTGTTACTGGGGTGCAACGGTACTTTCACATGCGATTGGCCCTGTGCGAGTGGGGTACGTGTGTTACTGGGGTGCCCAGGAACTTTCACACGCGATTGGCCCTGTGCGAGCGGGGTATGTGTGTTACTGGGGTGCGCGGGTACTTTCACACGTGATTGGCCCTGTGCGAGCGGGGTATGTGTGTTACTGGGGTGTGCAGGAACTTTCACATGCGATTGGCCCTGTGCGACCAGGGTACGTGTGTTACTGGGATGCATGGGAACTGTCACACGCGATTGTCCCTGTGCGAGCGGGGTACGTGTGTTACTGGGGTGCTCGGGAACTTTCACACGTGATTGTCCCTGTGCGAGCGGGTACGTGTGTTACTGTGGTGTGCAGGTACTTTCACATGCGATTGGCCCTGTCCTAGCGGGGTCGTGTGTTACTGGGGTACGCGGGAACTTTCACACGTGATTGTCCCTGTGCAAGCGGGGTACGTGTGTTACTGGGGTGCTCGCGAATTTCCACACGTGATTGTCCCTGTGCGAGCGGGGTACGTGTGTTACTGGGGTGCACGGGAACTTTCACACGCGATTGGCCCTGTGTGAGCAGGGTACGTGTGTTACTGGGGTGCGCGGGTACTTTCACACGC
Organism: Ambystoma mexicanum; assembly: GCF_040938575.1. Lineage (NCBI taxonomy): Eukaryota > Metazoa > Chordata > Amphibia > Caudata > Ambystomatidae > Ambystoma > Ambystoma mexicanum. Next base: position 581,728,984 of record NC_090923.1, on the reverse strand, counting down.
GATTGGCCCTGTGCGAGCAGGGTACGTGTGTTACTGGGGTGCCCAGGAACTTTCACACGCGATTGGCCCTGTGAGAGTGGGGTACGTGTGTTACTGGGGTGCGTAGGTACTTTCACATGCGATTGGCCCTGTGCGAGCGGGGTATGTGTGTTTCTGCGGTGCACGGGAACTTTCACACGCTATTGGCTCTGTGCGAGCGTGGTATGTGTGTTACTGGGGTGCGCGGGAACTTTCACATGCGATTGTCCCTGTGCGAGCGGAGTAAGTGTGTTACTGGGGTGCGCAGGAACTTGCACACATGATTGTCCCTGTGCGAGCGGGGTACGTGTGTTAATGGGGTGCGCTGGAACTTTCACACGTGATTGTCCCTGTGCGAGCGGGGTATGTGTGTTGCTGGGGTGCTCGCAAACTTTCACACATGATTGTCCCTGTGCGAGCGGGGTACGTGTGTTACTGGGGTGCACGGGAACTTTCACATGCGATTGGCCCTGTGCGAGCAGGGTACCTGTGTTAATGGCGTGCGCGGGTACTTTCACACGTGATTGGCCCTGTGTGAGCAGGGTACGTGTGTTACTGGGGTGCGCAGGAACTTTCACACACGATTGGCCCTGTGCGAGCGGGGTACGTGTGTTACTGAGGTGCGCGGGTACTTTTACACGCAATTGGCCCTGTGCGAGCGGGGTACGTGTGTTACTGGGGTGCGCAGGAACTTTCACACGCGATTGGCCCTGTGCGAGCGGGGTACGTGTGTTACTGGGGTGCATGGGTACTTTCACATGTGATTGGCCCTGTGCGAGTGGGATACGTGTGTTACTGGGGTGCGCAGGAACTTTCACACATGATTGTCCCTGTGCAAGCGGGGTACGTGTGTTACTGGGGTGCGCGGGTACTTTCACACGCGATTGGCCCTGTGCGAGTGGGGTACGTGTGTTACTGGGGTGCGCAGGAACTTTCACACGCGATTGGCCCTGTGCGAGCGGGATACCTGTGTTACTGGGGTGCGCGGGTACTTTCACACACGATTGGCCCTGTGTGAGCGGGGTATGTGTGTTACTGGGGTGCGCGGGAACTTTCACACATGAATGGCCCTGTGCGAGCGGGGTACATGTGTTACTGGGGTGCACGGGTACTTTCACATGCGATTGGCCCTGTGCGAGCGGGGTATGTGTGTTACTGGGGTGTGCAGGAACTTTCACATGCGATTGGCCCTGTGCGACCAGGGTACGTGTGTTACTGGGATGCATGGGAACTGTCACACGCGATTGTCCCGGTACGAGCGGGTACGTGTGTTACTGGGGTGTGCAGGTACTTTCACACGCGATTGGCCCTGTGCGAGCGGGGTACGTGTGTTACTGGGGTACGCGGGAACTTTCACACGTGATTGTCCCTGTGCGAGCGGGGTACGTGTGTTACTGGGATGCTCGCGAACTTCCACACGTGATTGTCCCTGTGCGAGCGGGGTACGTGTGTTACTGGGGTGCACGGGAACTTTCACACGCGATTGGCCCTGTCTGAGCAGGGTACGTGTGTTACTGGGGTGCGCGGGTACTTTCACACGCGATTGGCCCTGTGCGAGGAGGGTACGTGTGTTACTGGGGTGCCCAGGAACTTTCACACGCGATTGGCCCTGTGCGAGTGGGGTACGTGTGTTACTGGGGTGCGTGGGTACTTTCACATGCGATTGGCCCTGTGCAAGTGGGGTATGTGTGTTTCTGCGGTGCGCGGGAACTTTCACACGCTATTGGCCCTGTGCGAGCGTGGTACGTGTGTTACTGGGGTGCGCGGGAACTTTCACATGCGATTGTCCCTGTGCGAGCGGAGTAAGTGTGTTACTGGGGTGCGCAGGAACTTGCACACATGATTGTCCCTGTGCGAGCGGGGTACGTGTGTTAATGGGGTGCGCTGGAACTTTCACACGCGATTGTCCCTGTGCGAGCGGGGTATGTGTCTTACTGGGGTGCTCGCAAACTTTCACACATGATTGTCCCTGTGCAAGCGGGGTACGTGTGTTACTGGGGTGCACGGGAACTTTCACATGCGATTGGCCCTGTGCGAGCGGTGTACCTGTGTTAATGGGGTGCGCGAGTACTTTCACACGTGATTGGCCCTGTGTGAGCAGGGTACGTGTGTTACTGAGGTGCGCGGGTACTTTCACACGCAATTGGCCCTGTGCGAGCGGGGTACGTGTGTTACTGGGGTGCGCAGGAACTTTCACATGCGATTGGCCCTGTGCAAGCGGGGTACGTGTGTTACTGGGGTGCATGGGTACTTTCACATGCGATTGGCCCTGTGCGAGTGGGATACGTGTGTTACTGGGGTGCGCAGGAACTTTCACACATGATTGGCCCTGTGCGAGCGGGGTACGTGTGTTACTGGGGTGCGCGGGTACTTTCACATGCGATTGGCCCTGTGCGAGTGGGGTACGTGTGTTACTGGGGTGCGCAGGAACTTTCACACGCGATTGGCCCTGTGCGAGCGGGGTACGTGTGTTACTGAGGTGCGCGGGTACTTTCACACGCAATTGGCCCTGTGCGAGCGGGGTACGTGTGTTACTGGGGTGCGCAGGAACTTTCACACGCGATTGGCCCTGTGCGAGCGGGGTACGTGTGTTACTGGGGTGCATGGGTACTTTCACACGCGATTGGCCCTGTGCGAGTGGGATACGTGTGTTACTGGGGTGCGCAGGAACTTTCACACATGATTGGCCCTGTGCGAGCGGGGTACGTGTGTTACTGGGGTGCGCGGGTACTTTCACACGCGATTGGCCCTGTGCGAGTGGGGTACGTGTGTTACTGGGGTACGCAGGAACTTTCACACGCGATTGGCCCTGTGCGAGCGGGGTACGTGTGTTACTGGGGTGCACGGGAACTTTCACACGCGATTGGCCCTGTGCGAGCGGGATACCTGTGTTACTGGGGTGCGCGGGTACTTTCACACACGATTGGCCCTGTGTGAGCGGGGTATGTGTATTACTGGGGTGCGCGGAACTTTCACACGCGATTGGCCCTGTGCGAGCGGGGTACGTGTGTTACTGAGGTGCGTGGGTACTTTCACATGCAATTGGCCCTGTGCGAGCTGGGTACGTGTGTTACTGGGGTGCGCGGGAACTTTCACACATGAATGGCCCTGTACGAGCGGTGTACGTGTGTTACTGCGGTGCACGGGTACTTTCACATGCGATTGGCCCTGTGCGAGTGGGGTACGTGTGTTACTGGGGTGCACAGGAACTTTCACGCGCGATTTGCCCTGTGCGAGAGGGGTATGTGTGTTACTGGGGTGCGCGGGTACTTTCACACGTGATTGGCCCTGTGCGAGCGGGGTATGTGTGTTACTGGGGTGTGCAGGAACTTTCACATGCGATTGGCCCTGTGCGACCAGGGTACGTGTGTTACTGGGATGCATGGGAACTGTCACACGCGATTGTCCCTGTGCGACCGGGGTACGTGTGTTACTTGGGTGCTCGGGAACTTTCACACGCGATTGTCCCTGTGCGAGCGGGTACGTGTGTTACTGGGGTGTGCATGTACTTTCACACGCGATTGGCCCTGTGTGAGCAGGGTACGTGTGTTACTGGGGTACGTGGGAACTTTCACACGTGATTGTCCCTGTGCGAGCGGGGTACGTGTGTTACTGGGGTGCTCGCAAACTTCCACACGTGATTGTCCCTGTGCGAGCGGGGTACGTGTGTTACTGGGGTGCACGGAAACTTTCACACGCGATTGTCCCTGTGTGAGCAGGGTACGTATGTTACTGGGGTGCGCGGGTACTTTCACACTCGATTGGCCCTGTGCGAGCAGGGTACGTGTGTTACTGGGGTGCCCAGGAACTTTCACACCCGATTGGCCCTGTGCGAGCGGGGTACGTGTGTTACTGGGATGCGGGGGTACTTTCACACGTGATTGGCCCTGTGCGAGTGGGGTGCGTGTGTTACTGGGGTGCGCAGGAACTTTCACACGCGATTGGCCCTGTGAGAGCAGGGTACGTGTGTTAATGGGGTGCGCGGGCACTTTCACACGTGATTGGCCCTGTGTGAGCGGGGTACATGTGTTACTGCGGTGTGCGGGAACTTTCACACGCTATTGGCCCTGTGCGAGGGTGGTACGTGTGTTACTGGGGTGCGGGGGAACTTTCACATGCGATTGTCCCTATGCGAGCGGAGTACGTGTGTTACTGGGGTGCGCGGGAACTTTCACACGTGATTGTCCCTTTGCGAGCGGGGTGCGTGTGTTACTGGGGTGCGTGGGAACTTTCACACGTGATTGTTCCTGTGCAAGCGGGGTATGTGTGTTACTGGGGTGCTCGCGAACTTTCACACGTGATTGTCCCTGTGGGAGTGGGGTACATGTGTTACTGGGGTGCACAGGAACTTTCACACGCGATTGGCTCTGTGCGAGCTGGGTACCTGTGTTACTGGAGTGCGCAGGTACTTTCACACGCGATTGGCCCGATGTGAGTGGGGTACGTGTGTTACTGGGGTGCGCGGGAACTTTCACACACAATTGGCCCTGTTTTTGCGGGGTACCTGTGTTACTGAGGTGCGTGGGTACTTTCACACGCAATTGGCCCTGTGCGAGCGGGGTACGTGTGTTACTGGGGTGCGCGGGAACTTTCACACATGATTGGCCCTGTGCGAGAGGGGTACGTGTGTTACTGGGGTGCACGGGTACTTTCACATGCGATTGGCCCTGTGCGAGTGGGGTACGTGTGTTAATGGGGTGCACAGGAACTTTCACACGCGATTGGCCTTGGGCGAGCAGGGTACGTGTGTTACTGGGGTGCGCAGGTACTTTCACACGTGATTGGCCCTGTGCGAGCGGGGTACGTGTGTTACTGGGGTGTGCAGGAACTTTCACACGCGATTGGCCCTGTGCGACCAGGGTACGTGTGTTACTGGAGTGCGCGGGAACTGTCACATGCGATTGTCCCTGAGCGAGCGGGGTACGTGTGTTACTGGGGTGCTCGGGAACTTTCACACGCGATTGGCCCTGTGCGAGCGGGATACCTGTGTTACTGGGGTGCGCGGGTACTTTCACACACGATTGGCCCTGTGTGAGCGGGGTATGTGTATTACTGGGGTGCGCGGAACTTTCACACGCGATTGGCCTTTTGCGAGCGGGGTACGTGTGTTACTGAGGTGCGTGGGTACTTTCACATGCAATTGGCCCTGTGCGAGCGGGGTGCGTGTGTTACTGGGGTGCGCGGGAACTTTCACACATGAATGGCCCTGTACGAGCGGTGTACGTGTTTTACTGCGGTGCACGGGTACTTTCACATGCGATTGGCCCTGTGCGAGTGGGGTACGTGTGTTACTGGGGTGCACAGGAACTTTCACACGCGGTTTGCCCTGTGCGAGCGGGGTATGTGTGTTACTGGGGTGCGCGGGTACTTTCACAAGTGATTGGCCCTGTGCGAGCGGGGTATGTGTGTTACTGGGGTGTGCAGGAACTTTCACATGCGATTGGCCCTGTGCGACCAGGGTACGTGTGTTACTGGGATGCATGGGAACTGTCACACGCGATTGTCCCTGTGCGAGCGGGGTACGTGTGTTACTTGGGTGCTCGGGAACTTTCACACGCGATTGTCCCTGTGCGAGCAGGGTACGTGTGTTACTGGGGTACGCGGGAACTTTCACACGTGATTGTACCTGTGCGAGCGGGGTACGTGTGTTACTGGGGTGCTCGCAAACTTCCACACGTGATTGTCCCTGTGCGAGCGGGGTACGTGTGTTACTGGGGTGCACGGAAACTTTCACACGCGATTCGCCCTGTGTGAGCAGGGTACGTGTGTTACTGGGGTGCGCGGGTACTTTCACACGCGATTGGCCCTGTGCGCGCAGGGTACGTGTGTTACTGGGGTGCCCAGGAACTTTCACACCCGATTGGCCCTGTGCGAGCGGGGTACGTGTGTTACTGGGATGCGGGGGTACTTTCACACGTGATTGGCCCTGTGCGAGTGGGGTACGTGTGTTACTGGGGTGCGCAGGAACTTTCACACGCGATTGGCCCTGTGAGAGCAGGGTACGTGTGTTAATGGGGTGCGCGGGCACTTTCACACGTGATTGGCCCTGTGCGAGCGGGGTACATGTGTTACTTGGGTGTGCAGGAACTTTCACACGCGATTCCCCCTGTGCGAGCGGGGTACGTGTGTTACTGGGGTGCGTGGGTACTTTCACACGTGATTGGCACTGTGCGAGTGGGGTACGTGTGTTACTGGGGTGCGCAGGAACTTTCACACGCGATTGGCCCTGTGAGAGCAGGGTACGTGTGTTAATGGGGTGCGCGGGCACTTTCACACGTGATTGGCCCTGTGTGAGCGGGGTACATGTGTTACTGCGGTGTGCGGGAACTTTCACACGCTATTGACCCTGTGCGAGGGTGGTACGTGTGTTACTGGGGTGCGGGGTAACTTTCACATGCGATTGTCCCTGTGCAAGCGGAGTACGTGTGTTACTGGGGTGCGCGGGAACTTTCACACGTGATTGTCCCTTTGCGAGCGGGGTACGTGTGTTACTGGGGTGCGTGGGAACTTTCACACGTGATTGTTCCTGTGCAAGCGGGGTATGTGTGTTACTGGGCTGCTCGCAAACTTTCACACGTGATTGTCCCTGTGCGAGTGGGGTACATGTGTTACTGGGGTGCACGGGAACTTTCACACGCGATTGGCTCTGTGCGAGCTGGGTACCTGTGTTACTGGAGTGCGCAGGTACTTTCACACGCGATTGGCCCGATGTGAGTGGGGTACGTGTGTTACTGGGGTGCGCGGGAACTTTCACACACAATTGGCCCTGTTTTTGCAGGGTACGTGTGTTACTGAGGTGCGTGGGTACTTTCACACGCAATTGGCCCTGTGCGAGCGGGGTACGTGTGTTACTGGGGTGCGCGGGAACTTTCACACATGATTGGCCCTGTGCGAGCGGGGTACGTGTGTTACTGGGGTGCACGGGTACTTTCACATGCGATTGGCCCTGTGCGAGTGGGGTACGTGTGTTAATGGGGTGCACAGGAACTTTCACACGCGATTGGCCTTGTGCGAGCAGGGTACGTGTGTTACTGGGGTGCGCAGGTACTTTCACACGTGATTGGCCCTGTGCGAGCGGGGTACGTGTGTTACTGGGGTGTGCAGGAACTTTCACATGCGATTGGCCCTGTGCGACCAGGGTACCTGTGTTACTGGGGTGCGCGGGAACTGTCACATGCGATTGTCCCTGTGCGAGCGGGGTACGTGTGTTACTGGGGTGCTCGGGAACTTTCACACGCGATTGTCCCTGTGCGAGTAGGGTACGTGTGCTACTGGGATGCTCGCGAACTTTCACACGTGATTGTCCCTGTGCGAGCGGGGTACGTGTGTTACTGGGTTGCATGGGAACTTTCACACGCGATTGGCCCTGTGTGAGCAGGGTACGTGTGTTACTGGGGTGCGCGGGTACTTTCACACACGATTGGCCCTGTGCGAGCCGGGTACGTGTGTTACTGGGGTGCACAGGAACTTTCACACGCGATTGGCCCTGTGCGAGCAGGGTACGTGTGTTACTGGGGTGCATGGGTACTTTCACATGCGATTGGCCCTGTGCGAGTGGGATACGTGTGTTACTGGGGTGCGCAGGAACTTTCACACATGATTGGCCCTGTGCAAGCTGGGTACGTGTGTTACTGGGGTGTGCGGGAACTTTCACACGTGATTGGCCCTGTGCGAACGCGGTACGTGTGCTACTGGCGTACGCGGGTACTTTCACACGCAATTGGCCCTGTGCGAGCGGGGTACGTTTGTTACTGGGTGGGGCAGGAACTTTCACACGCAAATTTGCTGTCAGAGCGGGTTACGTGTATCCAGTGTGGTGCGCTGGGAGTCCTACATGTGAATTGGCAGTGTGGGTCCTCCTAGGTGTCCCCTCTACCCCCTCCACGGCCCCTGCAGGCAGCACACACCACTGGCGACTACCCTGCACCCCTGGACATGTCCCGCAGGCAGCTCGTCCACCATGGCCATGCCCCCCAGCCAGGCCATGTGTCACGTTGCACTAGTGATCACCAACTCATGTCCCCCAGCACCCCCACTCCCCAGCAGTGAGGATAACCTGCCAGCAGGCCCCCACTCATGTCCCCCCAGAAGTGAGGGTCACCTGCCAGCAGGCCCCCACTCAAGTCCCCCAGTACCCCCACCCCCCAGCAGAGAGGGTCACCTGCCAGCAGGCCCCCACTCATGTCCCCCAGAACCCCCACCACCAGCAGTGAGGGGCACCTGCCAGCAGGCCCCCACTCAAGTCCCCCAGTACCCCCACCCCCCAGCAGAGAGGGTCACCTGCCAGCAGGCCCCCACTCATGTCCCCCAGAACCCCCACCCCCAGCAGTGAGGGGCACCTGCCAGCAGGCCCCCACTCATGTCCCCCAGCACCCCCACCCCCCAGCAGTGAGGGTTACCTGCCAGCAGGCCCCCACTCATGTCCCACTCATGTCCCCCAGCACCTCCACCCCCCAGTAGTGAGGGGCACCTGCCAGCAGGCCCCCACTCATGTCCCCCAGCACCCCCACCCCCCAGCAGTGAGGGTCACCTGCCAGCAGGCCCCCCTCATGTCCCACTCATGTCCCCCAGCACCCCCACCCCCCAGCATTGAGGGGCACCTGCCAGCAGGCCCCCACTCATGTCCCCCAGGACACACACCCACCAGCAGTGAGAGGCACCTGCCAGCAAGCCCCCACTCATATCCCCCAGCATCCCCACCCCCCAGCAGTGAGGGTCACCTGCCAACAGGCCTGACTCATGTCCCACTCATGTCCCCCAGCACCCCCACCCCCCAGCAGTGAGGGGCACCTGCCAGCAGGCTCCCACTCATGTCCCCCAGCACCCCCACCCCCCAGCAGTGAGGGGCACTTGCCAGCACGCCCCCATTCATGCCCCCCCCACATGTAATAAAGATGCACAATCATGGCCCACTTCTACACCAAAATACCACAGCACGCCACCCCATTCATGAGATGCAATGATTTCCCAATCAAACCCACACTGACATGCCCATCTCAAGACACAAACCAAAAGTCAACTATGTACATCAACACATGTCCGTCACACACACACACACACACACACACACATTGGCATTGATTGTGTAATCCCACATTTTCACATGCATTAACCCAATGAGCAAATCCCACACATGGAACTAAAATATGAAAATGTATTATGTACAAAAATAAATCAATAAAATGAATGCATAACAAAATAGCAAACATGAAATGAAAAGCATGTGCAAAAGAAGAGTAAATGAAAAGTATAATCAATACAAAGAAATCCAAAAGAAAAATAGTCCAAACTCTCCCTCCACCAACGCAAATCCAAAGGAAACGTAAAAAAAAAACCATTGATCCATGGTGAAATCAAAAGAAAAAGTTCAAAATAATCCATTGTCCAACTATGTACAATCCATTGTCCAAAAGAAAAATCAATTAATCGATGTACAAAATCAAAATCAATCCAACGTCCAACTATGTACAATCAAATTTCCAAGGGTCCATGAGCCCAACGAAACAACTAATACCTATCTAATAACCTACCTAACAAAAAAACTATTTCCAAAAGTGTGGGGCATAGTCCAAAAGCCCCAAAATAAAGAAAAAAAGGAAACCTAACACCATAAACTATTTACAATGGCGATGGGCAAGTCCTGCGGCTCACTCAGTGATTTTTTGTTTTGGCCAGGGCATCATCGAACTCCATGTCTATTTGCTGGAGGGGGGGTCTGTCCTGGCCCCGAGGTCTCGCAGGGAGGCACTCATGGCCTGTTCCAACTCCCTGCGAGTCGCCTCGAGCCACTCTGCCCGCCTCAACGCCCGACGCATGGAGAACTCCGCCCAGACCATGGTGAGCCGCGCCTCTTCTGCCCGCCGCCGCTCCGCACCTATACGCTGGCCCAACCGCAGCCACACGGAAGACACATCCATTCCAGGGTTCTCCTGCCCTCTGGCCGATGCCTGCCCCCCTGATGTCGATGACCCCGAGCCATCATTGCTCCCACCTAGAGCCTGCTCCTGCTGCTGCTGCTGTCCATGTGCCCTGTCCGATGATGCCTGCACATCCTCCATCAGCTGGTCTCCAGTTGTGGTGTCCCCCCCTGCTGGACCGCTGACTCCCGACTGTGTCAGGGATGGGATCTCCACCAAGCTGGCTGTCTTGGTCAGGCCAGGTCCACAGGGGGCCCTGGTGGAATCTGGGCCGGAAGACGGCAGGGAGAACGACTGGCGCATAGTCTCCACAGAGGAGGAGAGGTCCACCAGAGTGCGCATCACATGTAGGAACCCACCAACCAGGGCCCCTCCCAACAGTGCCACGTCACGACGCTGCTGTTCATGATGGCGTGCGTTCTCCGCCCAGGATGAACGCACGTCATCATGAATGTCACGCGTGCGCAACACGACACCAATCAGGACAGAGCCCATTCATTCATTGGACCCCTCGTCCGCAGGTAGTGGAGAGGCAGATGACATGGCACTCTCCCCTACCTGCGGACGTGCCTGGGATGGGGCATCCCTGCTGGTGCATGGTGGTGCAGTCACAGGGTCAAGGACAGGGACATGCACAGGCCCCTCCGCAGTGACCTGTGCTGCCTCCTGGCCCTGGACTGCACCACTTGCACCAGTGGTACTACAACCCCACCAGGTCCCATGTGCGGCTCAGTAGTGGGCTCCTCCTCCTCTGTGGAGACCACCAACCTGGTTGTCTCAGTACTGTCTTCTGCCATTGCAAACCCCTGTGGGGGCTCACCCGGCCCTTCCGACACAGCCGTAGTGGCAGACGCGGCACCAGCCCCCTCGCTCCCAGATGATGGCAAGTCCTGGGAGGGTGGCTGGGCCTTGCGTCGCAGTCCAATGGAGGCATCTCTGCCGATTCGCTCCACAGCGCCGTCTCCGCCCTCTTCTTCACTTGACGCTGCGTAGAGGGAGACATAGAACACAAGCATCAGGGTACAGTACAATATTCGCCTAGACAGGAAGCAATAACACAATAGTGGCAGTGTCTAACGTCACTTCCATCCTGTCCCTCCACAACACATGGGTGAATGCACGCAACATACTTGCATAAACCGACACGGCGCCTGCAATCAACATCAGCATCCATGTACAAGGGCCTCTATTAATCCAAATGTTGCCTTCAAACTCACATGCATCATGGCTCACACTGATCCCATGCACACACATCACCTGAGGGTCATGCATCATGCCTTGTACTCCACAGACACATTGGATAGACACAGTGCATACAACGGTGACCGCACTGCATGAGTGAATGTACACATCATCACGGACATGTGTCATGAATCCATGGCGTATCAAAGTCACAGACACACTTCTCAGACACACACACATGTGCACCATACATGTACATGACAGCAGCAACCATCCCTCACACCCCCACCATGTGTAAGAACAGACACTGGCATGCTTTCATGTGTACATTTGCCATACAGCTCCCCATGTTGCATTGGAACTCATGCATCAACCATGTGGTTCGCATATTACTGGTCTCACATGCATGAACATGATGTCCCTGCACACACACATCCATACATGGCCCATGTCACACATACAGGCAAGTATCAGACTACCAGCACACTGCAACATGCCCTGTCTCACACAACAATCCTTGGCCACTTACCGCTGAACTCCAGATGGGTCTTCCTCCGAAGGATCCGGGCGTGGAGCGCTGGCATACGTGTTCCAGGACCCTCACCTGGATGTCACTCATGCTGACCCGGCCCCCCTCCGCGAGGCGCCGGGCCTTGTGGAGGGTCCTGGACCTGAAGTCCTCCCAGCCCTTCTTGACGTGCTTGATGTTGCGGGTTGCCACCCCCTCCGCGTTGATGGTAACCACTACATCGTCCCAGATCCTCTCCCGTCATTCCTTGTTGGCGTGTGATGTTCCAAAGATGGCATCATACTGCCCCAGGACATGCTCCACCAGGACACCAACTTCCTTCACACTGAAGCTGGTGGCCCTCTGCCTCTCTGGCTGGGGGTCACCAGTGGTCTCAGATGGTGTTTGCCCCGACATAGCGACCCCTGAGGCAGGCGTGTGTGGGCAACTGGGTCCTGGGGCTGGGTTGTGGAGCGATGGTATCCCAGTCAGGAGTCTTCTGTTCCAGTAGGGGTGGACACAGCAACTGGAACCCTGGCTGATGTGCAGGCACCAAATACCAGGGCACGTGGGCAGCAGGCAGGCAGGCAGCAGCAGATGGCAGGTGGGAGCGTGCCCGGGGATCTGGGGGGCAGTAATTCGGCCTTCTGGGCAGGAGCGTGGTCTTCTGTGTGTTGTTGGGTGGTCAGCTTGATACGGAGTGATTTGGCACCTGAAAATCTTGCACGTCAGCGTGTAATTCGAGGAAAGGCCCTTCGCGCGTAAGCACATCAGCACACATACATGGTTTCATTGGACCAAAGGCCCTTAGCGCGTAAGCGCTTCTGTGACGTGACTCACGTGGGCGTTTCCCTCGTGACGTGGGCATAGTCGTTCAGCGCGCATGAAAAACTGCACGTCCGCGTGTGAATGCGTGTAATCCGAGGAAAGTGCCTATGGGCGTAAGTGACGTGACGCGCAAGGGCGTTTCCATCAACACGGGTGCTTGGCCATCGTACACGTCCAAAAACTGCACGTCCGAGTGTCAGCTCGTGTAATTGGAGGAAAGGGCCTTAGCGCGTACACGCGTAAGTGATGCTGTACGTGTGGGCCGTTTTAAAAGGTACGTTTAGGACCCCGTTTCCTTGTATGTGCTTTTCGTGGAGAGCGAGTGGGTGAATTCTGTACTTCTTGTCGTTCACACGCGATTATTTCACAGCGTATCAAGTTCGTACTCCCTGTTACCTCTGACAGCATTCATTTTTTTTTGTTGGGCCTGTTTCCTCAAACAGCTTTCACTTCTTCTTTTGTCCTGTCTCCTCAGACAGCGTACAATTCTTCTTTTGGCGGGGGTGTTGCCAACGCGCACACACACGTTTTTTTCACATTCTGTTTCCAGGCAGACGGTGAGTCGTTCACGCATTTACCAAATGTGCTTGCCCTGTGTGTTGCATACCCCTTCAGAGGTCATTGTAGGCTGCGTGTAACAGGCGTACGCTTATTTTTGTGTTTCTGGGTGCCACAGCGTAGTGCGGGTTCATTTTTCCGTGCACGTGGTCTACGAGGGGTTGCGTGCACTTTACTTTTTGTTTTCGGGGTGCCTGTGCGTTGCGTGACCCATCAACCTCCCCCATGGGTCACAGACAGCCTTGCTAGAGCACTAGGGTACGAATTCCATCTAGTACCCTACTCCTTTCGCCCCCAATTGCCCAGGACAATTGTTTACTGCAAATCCCATACGCACAACAACATCAGTGCCATGGTTGGGAGGCGACCAAGCGGTAAGGGAGGCAAAGATGGCCGACCTCCAGAAGCTGGGCGTGGTTTTTGCGGTAGGGGACGTGGCCAGGATTTGCAGGGTGCCCCTACATCCCCATGTGTGGAGGACCAATCAGGGACACCCATGCTCCCCCCCCATGGTTGAGGGAAACGTGGTTGACACCATCCCAGGTCTTGTTGGACCAGCCCATTGTGGCACCTGACCCGGTGCAGGATGAATCCCAGGCTGACTTCCAGGTCAGCAAGTCTAAGCCACGTGTGCCGGTGCAAGTTGGCGTCACCAGGCCACGTGGATCTGGGGCAGCGATGTCATCTGCTTCCCCAAGTAGGCATGGTGGGGAGGCTGCAGGGGCAGCTGCAGCTCTATCCACCCCAGCTCTGAGTCTCCCAGCCGGGACACTGTCGGTCCTGGTCCATCAAACTGACGTTGCCCCTGCCAACATCACACTTCAGCCAATGCCTGCACCAAGACCTATGGTCATTGTGCCTTCACACACTCCCAGTAGCCTGTCCACCTGCGCGTCTGCCCCTACTGACCAGAGCGGCGCAAGCCACTCAGGCTCTGCTCCACCTTTGAAAAAGAGGAAGAAGGGTGCTCTGGCACTACAGACTGAGACCCCAGACATGTCTACAGAGTCTGGCACGTCAAGGAAGCCTAGCTTTAATGACCCCGAACTTGATGCACTTGTGACCTATCTGGTGGCACATAGCCGTAAAATGGTGGTGACTGCAGAGTGCAAGACCACACCTGGTCAACGTAGAGCACACTGGCAGACCATCGCGGACCGCATAAGTGCCTTTGGATTTGTGAGGCACACAGCTGATGATTGCTACAAGCGGTGGAATGACCTGAAACACAGAGCAAAGAACAAGCTGGCCTCAAATCATGCCGCTACTCTGGTGACTGGTAGTGGGTCTCCACCAGAGGACAACAAACTCACTGAACATGAGTCTGTTGCTGGGACCTTCGTCACAGAGGAACAGATCCAAGGCGTGGGAGAGCTACCTGATTATGAGGCATTGTCCGGTGAGTGCCCATGCATGTGTGTGTAATCCATGCGTATGTTGTTTGGGTGACGGGTTCTGATTGAGTGCCAGGTGAGGGTGTGTACTCCTGAGTGTAATGGGTCACCCATGTGCTTCCTCCAATCCATTCATGTACCTTTGATTTGTGTATGACAGTATCCCTTCTGCCCACAGTAGCCAATTAGCCCCACATTACTGCTGTTGCACTTGAACTATCATCTTGCAACAACATTATTCTGATTTTTTCTGTGTTCATTCAGGCTGATTGTTTAGATTATCCCATTTTTCATATGCTTTTTTCATCCCTAATGCCACATGTGACATGCTTCTGTCATTGTTTCCACCCCACAGTGTGCCACTTTAGTTACCTGGTAATGTGAATGTTTAAACCATTCAGGGCAAGGCAGTATTGGCCTGCTGAAATTTATTTTTAGGGCCTGTTTGCATGTGGAACATGATAGTTGTTACCTGTCATGTTGAAGTGACCAACCATTGATGTGTACATCTGCCTACAATCACTGTCTAATTGTACAATGGATGTGTTGCAGTGTGCGGCACATGCATATTTTGCAACACTATTCTGCATTAATCGTCTCATCATGTCCATGTGACATGGATGTGTGACAGTATTCATTCACTGACATATCGCTGTAGTTGTCTAATTTGCCATGGCTATGCTACATGACATCTGTGTGCTGGCATGTGTCATGTATGTGTATTGGACATGCCACTCACAGGCTGATGTGTGATGCCAGTGCTACAGGACATGCTGCGAATGTGTTGCTTTTCCATCTTGGTGTCCTCATTGTCTGCCTTTTTGACTCCCCTTCAGAATCATTGACAGTGCATGCATGCCAGGGTTATAGTCATGTGGGACATGTGTTAACCATGTACAGGATCTCTGTCTTGTCAGGCCTATGTGTGTGCTATGGTGCTCATGCCTGTTTCCATTTCTTGTGTTTCATATTTTTGCAGGTGACGATGCACTTGATGCTGTTGATGTTCAGGAGATGGTGCAGACCCAGGAGGATTCTCAGCCACGACCAGGCACCAGTGGGGGACGTGGTGTGGTGGTGGGTGAAAACACTTTGGTACTAACACTTTGGTACTGCAGACCATACTGTCGAGGGGTGCCTCTGGGTGCAGCTCCCCAGACCTCTATTCAGGTGCTGAGTCGGATGATGAGACATATGTGCTGTTGCAGGTCAGTGCTTCTGGCAGGGATTCTGTTCTGTCCAACCCACCTGGACCAGGGGTAGAACCCTTTATGGGGATGTCAGTGTTGGTAGGTCCACCTTTGGCGGTTACGGATGCAGGGTCACACTCCACAGCATCTGATCCTGTTCCTGGGCCAGCAGATCAGAGGGGGAATGCAGTCCTGCAGCCTCAGACAGTGCCAGCACAGCAAGGTGCAGATCGCCTTGCCTCAAACAGGTGTGGTGCCCGCCGACGCGGTGGCCGTGCGCCACCAGGTAATACTGAATGGGAAAACTCCATGTACGGTATGGCAACCCAACAGGCAGCATCAGAGGAAATGATGGCTCAGGCAATGGAGAGGGTGGCCACTTCCATTATCCCCCCTGAAAGGCAGATGGAGCAACAACAGCAGGCAAAAGACTCCATTTGCCAATCACACAGGGAAGACATGTTGGCGTCCAACAGGGACAGACGGGCGGCACTGGAGACTCTGTGCGAATCCATATCAATAGAGTCACAGGGTCACAGAGAAGCCCTGAGGGTGGAACTCCAGAACCTCAGGCAGAGTCTGCTTGAACTTGAGGCTTCCCGAAAAGTTAGGGCAGAACAGCAGCTGGAGCACCTCACACGTTCGCTCTCAGCTGAGCTGCAGGCAACACGTGTGGAGATCTGAGCATCCCGCGAGGCCACGGGTGCAGAAGTGCAGGCAACCCGTGACGTGCTGCATGGGGATCTCCGCACTTTAATCCTCCAGAATCAGACCTTCCAGATCCGCATGCTTGCTGCCATGGAGGACCATACCAGGGCTTTGATGGGCTGCCTCCCATGGTGCCACCACCTCCTGATGCAGCAGCAGAGGGTGAAGAGACCGACAGCAGTTCTCCCACAATGGCATAGCCGTGCAGGCCATGAGCCCATGGAGGTATTTTTATTTTCGCAGCATCCACGCAGGTGGGTGTTGGTGTGCACCCTGTCCTGGACCCTCCTGGATGCCCCCCAGGCCCCCACATGGCTATTTTTTATTTTTTTTATTTTTTTACATTGTGTTGCCTTGTGTGGCTCCCGTGGGCATCCACTGTATTCCGGCTGGGCACATGCAGGCATGTCCTGAGTTTGGGTTAGATGCTTGGGTTCATGACACACACACCCCTCCTGCTTCCTGTGACCAAGTGAAAGTGACTTACACAGTGACGTTGGGCTCCCATGAGCTGTGTGGGCAGTCTGTAGTCAATACTGTGTGTACATCCCTAGTGGGTATTGTTGTTGTATTGTACACTGCATGGTGTATTGATATGTGCTTGTGCATCCATGTCTTCCTCCTAATTTGCAGGTTCCTTCCTCATGTCTTCACAAGGCCGTCTCCTTTGCAGATGGAGTTCATGTTGTATGCAGTACACTGACACATTTGCGTGGCAGCAACACTCTGCAGTTGGAAGGGGTCGATGTGCTGGCTTATTCAGGTTGTAAGACTATCACTACTTTGACTTAGTACTGTCATGTTTTTGCAATGTTTCATGGTGTGTTGCTATATTGTGTTGGTGGTAAGTGTTTGTTCATGTGTGCTGTTTTGTTTGTTATTGATTACTGGGAGCATATTGTCTGTGGGCAGTTTCCATTTGGGACAGTGCACTTTGTGATACTTGTGTCAGGTCTTGTGCATTGCTTTGTTTGCTTTCACATTGCATGACATGCCATGGTGTGTTGGGTGGCGGAGCGGGGGAGGGGTTGGGTGACATGGCGCTATTTTCATGTTGTATTTTGCAAGGGGTAGGCATGCATGCAGCATAAATGTGTGTTTTTTGTGACACAGCATTGGTTGTCTTTCGGCAGGTAGGGATGCACACAATGTAACAATTCCAGGTGACCAATCTCAGGCTGGTATGGTTGTGACAGTTGACTGTCCCTTATATCATCATCATTGATTGTCAGCTGGTATGTGTCAGGGCTGTGTGCACTCCACAGGGGTGTGATTTTAGGTCAAGTAATTAGCCACCAGCTGCATACGGGCTGCCTCACCACGTGTCCTTTTCCCTCCCATGCGCAGCGGCCGTGCTTGTGGTTGGGGATGTGGGGGCACCACCATGTCCACGGGCAGGCCCCGGCGTGTTGGAACGTTGTGCAGGACACATGCTGCCACTATGATCCTGCACACTAATGGGGGCGCGCATAGCAGCTGCCCACCAGAGCGGTCAAGGGAGCGAAAGCTTGACTTGAGCACTCCGAATGTGCGCTCCACTATGCCCCGGGTTGCAATATGGGCTATGTTGTATCTTACCTCAGGTGGTGTGGTGGGGTTCCGAATTGGCGTCATCATGTGGGTGCTCAGTGGGTAGGCACTGTCCCCTAGGGAGGTGATGATGGGTATCATTAGTGGGGTTGTGACATTACTCAGTATCTGACATGCATGCATGTGCAGTGGCATTTATACTCACCAAGCAGCCATGTATCGCCATGCCGCCCAGCTTCTAGGTCCCGGTTTAGGGTGGACATTCTGTAAATTAAACTGTCATGGGTGGACCCTGGGTAGTTGGCATATACTGAGGTGATGATTCCCTTGGCATCACATACTACCCGCACGTTGATGGAATGCCAGCGCTTGCAGTTTCTGTAGATGTGCTCAGTTGCCCTGGGAGGACGTAGAGCCACATGGGTGCAGTCAATGGCACCTAGCACTTTGGGGAAGTGTGCCACCCTGTAAAAATCCTGGACGACAGCCTGCCTTTCTGCAGGTGTTCTGGGCAGGTATATGTGCCTGCGGACTAATGGGCTTGCAGTCATGATGGCCAACACCTGGTGCAGAGAGCGTGACTGCGTGGCCTGTGAGACCCCCCCACTAAGGCAGTAGTCCGCTGAAATGAACCAGTGGCCAAGAAGTGCGGTACATTGAGCACCTTTTCCAAGGGGCTCAGTGCTTGGGAGCACAGGGTGGGTGATGTGAGGTCATCCTCCCACTCACTCACCATGTCGAGTATTATGTGAGGTGGAAACCTGTACCTCCCATACACCTGGTCATCAGGCATCCCAAAAAGGCTGGTTCTGGGTGTAAAAATGCTGGGCCTGACTATCCTCCTCTTCCTCCTCCGGTATCCCACGACCACTGCTGCGAGGAACGGTATATTCATCTTGGCGTCTGAGCTTGTTTGTTGTTTGCGTGCACTTTTATGCTGCGCGGGTCCACGTACGCCAACTTCCTGCTGGCGTACATGTTTCTGGATTAGCGCGTCCTTTTTGGCGCACGCGTTAGCCCCGTTCGATTCCATGAATATGTGCTGTAGGCGCACGTGTGGGCGTTAAGTGCATTTGCCTCCTGTACTTCCCCCGTGACGCCTACATTTTCACGTGTTGCTCCCCATTCCGCGTGTTGCGCCCGTGTTACTCCTACTTTTGTTGTGTGCGCTTCGCTATGTGCACTTTCGGTGCGCGCGTAGCGCACGCTGTTTGAAGACATGTGTGCCAGCGTGCACCACGCAGGATTTTAGCACACATTCATGGATTTACACGCGCACGGACTTCCATGAATCGATGTGCGCGGTTTTCGCTGCAATTTTCGCACTTGCGCTGCGATTCGCACGCAGGAATTTTCAGCGCACATTAATTCCATGAATCAGCCTCTTCATTTCCAAAATCAGTGAAAGTGATGCCATCATTCAAACAATTGTGCGCACCATCCGACACAATGTTCTCATTTACAAACAATGTCATCCCAACAAGATTCATAAATGTACATATCCCTTTGTTTACTAGGTGCCTCCTGCTCCTTGTTGGGGACAAACACATTGGTGCATCTCCATGCTGCCCTAGGATGTATGTGTGACTTATTTTTGCACTTAAACATTCCCTTAAGTACTGCACACTTCAAACTAAAATACTGTGAAACTTAAACTCACATAAATGTAGTCATTTTTTAAAAATCCTGTATGGATTTCTTTTCCAATGATTATGCAAACAGAAACAGCAACTGTGCAGAACACACAGTAATGTTGCTTCAAAAATAGTACTTACAATGTACTTGTATGAGGGTCTAAAAAGTACATGGATATGTGAGATTATATGCAATGAGACTTTGTAAACTATCCTGCCTAACATATTAGGCATATAACTATAGTAATTATAGATAGTGTATGGGCAGTATACACTATTTGCACTTCAATTGTATTATGTCACCATGTTACAAATACTGTATACTGCCCATACACTATCTATAATTACTATAGACATTTTATTATAATGGTTTTATGCAGTGGCCAGATTCAATTTCTATAAACATATTATTATAATGGTTGTGGCCAATGGGCAGATTCTTGGGTGCATGGCCCTATTATGCTGTGGTGATTGTGCCCAATGGGCAGATTCTGCACAATGTGCCCAAGAATCTGGCCACTGGCCACAACCACCACACCACAACTCCCTCTGAACATCCCAATTCAAATGGCATCTGCAGACATCAAAATGGACCACCAACCCTATTTTAAACCTATGAAAACATAACCATATCATCTACATTCCACTCTCCTACCCTGACCAAGCCCTCTTTCAGTCACCAAATAACCCCACATGTGTTTCCCAAGCTGTAACCACTGGCCACAACCACCACAGCATAGTACGCCCATGCACCCAAGAATCTGGTCACTGGCCACAACCACCACACCACAACTTGCCCTGATCCTCCCAATTCAAATGATGTCTGCAGACATCAAAATGGAACACCAACCCTATTTTTCACCTATGAAACATCCCCATATCATCTATATTCCACTCTCCTGCCCTGACCAAGCCCTCTTTCAGTCACCAAATAACTCCAAATGTGTTTCACAAGCTGTAGCCACTGGCCACAACCACCACAGCATAATACGGCCATGTAACCAAGAATCTGGCCACTGGCCACAACCACCCCAACTCACCCTGAACCTCCAAATTGAAATGACGCCTGCAGACATCAAAATGGACCACCAACCCTATTTTATACCTATGAAAACCCATATCATGTATATTCCACTCCCCTACCATGACCAAGCCCTCTTTCAGTCACCAAATAACTCCAAATGTGTATCTGAAGGTGTCCGCCCAATACTCTGTCCCTGGACTACTGCGGTGTCCATGGACTGCCACACCACCCGTATGCTCTTTTTCCACCTAAACAAAGAGACCCATATCATCTTTTTTCCATTCCCCCACCATTCCAGCCCCTCTTTCCAACACCAAATGACCCACAATGTGTTTTCCAGACTTTTTTCCCACCAATCCATCCGTGATCAGTGCAGCTATCTGTGGATCCAACATGGCAGGCATTTTGGAAAATATGACGTGGCTCGTGTTTTTTATTCACCAATCGGCAGGCTTGCCCGATGTCCGCAGATCTCTCGTGGCCTTCTGAACCAATCAGAGGCCCGTCTATACGCCGAACAAGGAAGTGAGTCAGAGGACCAAACCCAGATAATACACATTTTTTCCACTTACTTTTGAGGCGTTTAAAAAATAATACCAGACGGATTTACACCAAATTTACAAAAGCAGGCTTTCAGGAGCAAGCCGCTGCTCCTGTCTCAAATCCGGTGAAAATCCATCCAGCGGTTTGGGCTGTAGACGTCAACAAAATTTTAGTTCCATTGCGTCTATGGAAAAAACAGAAATGTTGAGACCCCCCACTATAACTTTGCCCTCCCTTGACAAAACCTCACCACAAATTTGATGAATCAATCTGACGGGGCCATATACTTATTTTGCAAAGTATGGTAAGGATGCATCCAGAGGGGGCAAAGTTATAAGCTGCCCAAAAAAGTGCTCTTTCTATGGGTTGAGAAACTTAACCAAAACTACAGGGCTGCTACCACAGCCCTGTAACATATATATATATATATATGACCAATGTTTCCTCTAACAATTATATTTTTGTATGGCTTTATCTTATTTAGTTAATGCTTATCCTGCTTTAGGAGTGCAAAACATAAGCCTTGCTGAGATGTTTGTGAAACCTATTTTATTTTTAAATACTTTTTCTTGCCGTATAAACAGAGTTTTTCATGTGAACACTGACCTTTTGAAGAAGCAGAGAGGAACTTTCTGGGGGCGGGGAATTGGGACTTTTTAATTTTATTAGATATTCACTTTTGGGTAGAAATAATACTCCTAGCTATATGCAAACGGTTGATACGTTAGGAATAATGCTTATAGCAATGTGTTCTTTAACATTTTGTAGCCTCTATTGAATTATCCTCATGGCACTATGGGAGTTTTGTCCCTTATAATGGTGCCAGACCAATATACCACAATATAACCCCTATCACCATGCCATATGAAATGGTAACCCTAGAATATCCTCTAGTCACTATGTAGAAAAGGAAACTAAAAAGAAGTGTGATGGATGACTTTGAGCACTTGAACTCGTACATGACCAATTCTGCTTAAGCAACTTATAATTTGTGGTACCAGCACATGAGCTGATTAAGGGGGGAGACATCAGAAGAGAGCTGCTATGTATGCCCTCATATCCCCTATGCCATGAGCGCTTCCAGAGTATTTATAGCAACATACGTACCCATAGACATAGCACATTGCCTAATGCTAAAATCACAAAGTTACTCACTTGGGTCAACGATGAGGGGGGACCAGTACAGATAATCTTCCTAAAAACAATACCTTGCACTTCCAAAATAATGGTACAATGCAAGTTGGGAAAAACACAGGGTGCAAATACATTTTTTATCTACCAGGCATTAAAGCAGGAACAGCGGTATTGATTGACCACTATTGTGCTTGTGGGTCAAAGGCTTATACGCAATTACCCTCGAATTGGGAAGGTGAATGTCCATAGTACTGATAAGTACATCAATTTAGTAGTACCCCAGAGTGAAGTATGAATTGTCAACGTCCCCAGATGGATGCACACCTAAGACATAAAGGGTCCCTCGCACTTCAGCGCAGTAAAAGAGAAAAATATGTTTCTTCTAAATCAGCAGTGGCCTTTGATGACATACCAGATCAGCACAAATTGTTCAATAGGGCAACAGCATTCTTTATGTCTTTCTCTGCTCCTAAATTGCAAGCCAATACATTCACCAAATGGTTGCAAACAACCAGATGGGAGTTGTTGCAAATGATAAATGCAACTGAGAAGGGCTTTAATGCCATGAAGGGAGAGCTGAAGGCATTGCGGCTCGTGACTCTCCCGAACAGCTATGTCCTTGATTTAATAATGGCCATAGAGGGTGGTGTATGTGCAAAAATAGGACCATCTTCCTGCATGTATACATCCTCCCATGATAGAGAGAATGGGAAACTCACAGAGGCCGTAGCCACCTTAACAGAATTGCAGACAAAAATCGTGGAAGAGGTGGATGAATCTGAAAATGATGACAGGTTTAGTTATCTGTTCTCCTGGAAACCCATCTGGCTGGCCAATGCATTCAAGATATTAATTACCATAGTAATACTCATACTGCTGGCCTTCTGTGTTTTAAGAATAGCAATACACGGTTGCAAAAAGAATACCAAAGGAGCAGTTGTAATGGAAATAGTAATAGACTTGAGTATACCCAAACATATGATCTACTTTGTGCCCAAGTAAGGGAAAGCTCTATTAACCCTCCAGGATAAAAATATACTTATCCCCCAGACCCTTGTATGTCGGATGATGGCTATATTGCAAATTCAATGGGGAGTGCTGCAATATGACCTGGAGTGTGGACCAACACATAAGACGTGCAAACTGAGGGGTGAATAAAATATGGCCTCCCAAGGTACCGTACTTCGGGGAGGGCACTAAAGGGAGCATGGTTGAGGACTCAACCAGAGGGGGGAATGTTAAGAGGCGGATGACTCACTAAGGTGACTGTACCGCCCTTACCCCAGGCAGGTACAGCAGAAAATTGACATAATGTAACTAAATATGGCAAGAACAAGCAAAATCCTAGTGAAATAACACATGTGCATGCAATAGACACGAAACAAATATGCACTCACCATAAGGAAACATATGCATTAGGCCAAATATGCATTTATACACAAAGAATATTTATTGCATTCATTTAGACATGAAGAATATGTACATAAGCAATATATAAGCTGAATGCAACATGAAATACACATGTATGTAGCTCACTAAAATAGAAACGCGTCAGTAATGGGCAGCTATCTTCTCAAAATAGAAGCCGCAGCATGCACTTAGGTGAATGAAAGGCCTTGAGACTCCACAAAAACTCATACTGCTGAATTCACTGACATACAAACCTGTGCAGGGCACAGACAGTTGCTATGCACACCAAGCCAAGGTTACCAAGACATTAAGAAGGTCAGGACGGCTCAGAGAGAACACGAGATAATAATTCCCAAGGCACAAACCATATTTCCTTAAGATTAATTAAAGCATAACCAGTCTTTGAAGGCCACATGCAGAATAATTATAGGCTAAAGACTTCTTAGGGAATGGGTCAATCAAGTCTCTGGTGGTAGTGAAAACCATGACACTCTCATTAAAATTAGCTAAAATCCCCAAAGATTTAGGGTAAAATAATTTAAAATGTGGTTTCATTCACACATGATCCAACTTGAAGATCAACATCCATTCATTAGCAGTAGACACAGATAGGACACCTGCCTCACTCCTTGCGCAGATTCCCAGACATGAGGCGCCATGCAAGGCCAACTACAGAAAACTCACAACATAGGAATAAGCAATAGTATCTTAGTTAATTGAAGTAAAGAAAGTTGCAGACCTCTATCCCCATTCCGGCTTGTGTGTTTATGACTAGTCAGTTGGCCAAGGTTGGACAGTAGAATGCCAACCAATCAGGACCCTCAATGTTAAACCGCCCAGTACATATCATGCCAACCAATTAAATATTCTAGAGATGACATATATTCACTATTATCAATTTAGGGATGGTCTCAGGTGGAGCTATTAGATATGTATAACCCAATCAAATGTTTAACACCTCTGGGGTCCATATGTAGTAGATTCCCCTAACCTACCCCCTCGTACCATAGGTTTCTTAGTATTATGCAATCATCATGACATGGTTTTGGTTTATAATCTGTTGTTGTGTATGAGAACCTTTGAGAGCTGTGACTCTACTGCTTGTAGGTTGTCCCTGTTTTATTTTGGATGTTAATAAACCTGGGTTTAGTCTTTAACTATGACTATTTCCGTCATTGAGTCTGGGTTTTACTGGCTCCACACCTGATGCATAATCTGGGGTCTTCCAGACCATCATAACAACCTCTTTTTAGAACTCAGACTGACAGTATGAAGTAGGAAATGTGTGGTTTATTGTAATAGACACCAGTGTCAGCCTGATGGCACTGTGATGAAGTCAGGAGGCAATAATATGAAAAAGTAATCCTGAATGGTTCAGAAGTTTACCTCCAATCAGATCGCGATCACCATGTTCACATGGTGGGTGTAGCTGTTAAATCAAAAGGAAATATAGAGGCTGAATACCACAAATTGAAATACACCAAACTGGGCTATAAAGATTCACAGATCTTTATTCAGCTGTACAGGTTACAAAGAAACATAGAAACATATAGCTATCTGGCTCTCAACACCTCACAATGAGTACTAGCCCGTCAGAGAGAGGAGAGAGAGTGCTGGACATCTGAACATTTATGCTTTTTATACATTTCTAACAATATTGTCCAGCCCTTCTACATGTTAATAATCTGCGGTCTAGAGTTTGTGCCAAGTTGAAATTCAGCTTATACAATAATATGCAGAAGGATTACATGAGTTTGCATTTCCATCAAGTTACAATGACAATGTATATTCTCGGGTCCCACAGTAAGCCTTAGTCTATATCCCAGCACAATGTATTTCAGCCTGCGTTTGCCTTTTATTGTCGCCGATGTGTATTCCTGGATGAGGCTTGTTAGCGCAGACAATCCTGGGACAACAGTTCATACACAGTACAAGGTCTCATTACCTAGTCTAAACAGTTGACCCGCGGACAGTCTAACCATTAACAGAATTCAAAGGTCGGGAGGCTTGGTTGCAAGTTAGAACGGAGAATCATACGAACAGAAATCAAAATGGCGGATGATTCTAAAATGGCGGCGAAGTCGATCAGAAATCAGAACTTTGCAAATGCGGTTTTCTGCACAGAGCAACTAGGCTTAGGCCAATATAAGTCAAAAGGAGGCCTAACATGATTTCCGTTTAACAAACCTTCCTTTTGGCCTAAGCCAAGTGCAAAACTAAGAACTAGTCACTTTACAAGCAACTCCACGTCTCAATGTCCATACAACCTGAATCACATCCATCAGATATATCAATCGCCATAAAATCTGCAGCAGAAATTTCTTTCATCACAAATTCGTTGGTCGTTCTTTCCGGTGCGTGTACCTTTGGTCCTAACGTTCCCAGAGTCTGTGCACAACATCCCCATAACATTGAACATATGGCAGGAAGACATTGTATACAGCAACAACAGAACAACAGAATACCCAGAATAATCAATAAGATTGAGAGGAGTTTCCATCCCCAAGATCGTAAGAAGTCCCAGAACCAAGCACTAAGATCCCAATTTCCCTCGGGAACATGCACTTCAGAGCTTAGACATGCAGATTTTGTATTGCCTTAAAGATGGTTGGGGAGGAATCTGATATGAAAACGCAGCCCGCAGACCCCACTAATGTGCAATCTCCACCACGCTCAGCCTAGATGACGTCTAATACCATCCTGTTTTGTAGCACCACTAATCTGATTGCTTTCTGTCCTAGAGTTATGTTATAGAGTAAGTCAGTGGTCCGGTTGATGGTTTTCTCCAGTACTCTCGCTAGTCTTCTAATATCCTCAGAATTCATAATTTGTTCCCAAAATGGTACAAAAGATTTTGCTACATCACCCAGAATTTGTGGAGGACTATCACCGCTCTCGTCCCACCTTGGACGAGCCCTAGAGATTTCTGTGGTACTAGCTATAAATACCCCTGGCAGCAGTATTCCTAAATAACAAGTTCCCTGCCAGTCCCTAGGTAGCCATGGGAAAGCTTCATTACCGCAAACAAAGTAGACAGGTTCACCTACATACAAAGGTCTGTACTCACTAGTCAAGTTTGCAACATTAGTACAACCCTCAAAATCACCCATTGACTGAGTACCATTCGTTTGTATGCAGAAAGAAACTGAGTTGGGGCTATGGTTAACAGTATAGGAAGGTGGTGTGGCATCCCTATTGCCTATAGGAGCCATCTTGAAAGAGATCAAAAACTGGAATGGTCAGGACAATCTATCAGAAGGCCTAATAGAAGCAACATTAAGCTTGCTCCTATTTGCGAAGAGTGAGCATCCCAGAGGCATTAGAACTCGCCTTTCAAACTCGTTGAAATTTGTTCCATCAAAATTCCCCGAGCTGCTATCATTCCATCGGCCAAAGAATAATGCCCATAGAGAAGCATAACATACAGTAGTTAGAGGCAAAGGATGAATATACCAGCCCAAACCTTTTTCCCCATGTTGCGGCAAATGAGAGCAAACCCAGCAGTCTGTCTTATTCAAAATGGTATGGGTTGCGTTCATTATTAACAGTAATGTGTTATTGTGGTAGCTCTGTCTGTGTTGAGAGTCTCTAGGAGATAGAGTGTGCAGGTGCACGAAAGGTGTAGATACAGTCAGAACATTCTCAGTAGGCAAGTTTGAAGTGGGCGTACTTCTTCAATATACCAAAATCCTAAGGCAACTAATACTACGAAACCAGCTAACATAGTTACAAGAAAACAATACGTCTTGCAAGACCATGTATTTGATCGTCTATTGTTATCGTTGGCCACACAGTCACTTATTTGGTCTGTACGAGTAGGGGCGATAACAGGCATTGTTCCTTTGAAACGAAAACTCTGTACTCTGTTTGCTGGTGATTTCCTGATCATGCGTTTTCTTAGTCTTTCCATCTCCCCAGCCACTTACTTTACTTCAAATGCAAAAGATGGGTCGAAGGACAAGCTTTATGGTTACTTTCCTTGGGGGCACAGCCAAACCGTGCAGTAAGTCTAGCTCCGTGGATGCAGATTGTACCTTGTGACTCCTGGTACAATGTGATCTGCGAACAGCGTGTCGTTGCTTCCTGATGGAAGTGATGAATTTGCAGCAGAACCAGGCAAAGATGCAAAAGAATCTGTAGGAGAGTGTAGAGATGAAGCAGCTGTTTCCCCAGACCTCGCGGGCTCAGGGAGTGTCTCCGAAGCACTCTCAGTACTGCTCAATGCTGAATGATCGTTGAGAACAGAGCAAGTAAGTTTCTCCTTATCTTCTCTGTCGTGTGGCAAAGGGAAAGGTATCCTCTTGACATGCAAAACGTGTATCCATTGTTTCTTGCCAGCTACTTGTACTGCCGTCTGTGTGGCCAATAGGACCTGATAGGGCCCTCGCCAGCTCAGTGTGAGAAAGGATGCTCTTTCAAAAGCTTTAGTCAGCACCCATATGCCAGGTCGGATACTATGACCTGGCCCCTCGTATTTAGCGGGAGGGCTTCTCGCACCTGTTGATGAATCAAATACAGATTTTTAGTTAACTGTTCACAATATTCAGAAAGAAGTACATGCTATATATCACTCAAAGCTCTAGGTTTAGGAAGATTCCAAATGTTAGCTGGCCTCCCCATCACCACTTCATATGGGGAGAGCCTAGTCCTAGTCTGCGGGATTGTCCGCATCGAGAATAACACTATTGGTAAGGCGTACGGCCATTTCAAATTGGTGCCGCCACCCGTCTTAGCAAGCTTGTTCTTCAAGATTCCACTGTGTCTTTCTACCAACCCAGCACTCTGTGCATGTCTAGCTGAATGGAACTGTTTATCGATCTGTAATCCCGCACATATCTGTAGAATTACAGCTGCGATAAAATGTGGACCATTGTCCGACCAGATGATTCTTGGCAAACCAAACCTAGGAAAATATTCCTTAAGCATGGTTTTCGCCATTGTCATTGCTGTGGCATCTTTTGCAGGAAAGGCTTCAACCCATTTACTGAAAGCACAAATAACAACTAAGACAAACTTGAGATTATTACAATGCTCCATTTCAATAAAGTCAAAGTGGATCACTTCAAAATGGACAGAATGTGGAACAAAACTACCCCTTGGTGTTGATGTACCCTTCCCCATATTGTGCTGTAAGCAAACCATACAATTCTGCACAGAATGCTCAGCAGTATTCGGGATGTTAACATTGACACAGACAGTTCCTAACATTTTACAGATCTTCCTAGTGCAGATATGAGTGGGACCACAAGCCATTGAAACCATCATAGTAATGTACGTATCTGGCAGCATCCATTTTCCCTCTAGGTTATCCACCAAAACCCATCAGCATCCAACCTCGCCAAGCCCTCAGCCCTTTGCTTAGTTTCTTCTAGAGTGGCATCGGCTTGGATATTCTTTATAGACTCAATTCCTTCGTCTATGGTAGAGACATTCATGGCTTCCCTTGTAGTATACATATCTAAATAGAGATCAATAGCAGTCTGTTTGGCTATCTGGTCGGCGAAAGCGTTCCCTTTTCCTACATCATTTATGATTTTCTGATGTGCCGCGCACTTCATAATTGATAGCTGAGTGGGAAGTGCAAGCGCTGAGATTAGCGGAACTATCAAGGTGCCATATTGGTTCTTCATTCCATGTGAGGTCAAGGAACCTTGTTCTGCCCAAAGTCTACCGAAGTTGTGAACTACCCCAAAAGCATACTGTATATATGTTTACTCTGAGCCCTTCGGAAAGTTCACAAGCTCGAGTCAATGCAAAAATCTCTGCGGCCTGCACGGAGTTATGCAAAATTCTTTTTTTCCATGATTGTGCTCAGTGTAGTGATGGCAGAAGCAGCAGTGGATGTACCATCCGGAAGTTTGAAACAGGAGCCATCACAAAACAACTCCCCTTGTGGATCGTTCAAAGGTGTATCTTTCAAATCAATTCTACCTTTAGTTTCATGTTCTGTGGCATAAAGGCAGTCATGTGACATTTTCGTCACTGCAAGCAGTACCTTGCGGAAAAGGTAATAATTCAGCTGGATTCAGTAAACAACACCTCTTGATTTTAATATGCAGTGCAAAAAAGATTAATTTGTATCTCTTTAATCGTGCAGAGGTGAGGTGTTGTGTTTGCGTTCTAGTTAATAGAACATCTACAGGGTGAGGTACCAACAAGGTTAAAGCATGGCCTAGGACCATACCCTCACTCTGTTTTACAGACACAGCAGCAGTGGCGACAGCTTTCAGACATCTTGGCAAAGCGCATGCAACAGGATCAAGGGCGGAGGAAAAGTAGCCGCACAGCCTATTCTTCCCCCCATGTTCCTGCGTCAACACAGCCAAAGCACATCCATCACCTTCATGCACATACAACTGGAAGGCCTTTTCATAATTTGGTGTGCCCAAAACTGGTGCTGAACACAGTGCAGTCTTGAGCAAATCAAAAGCTTTTTGATGTTCCATGTTCCATGGCAATGGCAAAGAAATGCCCTTCTTTGTCAAAGCCAACATTGGTTTAATCACTAGTGAGAAGTTTGGATCCACTGCCTACAGTAAGAAGCCATTCCTATCAAGGCTCTGACTTCTTTCTGTGTATTTGGGGCAGACATGCCAGTAATGATTTTAATCCGCTCAAGCGTCAATCTTCTTCCCTCCTTTGACAGGAGATAGCCTAAATAGGCGACCTCCTGTCGACAATATTGAAACTTTTTCAGTGAACCTTTATGTCCATGCTTTGCTAGGTGCATAAGCAATAACATGGTGCCCTTCTTGCAGGTACTTTCTGAATCTTCACCTAAAAGAAGGTCGTCGACATATTGGATCAACGTAAAAGCAACAGGCAACTCGAGTGTATGAAGCTGCTCTTTCAAAGCCCTACTATAAATGCTCGTACTTTCCGTACACCCCTGTGGCGCACGGGTGAATGTAAACGAGCATCCCCCTATGGTGAACGTGAACAGGTATCTGCTATCTTTGTGTATAGGAATGCTAAAGAAAGCATTCTTAAGATCTACGACACTAAAATGCGTAGCAGAAGCTGGAATCATCGTTAATATAGTTGTTACATCAGGCACAATAGAAAATTGTGGAGCGACAATCTTGTTGATAGCGCTTAAATTGATAATAAAACGAAAAGGAATTACATTATCCCCTTTCTTATACACCGGTAAAATCGGACTATTGCACAAACTTCCAGCAATTTCTTCAATTACCGCATGGTGTGCAACATCGGAATCTATACACTTCAAAGCTTGCTCACCATCAATCGAAATCTTATACTGAGGAATACGTGGCAACTTTACTCCAGGTTTCAAGAGAATTCTGACAGGCTCAATTTGTGAAACACCAACATCATTGTCGTCAATGGCCCATACACATTCCGGAACATCACTAAATTCCGGCGGCAAAGGTCTTGTCAGAATCTGTGAGACGGAAGATTGCTGTGGTGAAATCGTCAAACGCACTCCATTCGAAGAACAATGAATTACCGCATTTAATTCCTTCAACAGATTCAACCCCAACAAATTATCACCACAGTTTGATGTCAAGAGAAACGGACAGTGATCTGTGAATGGACCCAGCGAAATCGGTACCGCCAGAGAAACCAGACTAACCACTGTCGTACCAGAAAACCCTACAGAAACATTAGTTTGCCCTGACAGTGGAATGTCTGGAACCCGTGAATGGTCAATGGAACACTTTTGTGCTCCTGTATCTATCAAAAATAGATGTTTCTTGTTTCCCACCATTATCTCAACGTAGGGGCCTTTCTGATTAATGGGAATAGGTATAGGTTCCAAACCCTGCATTGGGCAATCCTAGCGAAACAATATATCATCAAAGAGAATGTCTTCAGAGAGATATGCAGTAGAAGGATGATCAAAAATGTTTCTATTGTCCACACTCAATGGCTGATTGTCTTGCGAAAAAGACTGAGGATTCTGAGAAAACTGGCTTCTATCAGGACCCCCTGCCCCAGGGCAGATCCTGGATCGTCTACCCATGATGCCAAATGTGTTATTCGACCTCTGCTGGAGGATCGGGCATTGTGCTCGCCAATGACCCTCTTGTCTGCAATAAGCAAATATGTTCGCGTGTACAGGACCCAACGGCACGTTACCTTGTGGAACATACTGTCTCCTAAACTGTGTACTACCCCCTCTAGGACCTCTAACAATCTGTTGCAACAACACCTTAGTTTTCAAGTCTCCCTTTTTCTTTTCAATCCTTTCTTTCTCGTTATTGTCTCGGTTTTCATAATACTGAGCCAGATGCAACACTTCAGACTGAGATTTAGCTTGCCATGCGCTTTCAGAAGTCATAATTTGCTAGTGGATGTCACCCAACAATCCACACACAAATTTGTCTATAAATAATCGTTTACCAGACTCTGTACTTAAATCTTGTCTACTGAAATCTGAAAATAGTTGCTCAAACCGATTGAAAAATTTGGTAGCACCCTCAGACTTTCCTTGGACACCGGCAGAAAGTTTGTCGCAGACAATCCTTCTCTCGGGAATTAAGGCTTTCAATGTTGTCACTATTCTATAAGGCAAAGTCAGTATTACCTGCGGTGGTCTCTCACCAGCTGGTCTATCTCTATCTTGTGTAGTCAGATTATTCAATGTGTCCCCTAACCCTGGTACATCGTCTACTTTCCTAATCTGTTTCCACAAATTGGCAGGTAGGAGCACAGGAAATAAGAAATCTATATCACCCAAAGTAAATACTGACAACTGCAAGACAGTCTCTTTATAGAACCCTGTCAGATTATTTCTAATATCTGGAATGGATTGTCTGATGGTGTTCACTTCCTGTCTTGAGAATGGGACGTGAACAAACTGTGATACATACAGGCTGATTCATGGAATTAATGTGCGCTGAAATTTTCAGCGCAAGCGTGCGAAAGCGTGCGAATCGCAGCGCAAGTGTGAAAATTGCAGCGAAAAAGCCCACAGCGAAAGCGCACATAGCCCAGCGCACACAACAAAAGTAGGCGAAACAGGGGGCGTAACAGGCGGAATGGGGAACAACACGTGAAAATGTGGGCGTCACGGGGGAAGTACAGGAGGCAAATGCATGGAACGCCCACACGCGCGTCTACAACACGTATTCATGGAATCGAACAGGGCTAATGCGTGCACCAAAAAAGACACGCTAATCCAGAAACACATACGCCAGCAAGAAGCAGGTGTACATGGACCCGCGCAGCATATCAGTGCGCGCAAACAACAAACAAGCTCAGACACCAAGATGAATATACCGTTCCTAGCAGCAGTGGTCATGGGATACCGCAGGAGGACGAGGAGGATAGTCAGGCCCAGAATTTTTACACCCAGAACCAGCCTTTTTGGGATGCCTGATGACCAGGTGTATGGGAGGTACAGGTTTCCACCTCACATAACACTCGACCTGGTGAGTGAGTGAGTGGGAGGATGACCTCACATCACCCACCCTGTGCTCCCAAGCACTCAGCCCCCTGGAGAAGGTCCTCAATGTACTGCATTTCTTGGCCACTGGATCATTTCAGCGGACAAGTGCTATAGTGGGGGGGTGTCACAGGCCACGCAGTCACGCTGCCTACACCAAGTGTTGGCCATCATGACTGCTCGCTCATCAGTCTGCAGGCACATATACCTGCCCAGAACACCTGCAGAAAGGCAGGCTGCCGTCCAGGATTTCTACGGGGTGGCACAATTCCCCAAAGTGCTAGGTGCCATTGATTGCACCCATGTGGCTCTACGTCCTCCCAGGGCAACTGAGCACATCTATAGAAACCGCAAGCACTGGCATTCCATCAACGTGCAGGTAGTATGTGATGCCAAGGGAATCATCACCTCAGTATATGCCAACTATCCAGGGTCCAACGACGACAGTTTCATTTACAGAATGTCAACCCTAAACCGGGACCTAGACACTGGATGGCATGGCGATACATGGCTGCTTGGTGAGTATAAATGCCACTGCACATGCATGCATGTCAGATACTGAGTGATGTCACAACCCCACTAATGATACCCATCACCACCTTCCCAGGGGACAGTGCCTACTCTCTGAGCACCCACATGATGACACCAATTCGGAGCCCCAACATGCCACCCGAGGTAAGATACAACATAGCCCATATTGCAACCCGGGGCATAGTGGAGCGCACATTCCGAGTGCTCAAGTCACGCTTTTGCTCCCTTGACCGTTCTGGTGGGCAGCTGTTATACGCTCCCCCAGTAGTGTGCAGGATCATAGTGGCAGCATGTGTCCTGCACAACGTTGCAACACGCCGGGGCCTGCCGGTGGACATGGTGGTGCCCCCACATCCCCAACCACATGCACGCCGCTGCACATGGGAGGGTAAAGGGCCGTGGTGAGGCAGCCCGTACGCAGCTGGTGGCTAATTACTTCACATAAAATCACACCCCTGTGGAGTGCACACAGTCCTGGCACATACCAGCTGAGAATCAATGATGATGACATAAGGGACAGTCAACTGTCACAACCATACCAGCCTGAGATTGGTCACATGGAAGTGTTACATTGTGTGCATCTCTACCTACCCAAACACCACCAATGCTGTGTCATCAAAAGACATACATCTATGCTGCTAAATTCATTACCCCCTTGCTAAATACAACATGAGAACAGCGCCATGTCACCCAACCCCTCCCCAGCTCCACCACCAAACACACCATGGCAAGTCATGCAATGTGAAAGCAAACAAAGCAATGCACAAGACCTGACACAAGTATCACAAAGTACACTGTCCCTAATGGAAACTGCCCACACACAATATGCTCCCAGTAATGTATAACTAACAGCACACATTACCAAATACTTACCACCAACACAATGCTGAAACACACCATGGAAAAATGCAAAAACATGACAGTACAAAGTTCAAGTAGTGGTAGTCTTACAACCTGAATACGCCAGCACATCGACCCCTTCCAACTGTAGAGTGATGCTGTGACACAAATGTCTCAGTGTACTGCATACAACATGAACTGCATCTGCAAAGTAGACGGCCTTGTGAAGACATGAGGAAGGAACCTTCAAATTAGGAGGAAGACATGGATGCACAAGCACATATCAATACACCATGCAGAGTACAATACAACAACAATATCCACTAGGGATGTCTACACAGTATTGACTACAGACTGCCCACACAGCTCATGGGAGCCCAACGTCACTGTGTAATTCACTGTCACTTGGTCACACTCTTTGCAAGCCCATCGAAACGGGAAGCAGGAAGGGTGTGTGTCTCACGAACCCAAGCATCTAACCCAAACTCAGGACAAGCCTGCATGTGCCCAGCCGGAATACAGTGGATGCCCACGGGAGCCACACAAGGCAACACACTGTATACAAAAAAAAAAAAATGGCCATGTGGGGGCCAGAGGGGATGGGGGAGGCCAGCCAGGAGTGCACACCAACACCCACCTGCGTGGATGTTGCGAGAAAGAAAAATACCTCCTTGGGCTCATGGCCTGCACAGCTATGCCATTGTGGGAGAACTGCTGTCGCTCTGCTCATCCTCTGCAGCTGCATCAGGAGGTGGTGGCACTATGGGAGGCAGCCCACGCAAAGCCCTGGTATGGTACTCCATGGCAGCAAGCATGCACATCTGGAAGGTCTGCTTCTGGAGGATTAAAATGCTGAGATCCCGATGCAGCACATCACGGGTTGCCTGCATTTCTGCATGCATGGCCTCGCGTGATGCCCGGATCTCCTCATGTGTGCTGGCAGGTGCCCCTCACTGCTGAGGGGTGGGGGTGCTGGGGGACAAGAGTGGGACATGAGTGGGGGTCTGCTGGCAGGTGCCCCTGACTGCTGGGGGGTGGGGGTGCTGGGGGACATGAGTGGGGGCCTGCTGGCAGGTGCCCCTGACTGATGGGGAGTGGGGGTGCTGGGGGACATGAGTGGGGGCCTGCTGGCAGGTGCCCCTGACTGCTGGGGGGTGGGGGTGCTGGGGGACATGAGTGGGGGGCTGCTGGCAGGTGCCCCTGACTGCTGGGGGTGGGGGTGCTGGGGGACATGAGTGGGGGCCTGCTGGCAGGTGCCCCTGACTGCTGGGGGGTGGGGGTGCTCGGGGACATGAGTGGGACATGAGTGGGGGCCTGCTGGCAGGTGCTCCTGACTGCTGGGGGGTGGGGGTGCTGGGGGACATGTATGGGACATGAGTGGAGGCCTGCTGGCAGGTGCCCCTCACTGCTGGGGGGTGGGGGTGCCGGGGGACATTAGTTGGTGATCACTAGTGCAAGGTGACATGTGGCTTGGCTGCGGGGCATGCCCATTGTGGATGGGCTGCCTGCGGGATATGACCAGGGGTGCAGGGTAGTCCCCTGTGGTGTGGGCTGCCTGCAGGGGCCGTCGAGGGTGTAGAGGGAACACCTAGGAGGACCCACACTGCCAATTCACGTGTAGGACTCCCCGCACACCCCCGAAATTCACGTACCCTGCTCTGACAGCAAAATTGGGTGTGAAACTTCCTGCTTAGCCCAGTTATTCATGTGCCCCACTTGCACAGGGTCTATCGCGTGAGAAACTTCCCACGCACCCCAGGAATCCACGTACCCCACTCGCACATGGCATTTCGCGTGTGAAACTTCCCGCGAACCCCAGTTATACACGTACCCCACTCGCACAGGGGCAATCACATGTGAAACTTCCCGCGCACCCCAGGAATACACGTACCCCACTTGCACAGGGCCTATCGCGTGTGAAACTTCCCGCGCACCCCAGGAATATACGTACCCCACTCGCACAGGGTATTTCACGTGTGAAACTTCCCGCGAACCCCCCGAAATACAAATTCCCCTCTCCAATCGCGTGTGAAACTTCCCGCGCAACCCAGGAATACACGTACCACACTCGCACAGGGCATTTTGCGTGTGAAACTTCCTGTGAACCCCTGTTATACACGTACCCCGCTCCAATCGTGTGTGACACTCCCCGTGCAGCGGGGTACGTGTATTCGGAGGGCTGTGCGGGGAGTTTTACAGGCGTTTTCGTGGTTGGGGCCTGTGCGCCATGTACGGGATTTGTGCGCTGTGCATGGAGCACGTGGAGGGGTTGGGGGCGTAACTGGCGCTGCTGCAGGGTCACTGCGCCACTCTGTGCCATGGCTGGTTTTGGAAGCTAAAATCCATGAATACGCTGTGCGCGGAAATGGATTTTAGCGCACGCGGCTGGCGCAGAAATTTGCACGCGCACACAGTGCGCCAGCCACTTGCGCCACTTGTGCACTGAATTCTATGAATTACCCCCATTATGTGCATCAATGTCATAGGCGGCTACACCCGTTGCAGCATTAGCCGGAACCTCGACTTTAGGGACAAATGTCGGATGAACCTCTCTCATAGGCAACTGAGAAGTAGGCAACTCTGAGCGCTTACTGAACAACAGAGCCAAATCAAGTGCTAAAGCAGCTGAAGGAGTGTCAAACAAAAAAGCTCTCTTGTAGATATTCAATAATTCTGCGGGACAACAAATCTTTCCTTTTATACATTCATCCTGCAGGTATTCTTCCATTACCTGTATCACTTTCCTCTGCATTTCTGGCGTATACTGACTATACGTGTCATATATTTCTACGGGAGATATCGACATATCTGAAATCCATCTAGGTGCATCTCTCATGCAAATTTGTGTTTCTTCACTCATCGATTTACTAAGAGGAAGGAACTGTTTCTGTACAAACATAGCGCCCAAACTATCACCATCTATTTCTTCGTTCCGTAACTTTTCCAATTTCCTTCTATACTCAAAAACCCTCTCGACGTGCTCATTACTTTCTCCGCAGTATAACTTGAATATGCTAAAACAGTCAGATCCCTCAACCCTTGTGGGATATCTGTATCATTCAGTCTGTTCCACATTACGGATAAATGAATTCCCAGTCCTTCAATAAAAACAGCCTTCTCAGGAAAACCTTCTGGATTAGAGAGTGTAGCAAGAACATCAGATTGTTCACCCTTCTCCATGCACTATCTAGCCCGTGCATTCAAATCTCGCTTTCTTTTTTTAGACACTGTGTTACAATCTTCAATCCCGCTCCCTTATTAACTTCAAGTGGAACAGAACCACTTGGAAGAGAAAGAGCAGACAGGTTTTGTACAATAGGTAACGAAGGTGCTATCACTGGTGGAGAAGACAAATCTACCAAACTTATAGCAGCAGGCAAAGGTGGAGGTATAAGTGGAGGAGCAACAATAGGAAAAAGAACAACAACTGGAGGAAGAGGAGCAATAGGAGGAACGATAGGGGAGCAGGAATTGCTGCGGGAGGAGGAACAACAGCAGGAAGAGGTAAAGCAGCAGGAATAGGTACATAAGGAGGTGGCGCAGTGGCACCAGGCCTTCGTTCAATTAAAAGCTTGTCCATTAGTTCATCAGATGCATGAAAATCTTTAGACGGATATATTTTCTGAATGCCAAGTTGAAAAGCCCTATCCATATTTCTAACTAACTCTGACTGTTTTTGTTGATCATACAATAACGCTTTCTCGGTGTTCGACATATGTCGTCGCGCATGTTTCTCTCTACTTTTAAGCTGCTGCATAGCTTCTTTTTTCCAATTTTGCAATACATCAAACGCTGCAGGTCTAGCCTTTTTCTTTAATAATATAGATTCTCAGTATTCTATATGAGAAATCTCAAAGCTACCATTGATTGGCCACTGAAGGTCGGAAGCATGTCTGTTTTGTCTGTCCCAAATATCTTTAAACACTATACTACCAATGCCCTGCTTATAGTACATAGTACACGCCGGTGACCCCTCCTGTGGTGCCGTATGGCAAATTCCAAAGATTGTCTGTCTCTGTGGAATAATGCGCTGAAACAGGCAGACAATTTTTCCGGCATATCAGATTTCTGTTGTTACCTGGTCAATAATTGTTCTCGTGAGGACAATACGCCAAATAAAATTATCAGGATACTTAGGAATCGGGGCATGACTCACCCGATCAAAGAACTAAGGGAGGTCCAATCGGATTACTAAGGACACAATGGACCCTCGTGGTTGGTGATTTCAGCGAAACTGCCCGCCTTGATATATGGACCCTCGACAAGATGCCGTGTCGGATCACGTGCTCACCGTCCCGGGATCGGGTCGCGCAGTACTGTTGAGGTGTCGCATCTCATCCAAGAAGGGGCCCCCTTTCTCATCATCCAATCCCGGTCCCGATAGCCATGTCAACTCTTCAACAAGGTGGCATCAATCTTGAGGGTCCCTATTCGGGCGCCATCTGTTAAAGCAAAAGGAAAAATCGAGGCTGAATACCACAAATTGAAATACACCAAACACAGGCTATAAAGATTCACAGATCTTTATTCCACTGTACAGTTTACAAAGAAACATAGAAACAGATAGCTATCTGGCTCTCAACACCCCACAATGAGTACCAGCCCATCAGAGAGAGGAGAGAGAGTGCTGGACATCTGAACATTCATGCTTTTTATACATTTCTAACAATATTGTCCAGTCCCTCTACATGTTAATAATCTGCGGTCTAGAGTTTGTGCCAAGTTCACATACAGTTTATACAATAACATGCAGAAGGATTACATGAGTTTGCATTTCCATCAAGTTACAATGGCGATGTATATTCTCGGGTCCCACAGTAAGCCTTAGTCTATATCCCAACACAATGGGCCTCATTCCGAGTACGGCGCTAACCAATGGCGCTATTAACGCCTTGGTTGACGCCGTACCCGGACCGGCAGCGCCTTGGTGGATGGCGGAATTACCGCCCCATTCCAAGGTTGACGGGGCGGTAATTCCCCATTCACCAAGGCTCTTCCCCATTCCCAAATGAGCCCCCATAAGGCTCAATGGGAATGGGGAAGATGCAAATAATGGTGACCGTTCATTACGGTCACCGTTATTGGCTTGGAGGCCCCTTTGCGCCCTCGACTTTAACACCTGCTCAAAGCAGGCGATAAGGGCGAGGGCGCAAAGGGAACTTGGAGTATGGCGGTAAGGGATTACCGCCACCGGTCTCGTTACCGGTGGCCGCTATCCCTTATCGCCATACTCGGAATGAGGCCCAATGTAGTTCAGCCTGTGTCCACGCTTGGCGTTTGCCTTTCATTTTCACCAATGTGTATTTGTGGATGAGACTTGTTAGCACAGACAATCCTGGGACAACAATTCATACACAGTGCAAGGTCTCACCTAGTCTTAACAGTCGGCCCACAGACAGTCTAACCATTAACAGAACTCAAAGGTTGGACGGCTTGGTTGCAAGTTAGAAACACAGTCCACCATTTTAGAACAGAGAATCATACGAACAGAAATCAAAATGGCTGATGATTCTAAAATGGCGGCAAAGTCAATCAGAAATCGGAACTTTGCAAACGCGGTTTACTTCTCAGAGCAACTAGGCTTAGGCCAATACAAGTCAAAAGGAGGCCTAACATGATTTCTGTTTAACATAGCAAGGGGGTGATGGTGATAATGTGTTGCTGCCTCTACTCTGATGCTATCATGGGCAATCCAGGGTTTGATAATGTTACTCTGCCAGTCAGATTACAATATGACGAAGGAACTTCCAGAACTAGCAACACGTTGTCCAATTGGCTTGTTATTTTGAGCATTTGTAGAGTGTCTACAGCCATAAGGCATCTGAGTGCTACATAACAGGTAGTCTTTGATGGTGCTATTCGGCCGGCCTATATATTATGGCTCAAGGAATTGCATGTCTTTTAACAAATAAATCAGTTTGATAGCAGTAACTAGCCAAATAAAATGTTAGTTTATGTGCCCCAGGGTTACATGTGTGCGCATGTGTGTTAGTGTGTATGTGTGTGGGCATGCATACACGTGCGTGTATTACTGTGTGTTTTGTGGGATAGCCAAATCATTAAAGCTGGCCCTGTCAGCAGACATATCATCCCTCACACTGTAAGGGCCTGCCCTATCACCCATGCTACGATCTTTGAATGAAGCAGCTATGTGATCTAATGCTGTGACATCAGTTACTCTTTCAGCAGTATGCCAATAAAACATATATGCAGGATTCAGGTCTCAAGGACAGTGACTGCACATGCTTTATCAATAAGCAAAAATAACACAACCTTCATATTTCATTGAAAAAACATAAAATATATCAAAAGAAAAGGAAAATAATGGGTGGCTAAGAGTAGCATGGTTGTGAGTAGGTGACTAGGTTTGCAGAACTTTAGAGAAGTGTAAGGGGCATACAGGGTGTTACACATTTTTAGTTTGGGCTATTAGGTGGCGCTTAAGAGTACAGGCAGGAGGGAGATGGCATGTGAGGAAGGGCACACAGCTTATGGGTGGTGTTAGGTTATTTATCCACCCGTTGACTGCCCCTGGCAATGCTTATCCTCATTGTCATTTGCACCCACTAACTGCACCTCCCCGCACACAACACATCCTCCTGGGATCTCTTTGAGCTCAGTCTATCAAGAGATGAGATCAAACTTCAGTCTGCTACTGTTATTTCTAGCAGCCTGCTGGGTGTTAATTACAGATCTATTGCGTATTTGTAGAATACCCTTCCACTCGATCTCCGGCTATGCCCTAGCGTTCCTATCTTCAAATGAAAGCTGAAAACTGCCCTTTTTGAATAATCCCTGGGGTGTCTGTCGTAACTTGTCCATCGGTCTACTTCTGCTACCTTGCACTTTTTTCTGCTATCTGTTCTCTTTTGTGTGTCATGTTGCAGCGCTCCTATGCCTCAGGGCCCTTTGTCTCTAGTGCTTAAGAAATACTTTAAAGAAATAAATAAATATAGCTGTAAACGGCTACTGGTGTAACACAAATGTCTTAACCAAGTGTGCTTTCAGCCCCTTGATTCATGTATTTTTCATGCACTGAAGTCCTGTTAAAAACAAAAACAAAACCTGTTTTGACTTTAGGTATTAGATAGACATTTGTCTGGTCCTGCCATACTATGCCCAGGTATTTACAATTGTCCAGCGGTTGTGATCTTATGCCAGGTGGTACCATTAGGTAAATCCCTAGAAAGTGCCTACACAAAAGTCCAAACTTTTGCTTTGTCACTGCTTGTTTTAGTATGGGTAGAAATAATGGGTTTTTTTTTACAGAATTCATTTTTTTTAACAAAAATACAAGTGAAGGAATTAATGCAAGTTCATTTTCTCCATTTAAAATGATTATTTTCCATGTACAAATAGCTAACATTACCTCTTCATTTTCAGCCTGAGTTATTAGTCCATAGCATAAGGACCATGATTGACCTCTATCAAGGGTTGGGCGAGATCCTCTTCTCTCTCTCTGGCCTTTCCCCCTCCTCCATTTGCTCCTCCTCTGCAGCACTTGCT
Source organism: Ambystoma mexicanum (assembly GCF_040938575.1). Taxonomy (NCBI): domain Eukaryota; kingdom Metazoa; phylum Chordata; class Amphibia; order Caudata; family Ambystomatidae; genus Ambystoma; species Ambystoma mexicanum. Next base: position 581,687,117 of record NC_090923.1, on the reverse strand, counting down.
TCCTCTTCTACTCCAGACTGGGCAGCATTAGGACTCCTGCAGCAAGCATGGGCCTACCGAGTGATGTTCACTTTGTGGGTGTTTTTTAAGGCTTTCTCGTTCAATGTATTCACCTGTGTTTTAGGTACTGTTTTTCTATTCGTAATGGTGCGTTATTTCCATTAAGCTGTATTACCTCAACTCTATTCTAGATAACGTGGTGTTTCACTTTCAATCAGTGCGTCACACGGTCATTTTCCCTCATAATCCAGGGGTCTGCAACTGCGGCTCTTCAGACTCCCACGATCATTCACCATTTACTCTACTGGCTAGGTCTATGGAATGTGGAGACCAAAACATCTGGAGGACCAAAGGTTCCAGGCCCCTGTCGACACCCATTAAAGCGATACTGAATGCGTGCCTGTCACTGTGGTCAAAGTAAGGGAGAGGGGGATGTGGGGGAAGAAAGACACTAGACGTCGGTGGGGACAAAGGTTGGCATGATGACTCCCTCTGTTAGTAACACCTGGAAGGTTTTGGCAGTGAAAGATAAAGAACAATGGCCTAGCAATTTGCTAACAACAGAAATAAAAACATGCAGATGTTAATTTGCTGCATAGCTGAGCAGGAATCCCCGGGGAAGTGCGGCCGCAATGATCTCGGTTAATGTTAGGATGTGGACCGTCATGCCCTCGACAATCCATAATACAGCAGTTAAACAGGGTCCGAATCAGTTGTGGATGGACGGCTGTGATGGTGTTATTTCAGGAACCAATGTCTATGGGAACCACAGGTATCACCAAAATGCATTTGAGACATCAGACAACACAATTGTAATGCTTCTAACAAATTATCCATAGGACGTTGCCTGAGCTTCAGATTCTATTTTCTCAATTGTGCATATAAGTACCAACGACAGTATGCCAAAGTGGTTATTTTTTCAGATCAGACTTATTTCCGCTGTTCAGATTCCGTAATACCTTTGTAGGCAGCTGAGAGCAGTTGTTTGACATAAGGGGGTTTTGAGCTCCCAGGGCTGGACAGAGAGCTAATTGAATGGAAGACATCTGCTTTGGCTGGAAACCAATAACCGTGCTGTTTGCATGGGAAGAACAATACTGCCCTCTTTGAGGATGGCATCTCTTGGAAGGCTGGTTCCAATGTGGAATGCACTTTAAGCCTTTCTTGGGCAAGGACCAACATTGCTTGCACGTCTTTGCACAGCCATTTCCCTGGGCATTTTGTGCGCCGTTGAAGCAAAAGCAGCTGCTTGGCTTTGTACCGTATGTTGACAGATTATGAAGTACGCCTAAGTACTGCTAATGCATTCGGTAAGGCCATCTACTAAAGCGGTATCTGGATATAGCAGTGTGGTTCTCATATATAGGAGTGAAATATCTATGGACAAATATAACAATGTCTCATAGAAGAAAATGAGAATAAACCAGAGACAGAAAGGGCCAGAATGGCTACAGTGAGATTGGACCTCTTTATGAGTTTGGCGGTAATTTGGTTGATTTACTGCCTAATTATTGCCTAAATCGGTTATTGTTACTGCAACTTGGTCCAATGAGTTTACCACCGGATTACAAGTGATGGTACCATAGTGTACCGCTGAACTCCATGGGGATCTTTGGCCGATTTACAGACGGCGGGATCATGGTGAGGTAAATCTGATGATTTTTGTGGAGAATTTACCTCCAGCAACAAGCTTGAAGTGAATCCACCACTTTACATCCAGAAATCGGCAGATTTACCATGCAGTAATTCCGCCGGTAGTTAAATCTGCAAAAAATTATAATGCAGTGGTGCAAGAAAAACAGAGGTAATACCAGTCCTGCCAAAAGCGTCAATAACGGAATAACCACCACTTTTTTCTGCACTGCCAAATTTGGGATGTGGCCCTAAATCTTTTAAATTTTGTGTGGCTAGTGTCACCCTGCTGGATTTTTAAAATGTATTTATTTATTTATTTTGACCGCGCCGGAGCCCGCAGGCAACAGGGCATCAGGGCGCTGGATACCTTTTGCATGCACTTAATGAAGATACTACGACTATGCCCTACCCTTGTTTTCTGATGGCTTCAAGTTTCACAGTGCTCTGCGGTTCAGTCATTCCCCTGGATGTACTATAGCACTAATGAACATTTATAGGGCATGGGATAATTGTCTGTCTCTCCTGTTATACAGTCTGATTACAATATGGGGATGCACGGCCAGGGTAAAGGTTAATTATTTATTGGAAACTCTCTATAGAATGCTGACTTTAATATAATCTCAAATTGTTTATGGGACTAATTCAGAAATTTTAACACTCATCTTGGTGTCTCGATTGTGAATGTGAGTGAAAAACAGCGATTTTATGTAACATTCTGCACTATGTAACAGCTGAGCCTGGAACACTAGAATGTAGAACACTTCAGGTAAAATGATAACAAGATGCATCTTCCATTAGAATGTGCATCTTTAGAAGCACAGAATAACAGAAAGAGAGCTGACCTGAAGGAAGCCAGTGGGGCGTAGACACACACTTAAATAAAGAAGCAGAAAGAAACTCACCCATCTGCTATATCCTTTCAATGGCAGCAAAGGTGGACAACCCTGGTGCCCCACTGAGCACTGGCATTGTGGACCTACTGTTACCCTGCGCTGTGCTTGCTACTTCAAGTAAGGAATGTCCTGCCTTGCACTCTTGTGTCCTGCCCTGGTGACCCCACACTCTTTGAATCCGGCTAATTGCCTTGTGTGCAGCTTGCAGTGGACAGTTACTAGAAGTATCCAGTGCAAGGGTGCTTTATATGAGCACCCCTGGAGAATGGAGAGAGGGGTCTGTGCAAACCTAGTGGAAGAGGGACTGCTTTGTTTGTACTGTGCTTTATTAATATTGGCGCCTGTGGAGAGTGGAGAGAGGGACCCATGCAAAGCAACAAAGCACTGTTACTAATTCTACCTTGGATGTCTTGGATCAAGTACCCTGCTCAGGCAGACTGCACTCCTTTAACTGTGAGTGCAGTAATCTCCAGGAGACTCCTAAAGTCTCTCTTTGGAATCCTGGACTGGAAGTCCATAGGGAGTGACTATAGATTTGGAAAGTGCCTGCGCCTACTACTTGGACTCTCCTAATTTGCTGATAATTATTGGGAAACAGCTCGAGCTAGTCGCGAGCTCTGGAGAGTGCCCAGTACTCTTTGCATTCTGACTGTGTATACTTTGAAGCTTGGATACTGGTCCTCTATGGGACAACCTAATTGGTATTTTAATAACATGACAATACAACTGTGATGACAGTTGCATATAATGTCTGCATAGTGCACATATCATTAGCATATTAATAGGTGTGTTGGCTTTTGCATGTATAGTCAGCATTTTACGTCAGCATTTATTTACTGGATGAAGGATATTTTCAAAAATGTGGTTTCTTATTGTTGATATTGCAGAATTAAAAGAGATAATTTGAGAGGCAATATCTTATTATTTGGAGGTAATATCTGATTTCATTGTGGATGTGTGTTGTTGGTAAGAAATCTTTCCAGTCTTATTGTTTATCATTGGGAACATTCTATTTCATATGAGGCAATATTAGTTCAATGCAAATTTGGAAGAGTATTGCTGATAATAAGTCCTTCCAATATTAATGTTTATTAACAGTTGTATTCTATTTCGGGTGATGGGACACATTTAAAATGATGGAACTCTTTGATAGTATATAATCATACATGCCTGTCACATGCTATATACTCATCCACATTCTGTTAATTATCAGCCAGAACTACCTGTTATATATGTAAATCTGATTTGCTTTCTACACTTGAGACTACATACCTGAGTGGTGCACAACTACTCTTTTAGAAGTACATTCAGGTGTGCCATATTTAATAAGCATACCACAGTTAACTGACAAACATGCATAGGGTACCACCACCCAATTATTTCTTAGAGAACCAAGGTGATCCCAGTATTCCTTCGAAGAGGTGGAAGAAGTGTTTTGAACAATATGTGGTGGCTGTACATGGGCTGAATTTTGCCAGTGAGCGAAATAAATGTTTATTGTTACATTGCCTGGAAAATCATGGGCAGGAGCAATTTCTAGAATCTTCCTCAATGATCCTCTGATGAGTCCAATGGCATGTCATATATGATAAATGTATATTGATGTTGGACAAACATTATGAGAAATCCATAAGCATTACACTAGAAAGATATTTTGGCAAACAATAGACAACCGAGACTGTACAGCAATGTATTACTGCTTTGAGGGGTTTAGCTAGTACTTGGTATCACTCTCAATGAGAGACTCTGATCAGTTTATGTTGGAGTGTGCTGATAGTAAAGTATGTGAAGTATCTGAGGCCCTATGGTCTAAAAGCAATCGTCCCCTTGAGGAGGTACTAAGTGTTGCGAACGAGATTGAACACACCCACCGTTGTGTAAGGGATTGTTTTTTTACTTGGTTCAATTGTACTAAAACAATTTTTACCAGATTCCTGAGTGAAGGTTAAGCAAAGAAAGAAGAAAGGAGGTCGAAGAAAGAAAATTGACGGAGGCGAGAAGAGGCTGGTTCCAAGTCTGTTGTCCATGTAAATAAACCTGATCAGATCCACCTGCCCAGGTCGTCTAAGATTGTTTTTCATTTCCTTTTGTCGACATCAGGGGGTCAGGGCGATTTAGAATGCCAAGTCCTTCGAAAAAGCCCACTACGGCAATAATCCATCTGGGTTTTTCACCGCTCATCAAGTTGTTCCAATATTCCTCCTCATCAAGCAGTGTGAGTTGTTGAAGAGACGAACCAGGTGAAGAGTGCGCTGTTACCCACTCCTTGGCATCTTAGTAAGAGATGTTTGAGTGTTTTGACTGTGTCTGGGAGTTCACAAAATCGACAGGAACTGGAATTAGATTGTTTCCATCTAGCCAATATTGCATTTGTGTATAAGAGGTTCAATTGGATGTGCATGAAGTTTTCGCGAAGCTTCCTACCCGGACATTTTTGTAGGTGTAAGGGAATTAGAGAAGATATCTGAAGGTGATACCAAGAGAAGTGAGAATGCACAGGTCATGGAGGTTCTAGCTTTACAAAGCAAGAAACCAGATAAGAAAAAGTCTGCTAAAAAAGAAAGCATATAGATTTACAGAAAAGAGAGAAGGGGATAATAGTGACAAATGTCCTGCTGTCAAGGACATTTGTAAGAAATGTGAAAGGAAGGGTCATTTCACAGACTGTTGCAGAACAAAGAAAGAGACTGTACAATTTGTTGACAAACTATGTGATGACTCAGAAGAGAGTACTGATGCAGAAAAACCTATGTTGACAGTAACAATGAATGGTGTGGGATTTGAAATGATGATAGATTCAGGTTATAAATACACCTTAATGCCAAAGACACTTATTGAAAGCAAATTACTCAAGAAAGGTAATCTCAACGAGGTGGAAATTAAGCCAGTAGCTTATGGTGGGAAAAGAATTGAGATACTAGGTTGGTTTTGGGCCAACATACAATTTAAAGATAGAATGGCCAAGGGAAAGGTATACCTATCGGAAAAAGGTACACTTCCATTGTTGATTTGGTCTCATAAAAAGAGACTAAGAATAAAGTTAGACCCCAAGGCTGAAGAGATGGTGTATGCAGTTGATGGAATGATTGGGGTTTATCCAGAGTTTGTGCTTTCAAGAAAGTTGTTTCAAAAATTACATGCACAAAATTAGGATGAAACTGGACTCTCTTCCGGTAATACACAAGGCTATACCTATTCCCATGAATGTTAGACAGAAAGTCAAAGATGAACTTGAAGAAATGGAGAAGAATGGTGTCATCGAGAAGACTGAGTCCTCTAAATGGGTTTCTCCCCTAGAGGTTGCACACAAACCAAATGGAAATCTTAGAATTTGTATTGATTTGAGGTTGGTGAATCGCTCAGTTGTACCTGATAGGCATCCATTACCAAACATAACGGAAATATTAGGCCCAATAAAAGGGGTCAAAATCATGAGCCCTCTAGATTTGAGATCTGCTTACCATCAAATAGTTGATCATCTGGGTTCTAGGAATGTCGCTGCATTCATTATACCTGAGGGTCTATTCCAGTGCAAAGGCATTCCCTTAGACTTAGTGTTTGCCGCTGCGGTCTTCCAGAAGGTGATGTATCAAATGTTTAGAGACATCGGGGGGGTTCTATGTTTTCAAGATGATGTGCAACTTTATGCCCAATCTAGGGAAGAGCATGATGAGCGCCTAAAGAAAGTTCTTGATTGTTTCCTGGAACATGGTTTGACTCTTTGCAAAGAGAAGTGTACTTTTCATAAAACAACAATTCAGTATTTAAGACATAACATTTCTGAAAATGGTATAAGCCTCAAACTGGAACTTGTGAATGCAATTTTGGTTTTTTCCCAGTCCCAAGGATAATGCACAGGTAATTTCCTTTTTGGGAATGGCAGAGTGTTACTCAAAATGTATTCCAGGGTTAGCCACAAAATCCCTGAATATGAGGAAATTAGTGAAGAAATGTGCCAAATTCCAATGGGATCATACTTATGAAACTGAATGTAAGGCTATCAAGGGTGCTTTGAATAAAGCCCTGACACTTAGTAGCTATGATCCCAGTAGGGGATCTATAGTAATGACAGATGCCAGTAATCAAGGTTTAGGAGCTGTGCTAACACAAGTGTGTAAGGAATCTACTGTGTCTTTTGCTTTGCGAGTGCTAAAAGAAGTAAAGAAAAATTTGTCAACAATTGAGATACAGTTGCTGGCAGTCAAAGGGGCATAGATAGGTTTTGGCCATTTTTGTGGGCATGAAATGTATGATTTGCTCAGACCATAAGCCTTTAAAAGAAATTTTAACCACCAATGGTCTAGACAAGGTATCCTCCAATATTAGGAAGTGGGTGGCCAGCCTGCAGGATTATGTATGGGAGGTGGAATGTGTACAAGTAGTAAAAAAAACAAAGATTCAGATTGTTTGTCTCGATTGACCAATGTGGTTGAGGAACAAGGTGCAAACGATGAAGACATAGATGATCAATTGTTGGTAATTGAAATTAATTAGGATGTGGTGTTGGAGGAAGAATGGCAGGAAGCCATGCCAGAATATGAGGTATTGAAGAACATCAAATAGCGTATTGAATGTGGAATGAAAAGCAACATAATAAGGAGAGGTGGTTCTATAACTAATTGCATGAGACTAGTATTTGATGAGCTAAACTGGAAGGGAGATATGTTGATGAGGGTAGACAAGCTAGTTCCTCCTCAAGAAGTGGGAAATAAAATACTGGCTAGAGCACATAAAAGCCATCAGTGCATGACAAAGACTAAGCAGTTTTTGAGACAAGATTATTTGTGGTCGAGCATTGATGTATAAGTGGAGAGGTTGGTGAGAGAATGTCATATAGGTGAATAATCTGGAAAAACCTCTGTCACAAGAGTGGAGCCAATGACATTTATGTTAATTCCTGAAATTCCATGGGAGCAGGTAGGTCTGGACATTGTGGCACTGGTGCAATGTCAAACAGGTTCAAAGTACTGTATTGTATTAGTTGACATGTTGTCTCATTGGGTGGGGACACCATGGTACAAAATATTTGTACAAGACACATTCGTAAAATTGTAAATGAGGTATTCAAGAGGGAAGGATATCCGTCAAGTTCCATTACATATAATGGTGTGCAATTGGTGTCAGATGAGATGGAAACCGTTTTAAAAAGCAATGGTTTTCAGTATTAGACTAGTTCTATCTATCATCCTGAAACCAATGGAATAGTTGAAAGGTTGAATCGTGCCATCAAGGATAACATCAGAGGGGCCATTGCTGGGGGGATTGATTGGAGGAAAGTTGCAGATGAAGTGGTGGTAGCGTATAGGTTCACTCCCCATTCCACTACATGCATTTCACCCTTTGAGATGATCAGGGGCAGGAAACCCAATACAAGATTTTCTCCTCCTTGGCTTAATAGAGTAGGGGTGAGAAGCGTGGATTTACAGAACATTAGAAATAGCAAACTGCTTTCTCTCTCTCCATCCCCTGCGCAATTTATATGCTGGCCAGCTTCCTTGCATACATTAGTGATGGATCGCACTACAGACACTAATGACACTAATGTATAACTGGCTCCCAGCAGCCATAAGGGTGCTCGAAATGTGCCCTTCATTGTAAAATGAAAAGAAAAGCATTTCTACCTCTGCTTGAGGAATAGAAACGCAAGTGGGATAGCCACAGTTTATACCTTTGCTGTCAATTTAAAAGAACATTTATCAGGGATGACAAGGGCCTCGTTGTGCATTGTGTATCACCTTGCACCTATTCGAAATAGGCACAGGGAAGAGTGGTTATTTTCTGTACGTTTAAAAGCAAATTCCTTTGATGATTCGGGATGTGCTTTGAAATGCACAGAAATACCAGTCTATTTGCGCAAATGTGCAAATCGATGAGAAAGGGCATCTGAAAGTCTGCTTCTGTGATGCACACATTCAGACGCATTTCGCAAGAATGTGACTTGAGCCAAAAAAAGATCAACTTATTCACAAAGGTGACCTGTGCCTTTCAGGTGAGCTGTGGGGCATCGGAAATGATATGCTGCCCAGCCCCCTTGCATATATAAGTGTGAGGAATGTGTTCCGGGCACTCATTTATGACAGGCTCCCATCACCAATGTGGGTGTCGGGTGTACATTTCACAATGATGGGCTTTTAAAGGCTTATAGCACTGATGTTCCATATTAAAGAAAATTCACAAAACTCTGCTGTGCATTGTGCAGTCCGTTGCGCTTATTCCAAATGACTATTTCTGCACATTTCAAAGAGCCTTCTGTTTTTAGACTTGGGATGCACTTTGAAAGGCACAGACACACCCACTTATTGGCACAAATGCACAAAGGGGGTGGAAAGGGCACCTGAATGTGCACTTAGTTGATGCACACTTTCAGACTCCCTTTAAGAATAGGGCACAAGTATGTTTTGGCTTGCACATCTCATCACTTGCGCCCAAAAAAGTTTTGAGAATCTGACCTATCCTTCCTTAAATTCCACATGGATTTAAAAGTTACATAGCCCTAGTTCAGCCATAATTTCCTATGGCTCGAAGTGGGTAAATCCAATTCGAGCTGAATCGAGCATTTACTGACTCCGCATGTTTCGACTCACCAGCCATCCCAACGGAGGCTCGACTGGCCCAAGGTCTTTCAAACGTTTTTCTCAAAGATTCAACCCAGCATTCGAGTTGAGCGCTTTAAGACGTGCCTCTCCCTAATTTACTAATGTAATTTTAAAAATACTGCATGGGTATATTTTGGGCACAATGGGCATTTTTATGTTGCAATTCTTCAAAATAAATATCTGTGCTATTTCACATGTGTAAGCATTGTCCAGCATTTATTGGAAAATTTGTGATAGAAAGCTACCCTGTTAATCTGAGCAATGGGTAGAATGTTTGCTGCGATAACTGTCGAAGCAATTCCAAATCACACTGCTCAGACGGTGCCCGTGAATGTGTATCAAGTGTCACAATCGGTAAGTATACAAGATAAGCTAGGTAGGATGATAAAATATGTATGATTGATTGATTGATTGATATTTTATTTCTATCGCGCTCGTACAAAAGTGTTTCACAGCGCAACAAGGCAAGGGAGGGGAACAGGGGAGAACAAAACAGCGATCTTACTAGGCCCAGTGACATTGAGAACACGCAAGTGCATGGGAGAGGGGGAGGGTAAAGTGCATGGAAGGGGGAGAAGTGGAAAGTGCGAAGCAGAGGAGAAACAGATAAATAACAATAAATAAATAAATAATAAAGGCAACAAACAGTGGTAATGCAGTGCTAAGTTTAATTTGCAAGTGCTAAGTTTAAGGCAGCAGACAGGGTAGGTCTGATAAGTGCAGATAAATACATATCGCCCAGTTTTAATGTTGGTGAGTAGAAGTTAAAACGGTGGCCCAAATGAAACTTTATTTGAAATGCATTAGTCTAAATGAACATTTGCTGGGTCATTGCAGGAAAAGTGTAATTTGAGTACAAAAAGGTATAGTCACAGGTCATATTTCTATATTTTGGATTTGTATTTGGGCTTGCATCGTGCAGACCTACCTGTGGAGCAATGGATTGCTATACAATGTTGGCAGAGGAGTACATACAAAATGTAAACTGTCCTCAGAGGCCACATGTTCTGGCTGTGGAACAGGGAGCTCCTCCCAAAGCCATTGAGTCCCATTGAATAATGTGGGTGCTGATGGTGCTTTGCCTGTAGTGCACTCATGCTCCAGAGAACTACTCGTGTTCTAGCTGAGCTACTCTAACCAGCAGTCTGATGACCACCCTCATAGCTTATCCTCTCCTGCAGAAGAATTTGCAATGGACTACAGATTAAGTGCAGATTGGTCAGATTTGAGAATGGGATTTTATGCACTGAGCAAAGGCGTCGGCCCATAACTACAGTTAGTGAGTGAGCAGTTTTGTAAGTGGCCGGCCCACAGTTTCGTTAACACCACAACCCACACCTCCACAACGTCTATATAAGACAAAAGATCCGCAGAGAGGGATTGCTGAGTGTGTGTACAGGTCTGTGCAATGCGACTCTTGTACACACGCCTTGCCCCTAATGGTGCATGGTCATGTGTAAATGCTGCTAGAAGGAGAGGGCTGGCATTCTGCATAGGAGTCTGCGCACATTCTGTTACTCTTCCTTGCAAAGGGAACGTACACCTGCCCTTTCCAGGTTGTGTCCATTGTCTCTGTCAAAGAAGCTTGCATGGGCGCTGTCTATAATGTCCCTGCTGTACATTTAACTGTTTGTTTGGAAAGCTTGTTTATGAAACCCAAAGTTAAACTCAATTTAAAAGATTCAGTTAATTGATGTGCTGTGATGGAAGCTTGCACTAACCCTGCCTATGCTGTACATGTACTTGCTTTATTCAAATGATGATGGTGAAGGGCAGCTTGTGGATGTGAGGGCAAGGCATGTATGTGAAGGGGCTAGGACACATTTGGGTACGGAAAGCACCATGGTGGTAAGGGATTGGTGATGGTTTGGGTGCATGCCTGGGTGTCAAAAATCCATGCACCAGCCCTGGAAGAAGTGGAAGGACCTGGGATGGCCCTATTACCATGACAGCTTCCCTTACTCTGGGGCTCCTTGCCAGAAGCCAGCAGCAGGAAAAAGTGCAATGCATACATGGGTTTTCCTTAGTTACATCTATCTGTCGCTGATAGAAATCATTTTCTTCGTAACATATAATTATTCCTTCATACCTTACATTTCTGGCCACGGTTGGAATGCATACGTTCATTCACAGTCCTGTCACTGCCAATGTGCACCATGAACATTCACAGGTACAGGAATAACCCCAGCACCTCCACCTATGTGGGTGGAGGGGGCCAATACATTTATGAGTTGACGCCCAACACTTTGATACGCATTGAGGGGCTGGCTGCATGCCCTTTGCAGCCACAGCCAGTTCCTCCTCATGCAGGCAAGTCCACCTTGTAAATCAGCGAACATAAGTGCAGGACATGAAGGAACATCAAGCAAAGGGCACTCACTCTTGATTTCTGCTACAGAATTATGTTCATGAATTAGCCTCAATGTGTTTCTGTCTAATGTTCTAGCTCGGATATCTTAGTTTGCAAGCAGTGTGGTGAGGAAACATGATGTGTGCCTTGTAGTGATTTAAGCAGCAGCTGTAGAGCTGGCAATCCCATTCTGGCTGAAAGTGTGCAGAAACATTACCTCACAAGACTCGGTTTTGCACAGCAGTCTGGTTGGTGCCTACATTCTGAGCAATCTGATTTGTCAATTAATGTAGTGCATTTCGGAATGCTCAGTAAATACAGATTCTTTTCTTTGCAATGTGGTCCACAAGGTGTTGTGCAGACTTTCATGTCATAATGTTCTGCTGAGGAGTCATGTTGCAACATCTATATATATATATATATATATATATATATATATATATATATATATATATATATATATATATATATATATATATATATATATATAAACACTTAGGTTTGTTTCTGCACTCAGCTGATGCAATTCATTACTGTTAGGTTGCCCTCCGCTGTCCAAATGGTAAAGTGCACCAGCTAAAATTTTAACAAGCAGAAAGCACAGTTACTTCTTTCCACCTCCAACCCTCTTCGCACAGGGCTCGTTGGTGACAGTGTCAATGAAAAATTAATTACCGGCTTAATGTTGCAGTCTCTAAGAGCAAAAAACGCTGTAGGGCGAATGACTCCTCACAAGCTAAAACTGAAAGTAGGTGCTGTAATTATGCCACTACGCTATATTATGCCATCACGGGGAGTCTGTAATCGAATATGCTTGACAATTACACATCTACAAAGACAAATCATAGAGGCCTGTCTAATCAGTGTAACTTAGATACTGCTCTTATACCACACATATCGCTCGTTCAAATAAAAAAAGACAGTTACATATACATTTAGCCTTTTCAATGACCATTAATAAGTCGTTGGGACCTACGCCCCCTTCCTAGAAGTGATCAGTGGTTATTCCGATATTTAAGAAGGGGCTTAGATGTGACCCTATAAATTACCAACCGATATTCACTTTTGAACTCTGTAAGAAAGGTGTATGTTATGCAGAGAATGGCTAGATCTAAAGAAAATGTTCAACCAAACCTTACTGTAGTAACACCGCCTCATCAGATAATTATCAGCATTCATCAGCAGTGGTCTGATGGTTCTATTTCGCATTTAAAAGTCTGAACACAAAAAAGAAAGATTTTTTCAGCCGTTTTTGTGTTGGCTTTAAAATGTAGAAATATGACATATTCCCCCTATCCCTTCCCCATCCCCACCCATCCCCACCCTGTCCCACTAGTTTTTTTAACCCCCACTCTTCCTCACCCAACACCCCCTTTCCAGCACAACACACACTGACTACACACATGTAAGCACACACACACACACAGACACAAACACACTCACACAGCCCCACATTCACTTACCCGACACTCCCGCGCCTGTCAGCCCCTGTGCACTCTCATGTGCTTCATGGGCGTGACAGTTCAATTTAGGAAGACTGCTCTGTGCAGTCAGAGAGCCGCCATTCTAAATTGACCTTTTTTGTTTTATTTTTTTCAAAAAAGGTCTTTTGATCTAAAACCAGCCTGCCATATAAATATCCGGAATGGATCCACCTGTTTTGGTGGACTCTGCAATTAAGAAATTCTGCCATGCTATGCATCGGTCCTTTTCACCTTGCGTGGTTGCCAGCTAGTACATAAGAACCCACATGTTCTTAAGTAATAGTGTGTGTGTTGTCTTGTGTTGTGCTAAAATCCTTATCCCACAACTAGTCATGCACAACTGGACCATGTACATTCCCTTGCTTCTCTAGCCACGTGTGCTCCCTCGCATCGTAGGTTCCTGCATCCTGTTCTGTTCCCCCTTCCTGTGCTTCCCTTCCTTCCTCTTCTATTTCAGCCCTTTCCTCTTTGATCTATTGTGTACTATTCTGACACTGTCTCATGCTCCACTGTTTTTTCTGGCATTACTTTGCATTGCCAGCATTCTTCTTTTAAGTTCCTGTTGTGTTCTGTGCCTTGTTAACTATTGACTTTGTGTGGTATTGGGCCTCATGAAGAATGTGGCGGGAAGGCAATAACGGCGCTGTTATTACCATATCACCACATTACGAGTTCTGCTTGCGGGTGCCACTCTGCACGCCTGATCAGACCAGGCGTGCAGAGCGGCACCCACAAGCAGAACTTGTGATTGCACCGGCACCGTTATAAACGGTGCTGGCAGAATGGGCATCGGAAGCCCGCCCATACCGGAACACGCACCCTATCAACTCGTAATGGGCCGGTAATGGCCCATTTGCAGGTGCCGGTGCCGGTATCAAGTTTGGCGGTAGCCGTGCCCTTATTAATGAGACAGCTACCGCCAAACTCGTATCGTAATGAGGCCCATTGTGTTGCTATCCACGGTTTGTGGCATCATATTGCAATTGCCTGCATTCTTCACTTCTAGGTTCCCTGCTGACCTCTGTGTTTTCCTTTTGGTCCTGTATTGCATCTGCTTTCTTTACCTCCAGGTTTCCTGTTGTGCTCTTTTCTTTCTGATCTTCTCTACTGCATCTGATTTGTAGGTATGTTGTTCTTGTTCGTTGTTGTGCCCCTCCCTTTCATGTCCCCCCCTGTGCCTCCCTCCTGTCTGCCCTCCCTGCACAACCTCCCCTCTCTCCTCCCCTGCCTGGGCTCCCCTCTCCCTACCTCCTTCGTTTCTCCCCACGCCCCCTTTGGTGCTCTCTTTATCTTTGCTAACTGCTTTTCTATTGACTATCCTATCCTTCACACTAAGTCTTGCAGGAAGAACCTCAAAAGGGACACACTGGTCTCCGACCAAGGCCTCCCTATCGCTGATACCTATACCAGTCCTTCCTCCAGACAGACCCTTACCGACATACACTTTGTTGTTCAATCTCCAGGCCTATGACCCCCCCATATGGTCTCTGTTCTCTCTCCTTTTTCCTCTTCTTTCATTAATGGTGGAACTCGGTGGGAGGCCCTCCTAGCACCCTCCCACTCCTTCAAGACCATCATTAATGTCTACTTTAATGGCACAGTCTTGGTCCAGGGCCCTGATGCCAATCTCCTCTTCTTTTATAGATGCTTCCCATGCCTTATAAACTTCCTTTCCTCTCCTGCTGTCTCCTCTTAGCCCTCTCTGTATCCTCTGCTGCCTCCGTCCTCTGCCACCTCTTCAGCAGCCCCTGCTGCTTCTCTGGCCACCCTGTTGCCGACTTCCTCTTCCACCCCTCTGGCCCTCTCTCCTGCCTTCCCTCCCTTCCTCATCTTCCCATCCACGACACTTCCACACAGTGTACCCCTGGCCTGTACCCCTCTCAGGAAGTCCTTGAAATGTGGCAGCCTGTTCCACATTGCTACTCTCAACTCCATTCAGCTGTCAACCGCTCCTATGACATTTGCCATCTCCTGGAAGAATTCAACACTCTCCTTCCCGATGAAAACAAGATCCTCTCTGAACCCAGAACCAACCGTCCCAGTCGGGGTGTAGCCTTGATTTTCCTGGATTGGATCCCTGCTTCCATCATTCCAATGCAGTACTACTCCTCCTTTAAATGCCTGGTCTGCAGGCTCTCTTTCTCTCCTGGCCTCACTCTCACTCTGCCCACTATCTACAGGCCACCTGGGCAGGTCGTCCTCTTCCCCTCTGAGTGGTCTGACCCTTCCTCCTCACTCCTTGACTCTACCTCTCAACTTCTCCTCCTAAGAGACTTGAACATCCACCCGGATCCTATTTGCCCTTTTTCAGGACTCTTACGCAACCTTTGTGATTCTCACTCTCTATCTATTCTTCCCTCTGGCCCGACACACACTGCAGGGCACACCATGGATGTTCTGATCTCCTCAGACCTCTCCTTCTCTAACCCCCACACCACTCCTTTCTCTTGGAGTGATCACTTTCTCCTTTCTTCCCACCTCTCTCTCTCTTCCCTGCAGTTCAAGCTGACTCCAGCACTGCCACCTATGTTCTCGGTCTGCCGACCGATGAAGTGTGTGACAGTTGAGGCTTTCAACAGTACCTTCTCTCCTCCTTCTACACCTTTGGCTGACTCACACCCTGACACTTCGTCTCTCATTCTCTAAAACTCTGAATGTCATTATCCCTGTCATGAGGATCCTCTTGAAACCCAAATCCAAGTGGAACTCTTGGTACGATTCTGACATTGCCACCTTTAAACACAAGTGTAGGACGGTGGAGAGAAAGTGGAGGGCATTGGGCACACACCTTGACAAACTAGCCCGCCGCCTGCTCCAAAGGCAGTACAGACTCTCTGTCCTCTCTAAGAAGAAGGTCTACATCCAAGCCTGCATCTCTGCAGCATCTAACAATGCGGCCAAACATTTCAAAATCTGCAAAGATCTGGCCAATCCTGCTGCAGTCTCTACCTCTCATGTTCCCTCCGAGGCCCTCTGTATGGCCTTGGCCTCTTATTTCACTATTAAAACGAAAACATCCTGTCCATCCTCTCTTCCTCATCCTCTACCACTCCAGACCCTCGTGAGGCTGTCTCTCCTCCTACTGTCTCCTCCTTTCCCCTGTTCACCCCGATGATGTTTCTAGACAAGTCCGATCTATGAAAGACTCATCAAAGACCACATCAACACTCTTGCTCCAGCCTTGGCCGATTTCTGCAATACTCCTTTGCTACTGGAACTTTCCCATCCCCATTAAGCACTCTCTTGTGCACCCCTTTCTAAAGAATCCCTCGGCCGATTATTCCTCTCCCGCAAACTATCGCCCGATCGCCATCACTCCTTTCCTGGGCAATCTCTTGGAAAAGCTGTCCATCTCCCAGCTTAATCTACATACTGAATCTGTTGGTTGTCTCCATGACCACCAGTCTGGCTTCAGAGCTGCCAGTATTGGAAACTGCTCTCCTGAACGCCTGTGAAGACTTGCTCTCTGTAGTATCTTGGAGTGGCAAAGTCATTAGGCAGGACACAGGAACCACTTCAGAGCCAGTTATGTAGAAAGGGTAAGCTTTCTTTATTATTACAGTTGTAGGTAGGAAAGTAAGTAAGGAGAGCAGGTAACTAGCTTCTACTCCCTCTGGCTCTCTCTCTGCCTCTCCCTAACTGTCATCCCATGGAACCCCAGTGAACACTAGGCTCCAAGCCCCTCACCACATTCCAAGCTCCACTCCACTCATTTACACACACACATCTAATCCTGCCAGATGCAAGGTCGCTAAACATCTCCTTCCTCAAAAGAAGAAAACGAAAAACTCTCCACAAGTGCACAAAGATACTAAAGATAACGAGGAACTAAAACTCCTTCTGTCCTGGTCTGCCCCCAGGACCTCGTGGCTGCCACCCCAAGCACAGACTGCTCTCTTTGAGCAAATAGACTTCACTAACACTCTCAACCACCAATGCAGAACCTTGCTCCTTCCAGTAAGGGCCTGCCACACCCGAACCCTAGACCTGTCACATCTAGGCACAATCTCACCCACAGTACAGAGTACCCCAGACTCTTCAGTGCAAGCAACCACTCTATCATCCAAAAATCCTTAATGTTTCTTCACAAAGAACTCCATACAACTACATGGAGGTTCACATAGAGGTTTCAAAATAACTAACCCCTTTAGACAAGACCAATTAGCATCAACACTGCTAGCCACTAACACCATCTCTCTCCAACACAGAAAAGTAATGAAAACACATAGAAAAGTGACTCACAAAACAAAGAGCACAAAAACACAGTGACGCAACCACAAAAGATATGGTGCATTGTTATGCACAGACCAAACTGTGCGAAGACTGCACACAAGTACAAAACAGATGAAAAATCAGTGCTTGCTAAAAATGTTAATTTAAAATTGCTAAATAAATTAATTCCACTAAATCACTTGCCAGTGTCTGAAGCTTCACTTGGTCATACTGTGACCACATTAAGAGGAGCAAAAAAACACCAGGGCACACCTGTATTAAATAGATTTTAGAATAAGGTCTCAGTAAGGACCTAAAGAGGTTTTGGAGGATTTTTTAGAGGGTTTTTGAGGTGCGGGGTAGAAAGGCTCAACCGTGGCATCTAGGTTGGATATTGAAGAAATAAAGTGGTTGTTCCTAAAAGATTATTAGGAACTCCCGTCCCCTGCACACTATCTAGTATCTGAACAACAGATCAAACATTTACTGAAGTGGTCAAAGATTCATATGAATGGTTTGGTATAGTTTCTTTAGTAACCAACAATTCAATCTGGAAGATAGTTATAAGAAATACCATCTCTCAATTTTCAAATCAACAAAAGTAATATTTACTGTACAAAGTCAAGCCCAACGCGTTTCGAGTTCACACTCTTCTTCAGGGGCAATATAACAATTCTTCAAATTTTCTAAAAAATAGAAAAGAACACATCTTAGTTTCTACTTGTAACTATAAGTATAGCAAGCATCATTTTTGATAGTATTAGATATGTTTCATTCCCAAATTCATACACACTTTTGTGCATCTATAGACAACAAAAAGTAAATGAGATTAGAGCCACTCCTACTCAAGGAGGTCACCCCTACTTCGGGTAATCATGAAAACAAGCATCATTTAAGCTCATGAAAACAAGCATCATTTTAACTCAGTTACAATTCAATGCTCACCTATGGTCTTTTTTTCAAACAAAAAGCAAATGAACTTGGAGCCGCTCTAATTAAAAGAGGACTGCCCTGCTTAGAGTACTCATCAGAACTAAACACAACCAGAGGTCTAAGAAGAGTCATATGTCTGTTGTCTCAGAAAGTCCGGTCAACAATTTTTAAGAAAAGAGAGGAGGACATCACTTACCACTAAGGGTGAATGTCAAGAATAGGATAGATAATTGACAGTTCCAAAATTCAAAACAAAGTGATTTTTCGTCATTCAGTCCAAGAGGTGGTTGAGCACTGTGTTTCCAACAAGAAATTATACCACAAGTCAATAAAGATACTGTGAAATAGTATAAAGTATACTGTATGAATATCTGTCTACACTTACATCGACAACTAATGATGTCCTACTGCAAAGAAATTTAGTTTCCAGAAAATCTCCCATCAGCGCTCCATGGTGAATGGTCTTAAAGGAGCGCATCCCGCCGAAGGAAGATGTGGTACTATGGCAAACCTTCTTAAATACCCAGAGGCGCTTCATTTGTTTACTCTGTTCTGACGCCACCACGCATGCTCGAGTGTGGTGTCAGAACAATGACGTTCTGATTCCTAAAGGCTGTCGCCTCAACCTAGCATCGGGCGGATGCACACGCAACATTGTGCTGTGGCGCATGTACCCTTACGTGCCTCTGGGTGTTTAAGAAGGTTTGCCATAGGAGCACCACATCCTCCTTCGGCGGGATGCGCTCCTTTATGGCTCCTTCACTCCTGATTCTTTCCGGAAAATGTAAGTATTTGGGACCACTCTACCATGACCCTTCCTTGTCTTAAAAGATCTCCTTTGGAACTTATGTTATGCTCGCACTTTATTTACAGTGGAGCGCTGATGGGAGATTTTCTGAAAACAAAATTTCTTTCCAGTAGGACATCATTAGTTGTCGATGTAAGTGTAGACAGATTTTTATACAGTATACTTTATACTATTTCACAGTATCTTTATTGACTTGTGGTATAATTTCTTGTTGTAAACACAGTGCTCAACCACCTCTTCGACTGAATGACGAAAAATCACTTTGTTTTGAATTTTGGAATTGTCAATTATCTATCTTAGTCTTGACATTCACCCATAGTGGTAAGTGATGTCCTCCTCTCTTTTCTTAAAGAGTGTTGACCGGACTTTCTGAGACAACAGACATATGACTCTTCTTAGACCTCTGGTTGTGTTTAGTTCTGATGAGTACTCTAAGCAGGGCTGTCCTCTTTTAGTTAGAGTGGCTCCAAGTTAATTTGCTTTTGGTTTGAAAAAAAGACCATAGGTGAGCATTGAATTGTAATTGAGTTAAAATGATGCTTGTTTTCATGACCTTAAATGATGCTTGTTTTCATGATTACCCTAAGTAGGGATGACCTCCTTGAGTAGGAGTGGCTCTTATCTCATTTACTTTTTGTTGTCTATAGATGCACAAGAGTGTGTATGCATTTGGGAATGAAATATATTTATGACTATCAAAAATGATGCTTGCTATTCTTATAGTTAAAAGTAGAAACTAAGATGTGATCTTTTCTATTTTTCTATTTTTTAGAAAATTTGAAGAATTGTTATATTGCCCCTGAAGAAGAGTGTGAACTCAAAACACGTTGGGCTTGACTTTGTACAATAAATTATTACTTTTGTTGATTTGAAAATTGAGAGATGATATTTCTTATAACTATCTTCCAGATTGAATTGTTGATTACTAAAGAAACTATACCAAACCATTCATATGAATCTTTGACCATTTCAGTAAATGTTTGATCTGTTGTTCAGATACTAGATAGTGTGGAGGGGACGGGAGTTCCTTAGAATCTTTTAGGAACAGCCACTTTTTTTCATACTGTGACCACATGTCACCTAACAAAACTGAACCCAAATACTAAACCACACTAGAATTAACACTCTGTGTGCCCCATAACTTGCTCAACTAATTCTCAAATTAATGTTTGCCAAGGAAACTATTTTCCTACCACTCAATAGGCACAATCTGGCAACACAGACCTCAAATAGGAGCTACAAACATCACCCTACAAAAACACCATAGTCAACAACTACACTGGAGACAGATGTGAACACCTGATTTATCTACTGCCTCACATCCTTCCTACTGTATAGGTCCCATCCCCATACATGACACATCAAAACATGTTTGATCAGTCTCCATAAACATCTCCGCAGAAACTTTTCCCTAGTATCTCATGTGACTTATTAACAGTCCACATGTGATTCAACTAAGAACGCTAGAACTCCACTTGCGTTGCAAACTTCTTTACACCTCGAGTATCAACAGAGGTTTAAACCATGACGCCTCACCTAGCCAGCATGTGGGCCACAATCACTAACTTCATGCAGGCTACCTCTCAAACATGCTCACACCTCAACAACTACTTCAGGCATGTCACTACATATCATGTACACGCATTGACATCCAACTGCAACGCAACCTCAACAACGTTATACATGTATCGCTCTATCTGCAGTACAACATCAAAACATGCGCTAAAATACACATCCACTCAGCACATAAAGATATGCTTAAACACAACAAACACAGCCTCTCTTGGCCCTGTTCCTGCTCCCACCTCTGAGGCCAAAAACCTCAGGGTCATCTTCGTCTCCACACTCTCCTTCTCTCCTCACATCTCTGATGTCTCTAAGAAGTCACACTACCAGCTGCACCTCCTCAGAGGCATACATCCTTTCCTCTCCTTCCCCCAGAAGCTCATTGTCTCCAGATCTCTGGTTCTCTCTAGGCTGGACTACTGCAAAAGCCTCTTTCTTAATCTGCCTGACTCTACTCTCCGTCCTATGCAACTCATCCAAAACAGGACTTAGAGACTTGTCCTTGACCTCAATCCCAGGGATCGTATCTCTCCAGGACTGAAACCTCTGCGCTGGCTCCCAGTGGCTACAATGATTACGTTCAAAACCCTCTGCATTGTCCCCAAGACCTTCTGAGGCCTGGGGCCTCAAAACCTTCAACTCTCTCTTCCTAAATATCTTCCTTCTCAAGCTCTTCGCTCTCGTCCGCCTCCAACTCCCTCAGGGTCAGTCGCTTCTCCAAACAACGAGTTAGTGATAGATCTCTTTCTTCGGGTGGTGCCTCCCTCTGGAACAGCTTCCCTGACTCTCTGAAAAGTGAGGAGAATCATTTTCGGTTCCAGAAGCACATCAAGACCTTTCTCTTTGCTTCTGCTTTCTCTCCTCCTCTCCCCTGCTGAACTCCTGGCTGAAACTGAAACTGCACTGGTCACCTGGTTACCCTTTGTTCTCCGGCCCAGGTTCCCTCCCCACCAGTTGCACACCTGCACTTCCCCCCTGGCAACTCTTGCACTCTGGGGCTGTTTGTGTATCCCTAAAGCCCCCTACCAGCACTTATCACCTGATGTCTGCACTTACCCTTGCACTTGCCACCAGCTGGCCGCATTTCTTATTTATTGATCTTATTTATTGTTTTTTTTAATCTATTTTCTGTTTATCCTATGTACTGCACTTCCCCTACCTCTTCCCCCTTGCACTTTTCCTCTCCTCCCTCCCCTGAACTTGCACAATCTCAATGTCACCTGGCCCAGTAAGATCATTGTCTCTGTCTTCCCTCTGTTTCCCTCCCTTGCCTCGTCGCTCCTTGAAACACTTGTGTATAGGCACGTTATAAATGCCATATTATATCATATCATATCATAACAATTATTATAATTTTGGGATGTACTACACTAAACAGGAATGTTGGTGATCACGCACCATTCTGAAAGAGTGCACCAATTAATTTCAAATTTCAATTCTTAACATTTAACTAGCACTCAACAATTCCCTCATTTAGGAAAACATCATTTAAGAATTATTCTGTGCAAAACATTCATTTAAAAAAAAATTATGTGGATGTGTCTAACTAATTTAATCATTTAAGACCAAAAGCATCATTTAAGAAATATTCATCCATTGTCAAATCCCAGCGCGCATCTTCTCACTAATCTCTTCATTTAAGAAATAACATAATTTAAGAAATTTACTGTTCAACGATCATTTAAAATACTGTGCATGTTTTCTTCAAATCGTACCACACACTAATTTCCATCTGAAATACTCATCTCTTGAAATTATTACATCATCATTAAAGAAAATATAATATGTCTCATGACATTTCTCATAAATACTGTGCAAAACATCTAACATTCATTTATCGTGCACATAAGCATAATTTAATAAGCAACCAATTCAGCATACTTACACTACATAATATAACACTGTCTTAATATGCACAATAACGCTCATCTCATTGCTTCATGGACCGCATCACATTGTGTCAAAATAACACTTGAGTAATAAAACATGTCTGTAAAGCACCGCAATTATGTTTCAGGCTCATGTTGTTCTACAAAACAACTTTAACTAATTAAACTTGGTATCACTCCTCCGGCACCATGCACTCAAAGAGCTGCCCATGAAATTCAATCTATCTAATATTGTTAATCCAAAAGTATCAACGAATTTCTAGAATTCTTGCATGCGCCGCCACTGCATCTTGAAAAATTACTCAATACCATGCCAGCATAGTGCTTCCATAACTTCTCCATGGCTCCACATATTGCTCCAATACAGTACCTGATGATTGTCTAAAATCTGCTGCCTCTTGACTTGGATAAGCACTCATCTTGCATGCCAGCATCGTTCCTCCGTACGCTGTCCAGTGTGGTCTGAAGAAACGAAAACATTAAAAATGTTCCGGATGCAGGAACAAAACTCCTTCGCACTGCGTGCGTCATCACGCAGATCTGTGACTAGGGCCTTTCCTCTAATTCCTCTTCCTCAATGGAATACCGAAGCTCCGACATGGAATCTATGGCGCGGGTCTAATTGTATGCGTTCCAGTCCAATGGCAAGGCTGGAACGCAGGGGCTCGACTGGGCATGCACAACCCACAGCCCACAGGGACCCTCAGCAAACACCCAAAATTCAAACTCCGGTGTCCACCACTAATCCACCACTAATGTAGCGCCACCGGCATGAGACTGGACATCAAGTCCCACAATACCTCTTTCTGTCAGAGTGCAGCAGCACTCGTTTACAGCAACAGTTGTGCCAGCTAACCTGGGCTCTATCAGCACGCACTTCTCTTGGCAGTCTTCCTTCAAGCAAGTCCGTCTCCCAGGCCCGCTCATATGCCAGGATCGGAACTGTTTATGCCCATGAATGGGCCCTGCCTTATTAACAGCTCTGATGCCTCTGCCATATTTATTGATGGCTACACAACACCTCTGCAGTTTCACCAGCTTCTGCTGTCCGCACCTTTCAATCGCTGGTGAAAGGAATCAGTTTCTCATCTTTCTTTGCTCAGGACTTCATCGCTCAGGACTTCATCTCTCTTTGCTCTCCTTCACTCTTTCCTTCCTCTAGGTTCTTCAAAGACACCTCATCAAAAAAATGTAGTATCTTGGAGTGGCTAAATCCTTAGGCAGGACACAGGAACCACTCCAGTGCCAGGTATGTAAAAAGAATAAGCGTGCTTTATTGTTACAGTTGTAGGAAGGAAGGTAAGTAAGGAGAGCAGGTAACTAGCTTCTACTCCTTCTGGTTCTATCTCTGCCTCTCCCTAATCGTCATCCCATGGAACCCCAGTGAACACTAGGTTCCAGGCCCCTCACCAAATTCCAAGATCCACTCCACTCATAAACACACACACAGCTCATCCTGCCAGATGCTAGGTCACTACACTCTTCAATTTTGACTCTAAGCTCCCTTCTATCCTCATTCTCCTCGATCTATCCTCTGCTCTTGACAGAGTCAACCATGCCATCCTGCTCGTTCATCTCCGTGACAGCCTTGGTATCATAGATCAGGCCCTGGCCTGGTTGACCTTCTTTCTCACCGACTGACCCTCTCAGGTCCAACTGGGGTCTTTCCTCTCTTCTATCTCTCTCTCTACTTGTGGTTTTTCCCAGGAGTCTAACCTCTCTCTCTGGCTCTTCAACCACTACCTGCCACCTCTTGCCCACCGCATCGCTACTTTCTGCTCCAATTTTCATTGTTATGCGGATGACACTCATCTCTCTTTCAGGCTCCCCTCAGCCACTTTTGCTTCTTCTCTCATACCAGGCTGTCTGGCCACAATTCAGGAATGGTGTGCCACCAATGATCTCTGCCTTAATGCCAGTAAGACTGAGATCCTCCTCATTGGGACACCCACTCCCTCCTTTTCTCTCTCTCTGGCCACCCATTCTGGGCCCTCTTCCTGCTCCTTGCTGTGAGGCTAAGAACCTTGGTGTCATCTTTGCCCCCACCCTCTTCTTCTCTCCTCACATCTCTGACATCTCTAAGAAGTCAAACTATCAGCTGCACCTCCTCAGAGGTATTCTTCCTTTTCTCACTTTCCCCCAGAAGCTCACAGTCTCCAAAGCTCTGATCCTCTAGGCTGGACTATTGCAAGAGCATCTTTCTAAATCAGACTGCCTCTACTCTTTGACCACTTTTCCAGAACAGGACTGTGAGACTTGTTCTTGGCCTCAAGCCCAGAGATCGTATCACTCCAGCTCTGACATCTCTTCACTGGCTACCCGTGCCAGCAAGGATCAACTTCAAGACCCTCTGCATAATCCACAAGGCTTTCTGGGAAAGGGCACCTCTCAACCTCCAACTTTCTCTTGCAAAACAGCTTCGTTCTCAAGCTCTCTGCTCATCCACCTCCAACTCTTTGAGGGTCAGACATTTCTCCAAGCAGAGTGTTGGGGTCAGATCTAACTCCTTGGCTGGGGCCTCCCTCTAGAACAGCATACCTACCTCTCTCAAACTTGAGCAGAAGCACCTCCAGTTCTGGAAGCAACTAAAGACCTTCCTTTTCGCTTCTGCTTTCTCTCTTCCTCTCCCCTGCTGATGCACCTGAGTGTTCTGTGCACTGGTCACCTTCTGAACTCGGGCCCATGCTCTTGCATGTCCAGTTACCCTTGCACTACCTCCAGATCCCCAGCACTTAAGACCTGTATCTACAACCCTACGTCCGCTTCTCTGTGCACTTATGTGTGACCCACTGGCTGCACTTGTGAGTTAACTGCACTCCCCGTGGCACTAATCCCCTTCCCTCCCCTTCCCTCTCCTTCCCTCTTCCCTGCACTTGCACAGTCTGAATAACACAAAACCTTGTAAGATTCTTATGTTGTCCTTCCTTTATTGCCCCCTCCTTGTCTTGTCGCACCTAGAAACACATGTGTCTATTGTATTTGAGTATGTTGGTGAGCAGAGAATGGGAAGGAAACTTGGGATGCAGGGGCACTAAGGACCCACATCATTGTGCCCATGGGTGGGAAGCCATCACATTGGGTTTCCTTTGAGTCATTAACCATCCTTATTTACAAACAGGTTCCCTCGTCTCTAGAACATTCTGCAGTGTTTTTAGTATCATGTTTTATTTGTCAGCTGCTGCAGTTATCACAATGATTTAGGCTATCACTAAGCCACAGCCCCAAGGCACATGCCTGTCTTCAGTCATCTGCAGAATATTAGGAAGTCGCCATTAAACCTGGGGATAACCGGAGGTAGTGTGTTTCAGAGGTTAGAGCCTTTTATATGAAAGTACTTACCCTCCAAACCTCCTGCACTTAACTGGATGGATTACTATTAAAGTACTTTTCGTGGCCCTTTGCAATCTTGAGGTACCCACAATGTTCTCTTTGCTGCGATACCCTGCAACTCGATAAGCCACCTCACTCGCATATATTTATCTTTCCCCTATTATCAATATGCCTAAAATATAACTATCTGCACATCTCCACTGGTGCCACGGTATGGCAGTAGACACAAACTACACTGTCCATATGCGAGATTCAGCCATACTGGACATCTCACATTATCTACGGTCCTAAAGTGTGGGTACTGAATGCAACCCCCAAAAGGGCACCCGGCACATGCAGCAGTGCATTATTCAGCTGATATTCAATTAAATTAACCTAGAATTGGTAGTGGAGCGTGTGCCCTTTTTAACTAGGGTCCAGCAAGATATTTCATGATATCATTCAATCCATTGTGACATGTTATATATAGATTATAATCAGACATAGGATATCCACAATTATGGTATGCAACGGGGGGAAGGGTGACTAAGGGACAAGGTAAATGTTGAAGAGGATTACGAAATAATCCAGGACTTGAGATTTGTTAATATGTTAAAAACAGCATAGCAAAATGACACATGCCTGCATTTGATCCCCTGCCCGGAGGAGTTCCTTTGTTTAATTTAACAGTATTATTTCAGTCCTCCCAAAGTGGTGAAAGCGGCACCTGAAATGGCTTTCAGGGGCCGCATTACAGAAACATTGCACCATTTCAAATAAAACTTGTATGGTATTAGCACTAGGTCAAAGTAGTTTGCCCTAGTGCAAAAACATTGGGGTGATATTAGAAAACCTTTGCAGCATGACAAATGCAATTCTGCATGGTATTAGCACTAGGGCAACGTTTTCCCTTGTCCTTGGGCAAAAACCCTATATTTTCAATGTGTTGTTCCACCACCGCAAAGTTTGCACTAGTGCTAATTCAGAATGGTATTAGCACTAGAGAAAACTTTGCACTGTTGCAAACATGCATTGCAAGTATGTTTTTGTTTTTTGCAGTAGGGCAATTTTTGCACAGATGCTAGTACCATGCAAAATTGCACTTTCTGTTCATCCAAGGCCATATTACAGAAGAGTTGCACTGGTGCAAGTGCACATTTGCATGGCATTATCACTAGAGCAAATTTTGCCCCTGTGTACAAAACGGTGGGGCCATGCTGGATGCATTTGCCATGTTTGCCACTTATTCATGTGCCAGGTGGCAAAGTATTAGATAATAACGATTTTTCCACCAGGACATGTAGTATGTGCAATTTCTGACATATACTAGGCATGGCGGCATCAAACACAAACATCCCTTCTTCAAAATTTGTCATATGAACATTATTTAATAAAGAAAGGCTGGACATGCGTATTGCTTATTTGCCCATTATGCACTTCTTGCAGGCAATAGGAAGAGATGATGGCAATGTTCACAGGACACAAACATGGGACTGTGGTTCAATTATTTTGCCCTTTACAGCTTTTCGTAGCTGGCCAAATTATCAGAAGATGAGAACGCATGAGGACAATACAATGAGTATGAAACATTCTAACAAACAATGTTTATGCAAAGTTTGCATTTGTGAAAAAAGCCAATTGTAACTTTTTATTCATGGACAATTGGAAACGTGTTACTTATTTTCCCATTATGTACTTGGCAAGCTTCTTCAAATAGACATATTGGGCTGCATTATGAGGTTGGGTGTAACCTGATGGTGCTGCCGGCGGTTTGCTGCCAACCCTGTAACATTGATTCCGCCACCCGATATCCTGGTGCCACTGGGATATCACAAGTGGCAGAGGAACGGTAAATCTCCATTCCCTTGGAGTCCTATAGATTGCTAACAGTGCTTCAGTGAGAGACATGACGGTAGGGGCATGATTTCCCGGCAGGTCAGGCTTGCAAGGGGATCTGTGCCCCTACCAGCATTCTCGTAGTACGGTGGTCCGGACAGGGTGCCGGTATGTTGCTAATGGCACCCTTATTTCCGGACCAACGTACTTGGAATGAGGCCCATTGAAATCTACTTGCATGCAACAGGGAAATGCTGAATTGTTTAAAACAGTTACTGAACCGATTGTATACCTGGTGTGCGGCAGCTACAAGTGATTCAGAGGTTGCTACGTGCTGCAGAGTAGCCCAGTAAATTCGGGCCCATCTGTTGGTAGATTATACTGCTGATTACACCAGTAGTTCTATGTTCTTCACAGATATGACCAGGCCAGTCTAATCTCTGGGCCTCAGGTACTCCTAATTCACATCTTCGCTATATCTGCATGCATTGTACACCCACATAGGCCAGGAAGTGTGGCTGCATCAGGTCGTCATGGGGCTTATCTAATCTGACGGCTTAGAATTCATCTCAGCAGCTTCCTCCCAGACGACTTGTGCACTGCAATCCCAACCGGCCCTCTCCATAGCCCCTATACTTCTATTCAGTCTAATTATAATTATAATAATTGTTTCTTTATAACACACTTAATAGTGAAGAGGTTTCTAAGCACGGACCAGGGATTCAAACCTGTGTTGCTTTGTGTCAATTCAAACCTGTGTTGCTCTGTGTCATCTTGCTTTCAAGACGAGCGCGTTTCCACTGAGCTCTTCTACCTGTGCATACAATGAATTGTCTGTTTGGCAGAGCAGTCTGCTCGCTTACTTATCTCAATCACTCTTGCTTAGGCTACACTGCCATTGCTATCTCAATTGTGCAATGCCTCATTCTTACTGGCTTCCACACCATGTCCCAGGGCCACCGGGGTGCATCATTTTAGGGGCCCACGAGAAACATGATGCTCCTGAGCTACAATTTGGGGATCACTGTCTTACAGAAAGAAAGGGCAATGGGGAGCCCTAGCAAATTTGTGAAATCTGGAAATCCTGTAAAAGGCAGAAATGTGATTAACCCCAAGAGCAGACTGCCCAGTAAGATATTTAATCTATGTTTTTTTTTGTTTTATAACAATGCACTTTGAAGGGTAGGTTAATTCACATTGTGTTGGCCAAACTTGGAGAATACTTGTGTTGTAGACTAGGGCTAGCCAGGAGTCTAAGGGATTATAAGAAGAGGTTAAACCTTTCTCTGGGCCATCATCGTTTGAACTTCGGTTGCTAGAACAGGGCATCACAGGAGGGATTCTGACCCATGTAAGAATAGGTTTTTCTGTTAATTAAGCAATATGCCCCTCGCGGCGGGGGCATTACCGACTCAGGTAATGCCCCGGGGCCCATAGTTATAGGCCCGAGTGAAGTGAGGGCCTTAACAAAGGCCATGGGGCATTATAGTGCTTAGAACTATATAAAATGTGTGATTAATATTATCATGTTATTATTATTCCTATTTGTATTCCTATCATTATTATTACTGTTATTATACTTGGAAGCCTGATATACCCGCATACATTCCTTTAAATAATGCTCTTATGGCAGCTAGTTCTGACATCACAACTGACCTCTACTAAGCAAATTATATCACCACAGTACTGTAACCAACTAGTAGACTTTGCTTGTGGCCTCACAAGGCTTCCTGCTTAAACCAGAACAGAGCAAGGTTCTCAAATTCCTTAGTTGTAAAATAGCTTTCTATGACAATTTACAGATAGTATATGATGAGGAACTGTTGACGGTATTACATTTATGTTTTGCACTGCTGGAGTCCGAAGAAAAGGAGCAAGAATCTAACTGCACATTATTGCTTATTTTAAAGCACACAAAGTTCTTAGACTAATTTTATTAAGTTGCTTAAAATGTTTTCCTGCCACCATTAGAAGGTGCATATTACTTTTTTATTGGTAATCCAAAGCAAATCTACACTGATTACTTATATCAACAAATGGAATATCACTTTCATTTTGTTTTGTGTTAGTTAATTCAAACCTTACACAATTCATTTACTATTACAGAGAACATGTCATTCAATCACAATTTTAAAAGAGGATAACAATTCATATTAATTCAATGTACATAATTCAGTAAGTATAATTTATCAAAAAAGTATTTTATGTTTAAACATTAAACAATATACATATATAAATCCATACATCAATATTTAAAATATATAAAATAAATTTTCTTAAGAAATTTTACAATTGCAATTGACAGGAAACTGTTATTTCCACTATATAATCTCCCCCAAAGATAATTGGTATTTATGCATATTTGACAAGTCTCTTTTCCTTAGAAATTCTATAATCTCAAGCAGTCCAAAGTTGGATAATGGATCAGTATATTTTCTAAAATCTCTGCATTGTTTGGTTGTTTCCAGAAACGACAGAAAAACAATGAGTTAGATAAAGCATTCCTGATACCCAGAATTTCTCTTGTAGGTATCAGGTTTAGCCTGAACCTTAGAAAACCATTACTATATCTGAAATCCGTACCCTGTTTTTTTCATTTTCCTGTGCCATAGTTTTATACAGTTTGTACTTCTGTCTCCCGTCACAAGTATTACACCAATCGTGCTCAAACAATTTTCTTTTCTCTAGGACAATAGTTTCCTCAAGCTAATTAGAATTTAAATTTAATAAGTCCAAAATCTCTAGATTCATCCGCTTTAGGGATTCAAGAATTCCCACTTAACAAATGATCATTTGATGTTAAAGATTATGGTAGAGGTTGTTGCCAACTGCCATCTTGATTTGTATATAAAGCCATACAATTCTCCATATATAATGAGCTATCCATGAAACCAATTCCAGTTCAAAACTCAATACAGTGACCAGGACACAATTAGGCAATGCTAGATCTTTACGCCATATTTTCCCTGCAATTCTTTCAAATACATTCTCATCCAATTGATGACTAACTTTTAAACCATACATAATCGTTGGTATAACTTTTGCAAAATAGAAATTAAACAAAGGACTCATAGTAAATCTACCATATTTCGTATTCATATATCACATTTGCAACCGTAATTGCTCAGCTTTTTTGATAGTACCTAACTTCCAGTCGAATCTGTACTTTCCTTTAGATCTGGAAAATATGATGACTTGTGTGTTACTTACATTGGTTTTCAACTTATTTTTGATAGTATACAAATGAAATTGGTTGATCAAATGCTGCAGACCAATTTGGGTGTGGTCCACAAGGATCAAATAGTTTGCATATGTGATTCAGAAAATTCAGCTGTCAGCCAATCTAGGTGAAAAAAAAGACAGCTTTTCCAAATAATCTCCCATATCTGAGTGGTACAAATTAAAAAGGGATGGTGCTAGTATGCACCCTTGCCATAAACTCTTTGTAGTGGGGATTTCTCTCAATATTTTGCCTTGCGTACTCACACAGACTTTTATTTATGTGTTTGTACATACATGAATTCGTATATTTAGAATTTCCTTTGGAAATTTGGAAGATCATAATTTACTCCATAGCCTACCATGATCTACCATATCAAAGGCTGTGGGAGATCTATAGATGGGACATAAAGGCATATATTATTCTTTGTTGTCGATTTGTGGAAGAGAAACTCCATAATGAGACCGTTTGGGAGGTACTTACTCCTCTCCTAAATCCTGTTTGAAACTTAGATAGTCTTCCCACTGAATCTGCCCAAGTCTCAATATGTTATGTTATATTATGCTATTTGGCATTTATATAGCGCTCTATATATCATTGGTATGACGTCAAAGCGCTGGTAGGGTGAACGCCCTCGGGAACCATAGTTCTGGTCAGTAGAGAGAGATAGTGTCGTAGGGTGCATGGGTGCACCAGATAAGTGTGCAGCTGGAGTAATTTGCCGGCTGGTAGCTGTGTCCTAGCCTTTAGGTGTGGTGCTGGTGATGTCAGCTGGATATGTGCAGTCTGGTGTGTTGACATCCAGACTTGGCACTTGCTGCGTTAGGCCTGAATGACGCATATGTGAGCAAATATGCCGGAATGTGCTCGGCTAGCTGCGGTTTATTAGGGTCATGAGGTGTTGATGAGGTTGTATTCGTATGTGGACTGCTAGGCCGAATTAATCAGGGGTATAGCTGTGTTCTAGTTGAGTAATGATGTTTAGTAGAGTTTAAGAGTAGTGATGTGATGTTTTGGTTATTTTTAGAGAGCCCGAGACCAGGCACGTGTACAGGATGGTGGGAACATAGCGATAGACAGACACATAGAGACGGGGGGTACATAAAAATAGCATATATAGGGGGATACAGATATAAAGCACCAGCATGGGGAACAGGGGGTAGGGTGCACAGTGATACAACGTGTGGGGCGAATTCCATCGAATTCCGCTTATTCCATTCTGTCCCATTTATTCCGTCCATTCCTTCTACTTCGTCCACTATCTATTCCATCCATTTTATACATATCATCTATTCCACCTATTCCATCCACTCTATACATTCCATCCATTCCACCTATTACATCCACTCTATCCATTCCACCTATTCCATCCATTCCACTTATTCCATCCATTCCACCCATTTCATCCACTCCACCCATTCCATCCACTCTATCCATTCTATCCACTCCATCCATTCTATCCACTCCACCTAGTCCATCCACTCCACCTATTCCATCCATTCTACCCATTCCATCCATTCCACCCATTCCATCCATTTCACCCATTCCACCCATTCCATCTCATCCATCCACACTATCCATACATCAATTCCATCCACTCTATCCAAGGCTCAATTTGTATTTGTTGGCGGGAAAGCCCAGCTGGTTTCCTGCATGTTTGTGGCAAATTTATGGATGCCCTCTTGTTATTAGTCAGTTGTCCAGATAAGGGCATATTGCTATGTCTGAGGTGTAGATGAGCACCCACCACTGCGATTAACTTGGTGAAGACAAGGCGCCCATGTAATACCAAAAGGAAGCACATTGAATTGAAAAATTATGGTTTGCTACATTGAGCTGCAGATATTTGCAATGACCTGGGAACATTAAATAAAGGAATGTATGCATCAAGTTGCCATGGCATTGCTCTTCTTTTGCAGAGGGATATCTTGAAACGTAACCATCCCCAATTTCTGGGATTTTACAAATTTTCTTGCTGGCAGTTGGTTCAACACTGGCCTTTTAGGTTGTCTTTATTGGGTAAAAGGAAACCATGAGGAAAATAACCCTTACTCACTAAGTGGTTCTATTGCTCCTTTTTGTAGCAGCGCCTTCACCACTTTACGGAGCTTGGTGAAAGTATTGTGTGGAGGCAGGCCCAACTAATTCTCTGACCACTCTTAACACCCACTTGTCCGACATAATCCCCTCCTGTGTGTGGGTGAATTTTGTAATCTATCCTAGGAACCCCCACTTAGACAGGCCAAATACAGAGACTGAAAGGGACCGATGCATCCGCACTGGACAATTAAGCAATCCCAGTGAATTTATGAACCCTAATGCCCAGGGTTCAATTCATGAACCCTAATGCACAGGAATTTTACCACACACATCCACAACAGAACGTTATATTCAGAGGCAAGATTTTACTTTCTGCATCTAGCAGAGCAATAGGCCTAAAAGTTAACTGGATTATTTATAGCTCCCTTTTTATAGGTGGTAATTACGTATGGGACTTTCCATGAAGTTGGAGTAGTCTTTAAACTTATTATCTTGTTAAATAAGAGAGTATTGAAGTCCTTAAATCTGGAGCACTTTTTAGTACTACATTGCTGAGTCCACTTGGGCCAGCGCTCTAGATTGAGAAGATTTCTGTATAACTTCTAAAATATCACCATAATTCAAATCCATTCCTCATGGTCCCTCCTGGTGTATATACTAAGAATCATTAGAATAACATCGTAAAGCTTATAAACATGATGTACTCACTAACTTATAGGGATAAGTTGCACTTCTCTCAACTTATTTTTCAGAGTTTCCGAATTAATATCCAAAAATGAACCATATTGTTCTTAACATCTGTTCGCCATCTCTATAGTTTGATGATGACTTCTTTAGCCGGTTTTTATAAATTTGACGCAACGTGCATGTTTTTTTCAATCTCTTGTAATCAGGGAGTAACCTGCTTAACTGCTTAACCTCTCTATGCATCTCTTTTGTTTCAGTTGAACTTTGCTATCAAAGACATGTGGACATTTAGATCCCATTTTCTGATTCTTCTGCAACTCATCTATTCGTTCTTGACAAAAAACGTGGGAAACCTACCCACCTTAAATTCATACACTTTTTCCTACAAAGGCACATTGTTATATACATATAGATTTTGGGTATTAAATGAGACTATATTTTGCAGTTTCCATACTATGGGCCTCATTACACGGACGGCGGTAAGGGTTAACGGTCACCATTAATGGCAACGGTGACCGTTAACCCTTACCGCCGTACTACGAGGTCCCTTTGCGGGTTGGTGATTTAACGCCTGCTTTTTGCAGGCGTTAAAAACCAACCCGCTAAGGGACCTCGGAGCTAATTACGGCACCGCAAAATCGCGGTGCCGTAATTAGCGCCTTCCCCATTCCCATAGAGCCCTATGGGGCAGAAATGGGAATGGGGAAGGGCAATGGCGGAAGGGGGATTTACCACCCCACCAACCTTGGAATGGGGTGGTAAATCCCCTTTCCGCCAAGGCGGTGCCGGTATTTTACCGGCATGAGCCATGGCGCTAATAGCGCCATGGCTCACCGCCTTCCGTGTAATGAGGCCCAATAACTTTTTTTGTAAAGTTAATGATGGCCCACCGCAACTGTATAGTATCTTTTCTGCACTATTTTCAAATGGCATGAATCATGCTGTGGGGATCATACACTTCTTACCACATGAGTAAGATATATTTTCTACAAAAAGAAGATGTACTAGATAGTGTCTTCACCAACATAGGTAAGCTAACACACAATTAGTGAAATATTGAATATCCAATTTCTATACATAGCAAAAACAATTTTTATTAGACACTTTGAAGTTTTTTGCACTCATAAAATGATCACATTACATAAAACTAGATATAAAACAACCTATAAAACAATGTACAAAAACACAAGGGATACAGAAATGTGGGTTGACTTCTCTAATGTATATATCAATACTCTGTGTGATTCTTCACAAATATATAGTCTCTTTTCTGCCAATCCCAATTTATTTTTACAGACAGCACATTGTGATCACTTAACTGAGTCTCCACAATGCAAATAATTTCACACTTATTAAATAAATAATCAATTCTAGAGGAAAGGGGTCTGTATGTCTGTATGCCATGTATGCTTACTTAAAACATCTCCAGTTAGATTCATGTTGAGCATATTAAGGCCACACTTTTCAAAAAAACATTCCACAGCAATCCATATGCAGTTTTTTTGATTCTGGTAGGTATTATCACTAAGGACATGATTCACTTGCTCTACAGATAGCTTCAAAGACTGAGAATTTAAATAAACCACAATTATTAGATCTCTATTCAGCATAACACTGATATACATTTCCAGACGGGAATCCAGTTCCTCAATCGCTGCCTCAGTGGTGGAATGTGATGGGTTCCAATATTGATTGACCATTACAACTCAGGCGTTAAGGGTTAACGCCGTCGTTAATCCTTAACGCCTGATTCCGATTTTAACGGCTGCTTTTAGCAGCCGTTAAAATCCATGGCGCTAAACCGCCTTGGTGCTAATTACGCCACCGTAATTTACGGTGGCGTAATTAGCGCCTTCCCCACTCCCATTATGCCCTATGGGGCAAAAATGGGAATGGGGAAGGGTAAAATGGGGATTTACCGCCCCACTCACCTTGGAATGGGGCGGTAAATCCGCCATCCACCATGGTGTAAACGTAGTTTACACCATGGTGGTAAAGTTGGCGTACTTACCGCCTGGGTCGTAATGACCTCAATGTCTTTTTAGTCCCCATCTAAAATCATAACATTGACCACTAATATGCCTTGGTGTCTATCTATAATGTACCAATATTAGAAGCCAAGTTGTTCTTTATGGCTATTAGTAGTCCGCTAGAGGGCGGGCCACCATTTGTTGGGTTAACTGAAAACCACCCCAAAAGACTGCTATAGAGGAGCATACTTCTTGCAAAAATATCATGCTCATGACGCTCAGCACAAAGATGTTCATGATGCTCAGCAATCATTTTTTTAAAATGCCCTCACATTCCAAGATAGAAATTGCAGAGAAGTATTCAAACTAAAGACAATGCATATCCTTCTCAATTCATTTTCTTTTGGCCTAACTCTGTAAGATAGTTTTGCCTTGCTTTTAGCCCATTTGTGGCAGTCAGCCACACCTCGCATTTAGCCTAATTGTGCAAGGTAGCCTTACCTTGTTTTTAACCCATTTGTGTTAGTCAGCCATTTCTCGCATTTAGCCTAATTGTGTAAGGTTTTATGCATTCATCTAGCACGTAGATCGCCTGTGAAACATAACATAGGTCCATCCACATAGCTGGAACCCTGGAAGTAGACATTGTTGTTTGTACAGCTAACCCATTTCTCCTCTCACACCCGCACCTTTGCAACTAAGCGGAAGGCAGGGGCTGAATCGAAAACACACCCTGCATCAGGGGCGTTGCTAGGGGGGGTAAGGGGGCTATAGCCCCTGATCTTTTGGTTGTAGCCCCAAATAGAATCTCAGGAGCTACAGCCAAAAGACTAGCTAGCCCCCAGTCCCAACAGTTCCGACATCAGTTTAGCCCCGGGTCTTTTCCAGACCTACCAACTCCCCTGCCCTGCATTTACATATAACACACATACTCTTGCACATCACCTCTGCCATAGGAATGAAGCTACTTTTAATAACACCAATTCAAACTGCAGCTTCCCACATAACTCTCTATCTCCTTAAACACCACCCCCTCTTTAGTGTGTAGTATATCTCTGCTGCAGCTATACACACTCCATTTAGACGTGGGTGTCTAGCAGGGTCTTGGCCACCCTCACATCATTTTAATGGCTGAAATAAACACACACATAATAGCACCTCCCGAATTCTCAAATTTATTGGGACTTCAGTCCCTCTGAGTGTGTTCAACGAAAGGCGTGTTGCGACCAAAATTATGGTGAAAGGCGCTATAACAAATGACAAATTAATGAATGAACTGTGCATGGGTGTTTTCTTAAGAGGTGTCTCGCTGTTTTCACATTGCAGGGTGTTACCCCGATAATACACAGTTCTTAGAATGGAGAACACAGTTTCTGCTAATGATCGCTCACACCCACTCGCACACTATGTGGGTGCTCCGTGCCATGAAGTACTTTTTAAGCAGTGTCCCATTAGATTGACGTTGCAGGGTCAAATCTTCTCCAGTGAAACAAGTAGTCACGCAGTTCGTATAACGCAGAACATGGTTGCTGCCAATAACTGCTCACACACTCTTGTTCTCTTGCATATCTCTTACATTAGATTAAGCAGGAGGCCAGATAATAAAGTGGAGGACATTGTGGGGCCATGTATTGTAAGCAATAAAATACACCACTACCGTACGTAAAAAGGATATTGCAAGTCACCGCAGAGTTCCGTGTTCTTGTTCAGAAATGCCATAGTGACTTGCAATATACTTTTAACTTAAGGTTGGTAGTACTTTATCCCATATATTATATTTAGATTGGATGAAGAGGTAGACCTCCCTTTGGCAGTGTTGTACCAGTGACATTATTGAACTTCCACGACTGTCTTCTGACGTGAACTGGACCATCTACAATTCTGACTCCTTCCCCTGATGCCTACTTCATGACATGTGGGTGAGTAGCTCCAGAAGTGGCACTGATCCAAGTACACTCAGAAGGCTGGCTCCAGAGCTAGTGGAGGAAACCCTGGTACGCCCTAACTACAGCCTTTCGGGTGAGATAAAGCAGATGGCGGTCATTAGCATGGCTGTGAGCTATTTAGAATGAGCTCACTTTTTCATCAAACCGCAATCAGCTTTTAGGGAAGGTATCGGGGCTAAATCTGGCCAGTGGTATGGTGCAGATGAGCTCCCAAGGTGTATGGGTCATTTATTGGCACTAGTCATGTTGCCTTTTTCATGGACTATTGACTGGATTGATCACAGGGTGCAGCTGTGCCATCTGAGAGCCCTTGCAAGGACCTGGGAGAGCAACACCACCTTCACGCTGTTTGTTCTATCACGGTTGCCACCAACAGGTGACTAAGGGCTTCCATGTGATTCCCAATATTTTGGGGGTGTCACAAAGGTTTGTATAACTGCTCTTGTACAAACTAGATGTGGGCCTACACGAGGAGCATACCTGCAAACATGACCTGTGTCACCACCAGTACACTACACGCGTGTCAGTTTCGGCACAGGGCCACTGCGAGGAAATGGCATTACATGGCAGGCCTGGACATTTGATGGGGGAGAGGAGGCAGATGCTTTGGATCAAGGCACATCTGCACTGTCTTACTGTAGCCCTACAAATTCTATTCAGCTGCTCGGGAGACCATAGTCCCTGGGCTCCACCCAGTCTAACCTGGCCAAGTCTTGTTCATCCTACTTCGGTAGGTGGGGCATGTTTGATTGCGGTGCTTACCGTGGGCAAAGCCATCCCACCTGCTCTCTGCTTCCTGACACGCAACGTATTGTTGGGTTTACAGCTAACTATGCCAGCTGTTTGTTTACCAAGATGTAGAATATTGTAGCCTTCACTGAGGGTGTGTCTGTATTTAAAATTCAAAAATGGAATGAAAACTGTATTTCTGCCCAGTGTGGCTGTTGTTTACATGATAATCATCCGTATACATTTTGAATTCTTTTGGCTAATCCCTGAGATTATCTGTGTCTGTTGTGTGTTATCATTTTGTACTTGCTGATGTTTTGAACATTTTTGAATGCGCTTAATATACATGTGGCTTAGCGTTTTTCACCAACAGCTATGCTTTTTGCAGAAGCATCATAATTGGCGTTGGTACTGGAGCGCAGAGAGAAACTTGCAAACATAAACACAATGAAATAGAGGTTAACTCTTCATGGCCCAAAGAGCTGCATGCAAACCCAGCCAGGAACACCTTGACATGAAAGGAGATTGCAGCGGGACATTGGGGGCTGCCTTAATACCATCCCACGTGCACGTGCGGCGGGGAGGTAGACGCACCTCGCAAAGCGTCAGAAATATTCACCTATAGGAACGCACTATGGAATTAGAACGCAATTATAAAGCTTTCCTTTTCTGGCGAGCTAATGAAAACTCTCCCACACATCCCTTGGTATGATGCGAATTCATGGCTCTTTATAAGGTAATAGAAATACATGTGCGAGTAATTCGCAAAGGAACCCATAGAACATATATCAGTGTCTGGAGTCTGGGTATAAGTCGGTTCGATAATATGCAGTTAATGAAAAATAAGGAGTAGTTTTTGATTTTTCTAAACCTGCTTCAATATGAAAAGGTTTAAGCGTCCGCGCTAGTTCCCCCCAAACCCCCCTCAGGTGATGAGGCTGCAAAGTTTACGTTGGGGTGAGAAGCATTACTGTTATATTTTATAAAGCTGAAAGCATTAAGGCATTGAATGTATATCATTAACATTGGATGTTTAAATCTAATATTTTTAATTGCATTTAACCCAAACTAAAACTCTGACAGTGGTGAATGAATTTTGAAAAAGCACTGAAACCAGAAGGCATACACGCGCATGTTAAAGAGCTGAATGAACTGCACATATAGTCAGACCCAGCTAAGAATGCAGGTAAGTATAAACAAGCAGTGGCAAGGCCAATCGTTTTGGCATTTACTGCTGTTCTTTGCATTGTGCATTTATAGGCACCAGGGTGCAAGGAAGAGAGTGCAAGGTTTCGAAGGAGGATGTGATCAGGGATGCAGGTGTGCAAGCGAATGAGCAGGGGAAGAGAGCAAGGGAGGAAACCATTGACAGAGGGTGCCATCCATGATGATCAAGATGGAATATGAGTGAGAAAGGGTGAGAGTGAGAGGGTGTGAAATAAAGTAGGAGTGCAAAAGGAAGGATGAGAGTTACAGAGAGAGCGGGTCAGGTGGGTGGTTGGAGAAATAAAGGGTGTAGATTGGGTAGAGATAGAGGGACGGTTGGGGGGTTAAGAGAGATGGATTAGGGTTGAATAAATAAAAAAGGGGTAGGATGGGTGGCGGTAGAGAGAGGTGGTAGGGTGGGTGGGAATAGAGAGGGGGGTATGGCAGGTGGATAGGGGTAGACAGAGGGGGTGGGGTGGGCGGGGGTAGAGAGAGAAGGGGTAGGGTGGGCTGGTTGTGGTAGTGAGGGTGGGGATAGGGTGGGTGGGGGCAGATGGAGATGGTTGGGTAGTTGGGGGTCAAAGGAGTTGGTAGGCTGGGTAGGAGTAGAGAGAGTTGGTAGGGTAAGTGGTTGGGGGCAGAGAGAGTTGGATAAGGTGGGTGGGGGTAGAGAGAGTTGGCTTTTTAGAGAGAGTTGGGTGGGATTGGGACAGTGGGTGGATGTATAGATAGTGGGGTGCGTGGGGTTAGAGAGAGTGTGGTTGGGTGGGTGGCATATAGGGAGTGGGGTTTGGGTGTGTGGTGGTAGAGAGAGTGGGAGTAGGGTGGATGGGTCAAGATAGAGAGAGTTGGGATGGAGAGAGTGGGGGTAAGGTGGGTGAGTGCCAGTA
Organism: Ambystoma mexicanum; assembly: GCF_040938575.1. Lineage (NCBI taxonomy): Eukaryota > Metazoa > Chordata > Amphibia > Caudata > Ambystomatidae > Ambystoma > Ambystoma mexicanum. The sequence goes on along the minus strand of NC_090923.1, from coordinate 581,646,918 downwards.
GGGTGGGCGGGGTAGAGAGAGTAGGGGTAGGGTGGGTGAGTGTGGTAGAGAGAGTGTGGGTAGGGTGGGTGGCTGTTGGTAGAGAGATTGGGGATAGGATGGGTTAGTGGGGGTAGAGAGAGTGGGGGTTGAGTTGGTGGAGGTAGAGAGAGTGGGGATAGAGAGAGTGGAGGTAGGGTGGGTGAGTGGGGTATGGAAGGAAGGTAGAGAGAGTAGGGGTAGTAGAGTGGGTGGCTGTGGTAGAGAGATTAGGGGTATGGCGGGTGGCTGCATGAGAGAGAGTGTGGGTAGGGTAGGTGGGGTAGAGAGAGTGGGGATACGTTTGGTTGGCGGAGGTAGTGAGAGTACGGCTTGGGAGGATGATGTAGAGAGAATGGGATAGGGAGAATGGGGTAAAGTGGGTGGGACAGAGCGAGTGGAGGTAGTGGGAGTGGGTAGGGGTAGATAGACTAGGGTAGTGTGGGTGGGTAGGGGTGGGGAGAGTGGGGGTCGGGTTGGTGGGTGGGGTTAGAGAATGTGAGTGTGGGGGTAGGGTGGGCGGGTGAAGGTAGAGAGAGTCAGGGTGGCTGAGTGGGTGGAGGTGGAAAGAGTGGGGTTGTGGTGGCTGAGAGATGGTAGTTGGTTGGGGGTAGGAACATGAAAAACAAAGCAGCCTCAGGATGACTTTTCAAATGTAGCCAAAATAACCCAAACATAACCAACCAGCACAGTGTCAGTCAGTGGGGGTACAGAGAGTAGGAGTGGGGTGGGTGAGGGTAGAGACAGTGTGGGGGTAGTAGAGATGCAGCTGCAGGAAGAATTACAAAAATGTTCTGCTGAAAGTATTCCAAAATATAGCCCAATTGTACACGGAGTAGCCCACTATAGATGCATTAGACACATCACTAGAGAGCTGGAAAAAATTGAAAGCCTGGCCGACTTGCTTCTTATAAAGCTGCTGATTGGAGAAAATCTTGTCAGGGACCTCCTCATTGGGTATGACATTTTAGTTAGTTGGCCATTTTAAATATTATTATTATTATTATTATTATTATTATTATTATTATTATTATTATTATGGCATTTTATTTTAGTTTGGGGCTAGTTTTGAGAAGCAACAGAGCACTTTACAGAGGTATACAACAATACAGATACATAATAGATTGCCTTAAAGAGGTATACAACAGTACAGATGCAGAACATAGAACTTTTCAGAGGTAACAACAGAACAGATATAGACCCAGGGATAGGATACAGAGGGGAACACGGGAGGGGTACAGCTGTACCGGGAGGTGGGGAAGAGAGGGGTGGATGGCATCTAGCAAGTCAGGTGGCACAAGGGGTGACTAGATGGCCTAAGTGTTGAGGGGGAGAGACTTCTTGAAGAGGTAGGTCTTGCGTTCTTTTCAGAATTGTAGGAACGTGGGGGTGAGTTTGATGCTGATGGGGAGGAGGTTCCATAGTCTTGCGGTGTAGGCAGAGAACAATTGTTTTCTGGTCCTTTCCTTTATGCAGGGGCAGATTTCAAGTCTGCATGTGTCCTGGCTTCTGGTGGTGCACTGTCCACTCGAGATGGTGAGTTTCTCTGCAAGGTAGCTGAGTGACTTGGGGCGACTGCCTTATAGATGATACAGCAAACCTTGAAGGTGATTTGTACATCCAATGGGAGACAGTGAAGGTCGATGAGAGCTGGGGTGATGTGGTCATATCAGCATAGACACTTGATGAGGCATGTGGCCACATGTAGGACATTTCTCCCGTGCCTGCTGGACCTAGTGACCCAAGCTACTCCTCACTGATGAGGCTCAACAAGGCCAAAACATGATTGGGGATGCTTGTGGTTTCGTGCAGAAGTTATGTGACCAAGCAGTTCAGGATGGACTGCCCTTTTTGGGGTGAGACTAAGCCTGATCTGCATATGGTTTTCCCCTTTTGTAGTGGCTTGACAGGCGACGAAGGAAAGTCTGGATGATTGCCCACAGCAATGCCAGAGGTTAGCATTAATTCCACACTTTTCAGCCATCACCTCTTTTGTTTTGCGTAAGACACTTCTCAGGGGCACAAGGGAGGACGACGTGAGATTGCCCCCATCCAGGTGGGATAGGATCAGTGCTTGAACGGTGGGTCTAAAGCTGTCCAGAGGGAGGAAGGGCTTGACTTTCCACAGGAGAGAGAGCTGATACCAAGCTGTCTGAGTTTTCTTAGATATGTGTGTCCTGAAGGAGATGTGTTTGTCTATGTGGAACCCGAAGAACTAGGCGCAGGAGGTGAGATTGGGTGAGAAGCCCTTCGAGTTCATGGTTGATAGCCAGGTGTATTGTCTGGGTGTTCGATGCTGTTGGTGGCCATTTCATGCTGTGGTATTGCCAGTTGCTTTGCCAACAAGCTATTCCCAGTTCAGAACCCAATTTCCATCTCTCTCTTTTATTAACTATTGTTTCAGAAATTTACTGGCTTGCTCCATAACAATTCGCCAAAACCAAAAAGAAATGGCTTCAGATGTTTCTTAAAACTCAGCAGATTAAGTGCACATCTCAGAGATTCTGAAAAACCTTTGTCAGGCACAGATTTGTAATTAGATTTCGGGGGTTGGAGGGTGGAAGTATTAGAAAGGAAGCACTTAGTGTTCAGAATGGTTTATAAAAGTGGCTTTGAGAATTCAAATACTTACGAGCGGTGTTCTATACTAAGGAGATTGCCTTAAATTTGACTCTTGCTTTAACAGGTAGAAAATGCAGAAGGAAGAGTATTGATGTGGCATGAGCACTGTATGGCGAGCTGGAAACTATCTTGGACAAACTATCTTGTATGGTTTGAAGTCACTGCATTAAGAATGGAGATGTCCCCATAAAGATAGCATTAGCATAATCCAGCTTGGCACCCACAATTGCTCTAGTAATAATGCCTAAATGCACTAAGAAAACACATTTGTCGGAAAAGCCTTATATAACAGCTGGAACCTCCAATAACAACATGTGTATTTGATGTCATAGTGAGAGAGGAACAAAACCGTCTCCAAGGGTCCTAACTTTGGAAAGGATTGGCAGCAACTGTACACCCAGAGATAAAGACGACATTTTCATTTGGTTTGGTACTGGTTTCTTTTAATACAGGATCTGATCTGAATAACTATGTTTTGCTACTATTTAAATTCATCCCGGTTTCTTTAAATTCATCTCGGTTTCTTTAAATTCAGCCCGTTTTCTTGAACCCAGCTCTTAACATAATCGTACATTGTCTCAAGAGATACGCTGCCCATGGCGATATTTCCTTTGAGTTCAAAGGAAAGATGGGAGTCATCCACATAATTGGAGGGGAGAGAGCAGACCTGTGGGTGGGAGGGGGCATATTTTACAAGTGTAGGTTGAGTGAAAAAACTTCATAGCATTACAAAGTATTTGTTTTTATCTTATTCCCCCCTCCTCACAGATTGAAATGTTTCTAAGATTAGCCCCTGGTAGCGGTGTTGCTATGTCTGGAAAAGATCTGGGGCTTCACTAATGTCCAGACCTTTGGGACTCGGCTAGCTAGCCTTTTGGTTGTAGTCCCTGAGCTTCTATCCAGGGCCATAGCCCCCCGAATTACCTAGCAACACTTCTGGCCCCTGGTCGTGGGTTTTGCAAGAGGCTGGTCCAAGGGTAATAGACAGGGAATCATAATGATCATCCAGGTTCCAAAGCAACTGTAACGTAAAAGAGCACAAGTGTCCACAAATCTCTCAAGCTGCTATTGTAAGGAAGGGATTATTGGCAATAGATCTGAAATTACCTGGGTCATCAGAATCTATATTTGGCTTTTTTTAAAGTAAGGCCATCGAGACTGTTTAGGACTAATTGGGAAAGTTCCCTGTTCCAGCGAGTCATTTCTAACAGGTGAGAAAGGGAATATGTAAATGCAACATGTGATGATGTAAATGGGCCATGGATTAGCTGGAAAAAGGTAGTATTCATTTGAGTAACAACACCTTTAAAGTCTTTTCTGTCACCCTTATGAAATTCAGACAAAATTAGTGCACTGAGGTACTGGTGGTCAGGATCCTCACAAGGGCCTTGAAGAGAAGATTGAGATCTCTCTGATTCTCGAATAATTCTAGAGTTTGACATATTTGTTTGTTATCATTTTTGGAGTGCTTAATCAAACTTGAAAAAAGGGTTTCTTTGTGTGCATGATAAACATTTTATAATCCTTTCTGATAGTATGTAAATGAAGTTGATCGGCTTAACAGTGTGTTTTAGGACACTTTCTTTAAGCTTATCTGAGTGCAAAAAAACAAAGATTGAAGATCTAATGTGTGCCTGCATCGGCCGAGATGTGTGGGTGGTCTAGTTCTAGAAGGAGTGACTATAGTGGTCATATCTGATAAGAATCTATTTTCTTCTAATTCTGAGGATACATCGGCAGTCATTGAGGATGCACCTGAAGTCATCTAGTAGACCTACCTGCATCTCATGCTGACTATTTCTTAATATTCTACGGCTGTATCTAATTTATTTGACTTCACCCTTTCTAGAGAGCTGCACACCACCACGAGGAGCCTGGTGTGCTGATTTAGATGTCGGTCCTGGGCTGCAACGTGTGTGCGTGCATTTGCACAGCTGTCTACAACCCAATGAGTTTTTGTTTCAGTAGTTAGCCTCATGTGCAGTGCAGCTACAGTTGTACAGTACCTGTTTGCACGTTCTGAATGTACCACTTTTACTTATCGGCTGAATTGACTGCATTGTCCTCATATCTCGTCCCTTGTTTGGTCCAAGTCTACTGTTTCTCACTTCACCACTCGCTAACTCCTTGTTACTTTGCCAATGTGGGTATCCAGGCATTGTTTCGAATATAAAGTTTCGAATGCCAAAGTTTCGGAAAAAATACATCGAAAAAATGCATTTTATTTGTAGGTAAAGTTCTTTTTTCTTACTAAAATTGGTGTTAAGGGGAAAAACCAGGGGCTGGGGGACCCCCCATTAAATTCTTTTTTAAAAAAAAAAACATTTTCAATGCATTTTGTTTCGAAACTTTGCCATCTAATGTGGGTGGGAGCACCCACTCATTCGTGCATGTGGGAGGAAAGTGTGATATATGGGGGTTTGAATGCCTACCTAGTGTACTCATGAAAAACTGGGGACCAGGGTTCGAACCTGGTGTGAGTCTCCTCAATTGCGGCAAACGCCTGATGAATTGGGTGACCCCTCAATGAACCTGGACTTGGATTCGATCTGCCATTTCTACTTTCAATGCGTTTATTCATTCGTACATTTTACACCTGCAGCATTTCTTATGTAGCACCTTTATACTTTGCAGTTCTGATTTGCCCACTTTGTTTAGGTGCTTAAACTAGGGAGATTATAGTGATGCGTGATGACATCATGAAATAACTTTAAACAAGACACGCTCCAAAGGTTTTTGGTGGAGGGGGAGTTCTTTGTTACCAGAGATGAATGCTCTTGCCGCTACACAACTTCCGCTGAGACGATGAAGCCTGGCAAAGTGAAAATAGGCGTCAGCCTATTCTCCTATTTCACAATATACTCGGCTACAAACGGTCAATGCCCTGAGCTACAAAGTGACAATCATTTTCCAGCACAACATGTTATGGCACAGTGTAGTGTACACGCACCACGCTCCCCGGGTCACTGGCAACACGTTCACCAGCATTCGTTAGCATTATGTTTAAACATTTCTGAAGAGGATGCACACCATTTTGGTCTCTTGCTATACCACCCACACCACCCTTCTGCCCCACACCTGAATTCTCTTGCCTCTCACCCTACAGTCATAACAGAGTGGCACATTCACATCTGACTTTAAGCAACTCTCCTGTCAGCGGCTTTGGAATAGCCATTTAACAAGACCCAGTGGGACTGTGTTCCAGGAACCAAAGACTGTGCGACCCCCCCCTCTGCACCCCTCCCCTGGTGCCTTCACTTTGGTATCCCATGAAATTGCTTGTTGACATTGTTACACCACTTCCCCCGGAGAAATTGAAATTGCTGCGATTGCCAATCAAATCCCTAACGCGTTTTTTGGCAGCACCCAGCCAGGGCCATCAATAATACATTCAGGAATACAAAAAGGAAGGTGATACAAATTCTAGGATTAAGAGAACATAGTTTGAGAGATTTGTTTAGGCATATATTATCCAGAAACAGGAGTTTGCATGAGAGAATGATGCTAGGTGAGAACATGGAATCGTGTTTTTTGTGCATTTTTCCAAGTGGCAGGGTTATCGATGTCCATATTGCACTGTGGTACATTACTGTTTTATTATCTACTGTCTTATTACCTACTGTTTAATTGTATAAATAAATGTGTAATAACCAAACTGTTATTCTGATTCTTGAATAATTCTGTTACTACACCGTGATACCTCAGGTTCTGGACGTATAATAAATGTAATAATAAATAAATAAATGAAATACATATTTAACTTTGAATGCAACGTACAGTTCTGTGCCAGAAGACAAAACATGCATGGCCTTGAATTTTGCCAAGACCAACTCGTTCCTTCATCTTTCCACAGTAGATTACATGACTACTGTTTACTTGGTTACACCAACTTTGATTAAATGACTTTTACTCATTTGTCTGTGACAATTTTTTCAGGTGAGTGTCAATGTTTGTGTCGTTCACGCTGCAATATGGCGGACCACAAAAGTGATGGGTGGAAGGTTTCAAATGAATCTAAACCACTGGCAATTGCTCTAGGCAACCTTCCACACCACCGTTTTTTAGCCCATCTGCGCCATTGCAAAAGGGGACTAGCCATGTGCAAATCAGTCAGCAGCTGCCGCCACCAAAGGTAGCAGCCCAGCCCGAACTGCGAGGCCAGGTCCCCTCTGCAACAGAAAACCAAGCAACCCCAGACATGTTTCGGCCTTGTTGGACCTCCTCAGTGAGGTGCAGCCTGGTTCCCTGTGGCGCAGCGAACAAGGGACCCACGTCTGGGCATACCCTCTCTCACAAGGAGAAACAAACTGACCACAAAAGTGATGGGTGGAAGGTTTTGAATGAATCTATACCACTGGCATTTGCTCTGGGCAACCTTCCACACCACCGTTTTGTAGCCTGTCTGCACCATTGCAAAAGGGGACTAGCCATGTGCAAATCAGTCAGCAGCTGCCGCCACCGAAGGTAGCAGCCCAGCCCGAACTGCTAGACCAGGTCCCCTCTGCACAGAAAACCAAGCAACCCCAGACATGTTTCGGCCTTGTTGGTCCTCCTCAGCGAGATGCAGCCTGGTTCCCTGTGGCACAGTGAGCAAGGGACCCACCTCTGGGCATACCCTCTCTCACAAGAAGAAACAAACTGACCACAAAAGTGATGGGTGGAAGGTTTCAAATGAATCTAAACCACTGGCAATTGCTCTGGGCAACCTTCCACACCACCATTTTTTAGCCCGTCTGCGCCATTGCAAAAGGGGACTAGCCATGTGCAAATCAGTCAGCAGCTGCTGCCACCGAAGGTAGCAGCCCAGCCCGAACTGCTAGACCAAGTCCCCTCTGCACAGAAAACCAAGAAACCCCAGACATGTTTCGGCCTTGTTGGACCACCTCAATGAGGTGCAGCCTGGTTCCCTGTGGCGCAGTGAGCAAGGGACCCACGTCTGGGCATACCCTCTCTCACAAGGAGAAACAAACTGACCACAAAAGTGATGGGTGGAAGGTTTCGAATGAATCTAAACCACTGGCAATTGCTCTGGGCAACCTTCCACACCACCGTTTTTTAGCCTGTCTGCGCCATTGCAAAAGGGGACTAGCCATGTGCAAATCAGTCAGCAGCTGCTGCCACCGAAGGTAGCAGCCCAGCCCGAACTGCTAGACCAAGTCCCCTCTGCACAGAAAACCAAGAAACCCCAGACATGTTTCGGCCTTGCTGGACCTCCTCAGTGAGGTGCAGCCTGGTTCCCTATGGCGCAGCGAGCAAGGGATCCACGTCTGGGCATACCCTCTCTCACAAGGAGAAACAAACTGACCACAAAAGTGATGGGTGGAAGGTTTCGAATGAATCTAAACCACTGGCAATTGCTCTCGCCAACCTTCCACAACACCGTTTTTTAGCCCGTCTGCGCCACTGCAATAGGCGCAACTTGTTTCATAGCCCCACACAACTACTCTTCTTAAATAACATATTGGGCCTCATTACAAGGTAGGAGGTAGCCATGGTGCTATTAGCACCATGGCTACGCCCTTACCGCATTCCGAGTCCAGGTTACCGAAATAGGGATTTACCGGGTCATTCCAACCTTCGAGGACCCGGTAAGTCCCCATTCCGGGAACCATTCCCCATTCCCATTCGTGCCCCCATAGGGCTAAATGGGAATGGGGATGGATCTAATAACGTTACCACAATTTGCGGTACCATTATTAGCTCTGTAGTCCCTTAACGGGTCCCTTCCATAACGCCTGGTAAAACCAGGCGTTAAGGAAGGGACCTGCTAAGGGACCTCAGAATAGGGTGGTACGGGATTACCGGCACCGGTGTCCTTACCGGTGCTGGTAATCCCTTACACCTACCTCATAATGAGGCCCATTGAATCGCAATAAAATTTGCCTTTCCATTTTTGAAGCCCTTATCACACAATTTCGTTTGATGTGTGTCTTGAAAAAAAATACAATGGAAGTGGTCATTTGGTTGAATTGTGTCTTTTAACTAGCTAAATGTATTCAATGGGCCTCATTACGCGGTAGGAGGTAGCCATGGTGCTGTTAGCACCATGGCTACCCCCTTACTGCATACCGGTTCCGGGTTCTCAGAATGGGTACTTACCGGGTCATTCCAACCTTAGAGGACCCGGTAAGTCCCCATTCTGAGAACCATTCCCCATTCCCATTTGAACCCCCACAGGGCTCAATGGGAATGAGGAAGTAGCAACTTACGGTACCGTTATTAGCTCTGAAGTCCCTTAGCGGGTCCCGTCCTTAACACCTGGTCAGACCAGGCTTTAAGGAAGGGACCCACTAAGGGACCTCGGAATATGGAGGTAAGGGATTACCGACACCATCACCCTTACCGGCGCCGGTAATCCCTTACCTCCTACCTCGTAATGAGGCCTATGTCTTAGACTTGTTCAAACGTTCCCATGGCAGGTGGGAGCATGTGAGAAAATACACCCAAATAAAAATGAATATCTCTTTTAGTTGGGGGTGCCCCTGCCAGTGGTCCGCATGCATAATGTGCAGACCCGCCCTGCCATGAAATCCTCTCTACATCATCGATTGCATATGAGTATTATATTTGGGATTTATGTTCTCAGGAATTAAACTAGAGATGTCCTGTGTTATCACAGCAGCAGCTCACAGCTTTAAAGCAACATATGTTTCGATCTAATGCTATTGTTATGAATATGTCCTTTACTTTTGTCTATGTTTGTGATTTGTAAGTTTGGGATCTGCAGCTATTTTTCCATGCAATGCTTTTTTGGGGGATTTTCTTTTGTTTTGTCTGAGTCAATAATTTATTTTCTGACAAAAGTAGGAATCTGTGTTTTTTGTCTTTCTGTGGACATTTTACCATTTTACACAGGGTTACGGCGTGTTCCTAATTGCCTGCACTGACAACTTGTTAGAAGAGGCCAAACTTTTTAAGTGTTGTTTCCATGAGTGTGTCCAAAAAACAATATTTGGTACTGCCAATTTTGACAGGCCATTGATATTGGGACTGTATGAGCTGCCCAGGATCACACACTTTGGCACAATCTGCAATGTTGACACTTGACTGCATTGTTTCTCAATGGTTGTCAAAGAGCAATTTCAGCTAGGGTACAAGAGCTACTGGGCTGGACAGGGCAGTAACAACCCTCGGCCCAGGTTTTTAATCCAGGCTGCTGATAGCTACCCTTTTTGATGTGACTGAAAAGGTTGCCTGCTCGAGGTGTCCCGTTCATTCAAACAAAATACTTACCAAAGATGGCCTCCATGGAGATGGAAGGTGGGGACTCTTCATTTCCATGGTTGCCTAGCGGACATGAGGGGAGCAGCGCCACAGTGTTGTGGCTTCTGCAACCCCATCAGGTAAGCGGAATGTGGGTGCGGGTAGGAGGTGTGTAAGGGATGAGGAGATAGAAGCTGTGCAGGGAGGGGAAATGGTAAGGTGGTGATCACAGCTCCAGCCTTGCTCTGAACACAGGCTTATAACGTGAGGTTCAGCCTTCAATCTGAGCAACGTGATTGGCTGCAGTACCCATCCGAGGTGCTAATATTTGTGAATGTTTATATTTAATGAACTCAAAATATTGCACTGTTTTGTAGGTCAGTCTTGAAAAATACATAAATCACATAACACATGATAATCCAACATGACATGTTTGGTAAAAGAAAATCTGTATAGAAACATGCTGTAAAAAAGTAGAAAGATTGTCTCTTTTTTCTCCACATGAATGGAAGCACAAATATCAGAACCTAAAAGATCTCATCTGGTTGTCTCCTGTATTTTAAAGATTGTGAAGCTCCTAACAAAATAACATTTGTAATAACTTCCCGTGCATATAGTCATTGTTTGACAAAGACTTATAGATGGTTATTTGTGATGCGAAGAAGAACCTTTGCAACTTAGAAACAAACAAACCGATTTTGTGTCAATTAAGCAGACATTAAAATAAACTGTTCAGGAGTCCGGTGTCAAAATCAGAGATCAGCCTTGATTCTTTAGCTCCACTGTATATAATTTCACTGCCTCATCAACTCTATGGATCTATTATGCCCTTCATTGGCAGTGGCGACCGAGTGTTTACAAACCTTGTTTGGGGGCATCAAGCTCTAAACCTAAACCAACCCATGCTGTGCCAATTATTATAACTTGCTTTTCTGGTGCAGATATGTTTTCTAAGGACTTTCATGAACGTTTATATACTCAACGTGATTAACCTCTGAGAGAGAAAAGTCATGTCTGTCTTGCCGGGATTTAGAATTGTGATCTGGCATATGAACACATATCTCTGCAATGAATTCTTAACACACTGAGCTGTCTTTGTAATAATCATGACATTCAATGCAACAACATGCATGTCAATTCAATTTGTTTTTTGCACATGATCAACATATTCTCCAAATTAAGGTTAACACGTGACATAATCTGTTCTCTGAGGAACAATGTGTGCACTTTGTATGTACTATTGTGCACACATAATGCATTACGTGATTGATTACAGAATAATTGATCGATTCAGACCGTAGACATCAACAACAGCTAGATAGCACACTATGTGGCTCAGCAGTGCACTACACAATGTCATTTTGTTTTATTTATTTTTTATTTAAATAAATGTACACTGATGCCTTTGTATAACCAGGTGGGGCCGCTCCCAGTGAGATAAGAGTGTTCACTTAGTGCAGTGATCAGCATTCCAGTTAACTGAAAAACAGCAACAGCCTCCCACTCCACAGTCATCACTCCCCCAGTATTTAATGTGACACGATAGACCCAGGGGAATTGAGGGTAGGCCTTGCCATTCAGGCTACGCCACTGCATCTCAATAAAAGGCAACGTAACTCTCAACAACCTATGAGAAAGCCGAAAATATTGACTATGTTATATTGATTTTATTTTATTTTCAAAGTGTGTTTCAGTTAAATAAACTAACTTTCCATGCAGAATATACATTTAACATAACAATACAGTACATCATTACATAATAATTAATTATTACAAGAATCAAAACAATAGCTCCTGTTAAAATCTATATCATGAATTATCAGTTATAAAAACAAACCGAAGACACCCCAGTGTATTTGTCCAAGACAAAGATCTGCCGAAATACAGGAAGATCAGAACATGTCAGTGGATATTGAGGTTAGCCCACGTGTACATTTCCAGATCAATGTGCATAGGTCGGGTTTAAAACTGGGCATTGTGTTGGGAAATGACGGGTACTTTCTAGTTCCAAAGTGGGGCCGCAGCAACTGCAGGGCCTCTTATTCTCCGGCATGCCCTGTCTGACACCTATTACCAGCAAAGACGCTAATTGGCTAAGGCATGATAACATATGAAATCTTTGCAGTTTGCAACCTGGAAATATGGTTATATATTTTTGGGGTTGTAGTATTCGGAAAGTTTGACTCACACAGTCGGCTAATGATTCTTTTCACAAAAACATATACAATGTAGTTACACCAATGCCATATCAGGGGTTTGATAATAAGTTGTTCCTTTAAAAGGGAACATTCCACCCTCCAATATGTCATGACATTTGTGGCATACATGCACATGTATTGCGTTAAGGTTTTGTTTTCGGAGGAAAAGGCCAATCAGGCCCAGGTTGGAATTATTATAAGAAATATGCAACTTTATCGATAAGATGCTTCGCATAAGCTCCAACATTGTCAGTAAGGATATAAGCCCCAGTTCTAAATGAATACAAGAGCGCATGTCGGCAATCCCAACGTGAAGCGCCACTCCTTGCCTTCCAATTTATTGACCTATTCTAATCTTGTTTGAAAACAGATTTTCAGCCCAGACATTATTGCTAGAACTATGCTACTTTTATTAATCTTCATAGTCCGTCCAGAGGAGTGTAGGCCCCAGTACATCTAGTAAAGCTTGAGACCTTGGCGAGCACTTCCCCAATGGGCGACAGGTTGTCGACCCATCCAATCTGGACAAGCAGTCAAGCAGTTCAGTGAAAACACTAAGGGGCCGATTAATGGAACAAATGTACGCCGAAAATCATGGTGCACGGGCGGGGTTGGGGGCATAACTGGCGCTGCTGCAGGGTCGCTGCGCCACTCTGCGCCACGGCTGGTTCTGGATGTGGAAATCCATGAATACGCTGTGTGCTGAAACGGGTTTTGGTGCACGCGGCTGGCGCAGACTGCCGCACGCGCACACTGTGCGCCAGCCGCGTGTGCCACTTGTGATCTGATTTCTATGAATTACCCTGTAAGTGTTGCCTCCGTTCTAAAAGCAGCGGAGGCAGCACTCAGTGCCTGGCTTGAACTGCCAAAGGGAAGCTTGCTTTCCCTTGGACAGTTTGTGTACCTCAGCATGCATGTTCAATGAGCCATGCAAGGCCAAGAGTGTTTTGCTTTCCCAGCCTTGCTTGGCCCATTGGGAATGCAGGATGAGGTACTGCAGCACTGAATTAGCTTAGGTGGCAGGATACTCCTGCACCTCCCTGGACATTCAAAGTGGCAATAGCATGATGCAGGGAGTGCTCCGGCTCCGCCACACATGTGCAGGAACCAGGAAACGCTACCTGGTTGCTGTTCATGTTGCACTGGAGCCAGAGAGCCAATATAGGAGCCTGTCCTGATGGCAGCAGAGACGATTCAGTACCGGGGATAAAGACCAGAAAAAAAGATTTGTGTGTGTGCATGGCTGGTTGTGAAGGAATGAGTGTATATTATTTGGATGCACACATGAATGAAAGTGTATATTGTGTGGGTGCACATGTGAATGAGAGAGTGTATGTGCACAGGTGAATGTGCATGGGTGTGTGAGTGAATGTATATGAATGCTGAATGAATGTGTGCGGTTGGTTACCTGTGCTCTGGGCAGATGGCCCCTGATTTGAGGGAGGGTGGGCATTTTTTACAGGGTGTCAAGTTTCAAGCAAACATGATAATTGTTGTTACGTGGATAGACTGACCTTCATTACTGCAGCCAATTATGTTATGTTTTCTGACATTTTGGACTGGGCATCAGGGTTAAAGAAAATATAAGTGTTGTTATGTGACTGGCCAGCATTGCTGCAGACATTTTGGTTATCATTTCTGACTATGGCATGGCATTTTTTGCTGGGCATCGATGTTAAAGCAAACATGATAAGTCATGTGTTATTCTACAAAACCAAATGCAAACTGTGTAACTTTGGACCTAAATGTTCACCACCGGTATGCTGTAAAATGCACCATTTTAACCCATTATTTTAAAAATGGTCTCAAGGAGTGAACCTGCCAATCCCCCGTAGCTATGGTCAGTAGGTCATGCATTTTTATCGTAAACATGTATGCCCCTCCAATGAACAAATTCATCAGCCACCACTGTTTTTGTCATTGGAAAATCTGGCTATGGTTTTTGCACTATAATATACTCCTAAAAAACCTAATTAATTTTAGTATCACTAAAAAGCATACTTCGATATTTAACGCACGCCACTTGTTGTATAAAAGTACCATTTATTTTTCTGTTTTAATTATTAGTAGTGGTAATTAGTAGTGGTATTAGTGCCAAAACCCACGATTTGCGTATTGTCAAAATGAATTTCTAGGTGGATCATGGCTGAATATTGAATGACTGTAAGAAAATGCCTAAGACACAGCTTTCATCACCACAATATCATTGCATACCACAGCCGAACTTGGTAGGGAAATTACTTGTCATGCTAATAACTTCTTGAATATCTGCAGTATGTAGGTTAAGTAGCAAAGGAGCAAGAGCACACCCCTGCTTAAGGCCTATATTAGTAGTATATTGCTTTGTATAATTACCAGAGCTTGGCAGATTTTGACATGTGTCAGTGAATAATTGTGGTATCATATTAAGCAAACCCAAGGGTATACCCCACTTAAGCAATTTAACCCAAAGTAAGTTGCGTTCAACTCAAATGCCACACTAAAATCAATAAATACAGCACAAAGAGGGGTATTTGCCATTTTTGACTCGCTATGCCAGATATATCAAAATATGTTACGCGGCATAGCAGAGCGCGGTCGAAATCTAAACTGAAAATGATGATGTTATTTTTTTTCAGATCCAATTAGTTCGTTCTCCCATCAGGAAATATGCAAAGATTGTACTAAACCAATCCAGTATGGCTAATTGCCCACAGTTTGCTGGATTCATACGATCTCCCCTTTGATATACTGGTCCACGCAGAGATTGTTTTCATGAGGGTGGAACACGATCCATAGCTGATATGTCACTAAGTAGCTGATGAAGAATCTGTGCACACATAGGAAGTGTGATATTGGCAAAGCCATCAGGGCCAGGAGCCCATGATGGTTTTATCATTTTGGTAATAGCCTGTATAACATCTTCTGGTGAAGATGTAAGTATTTTTGCTACTGTTATTAAAGAAATGCCCATGTCTAGTCTTAGGAAAGTGTTCCTCATGTGAGCTCTTCAATTGTCCAGAGCTGTTAGG
Organism: Ambystoma mexicanum; assembly: GCF_040938575.1. Classification (NCBI taxonomy): domain Eukaryota; kingdom Metazoa; phylum Chordata; class Amphibia; order Caudata; family Ambystomatidae; genus Ambystoma; species Ambystoma mexicanum. The sequence continues at coordinate 581,631,866 of NC_090923.1, read as the reverse complement.
TTAATTTCTATTTCTGTATGACCCTCTTTAAATATGTTAAATATGTTGGCAAGTTGACTGTAAAACACTCAACATAATCTTCCAGCTGGCATTTCGTCTGGAATGTTCATGGGTTCTGAGCAAATTCTTG